>NC_056735.1:463195963-463548463 GCF_019279795.1 Protopterus annectens
ACCAATACTCAACCCCAAGAAAACAAAACTCATCCTGTTTCACCCCAAAAGAGCCGCAGACCCCCCCTCTCATTTCAAAATCATCTCCACTAATAACACCATCATAACTTCAGTTACCAATAACAAACTACTTGGAGTTACAATAGACCAGAACTTGATCTTTGATATTCATATAGCCCAAACAATAAAAAGCACTCAAAAAACTAGGCTGCCTCTACAGAAGCAAACATTATCTTACTAATGATACTAGAGTCGCAATTGCCAGAACTCACCTTATTTCAACACTGCTATATGCATCCCATTATCTTCACCAACCTAAGAAAATTGGATATAAATAAACTAGAAACTTGTTATAATAAAATCTCAAAGTGTTCTACAGGTACTAACTACAGATCTCATCACTGCCACTCACTTAGAAAACTCTCATGCCTTGAATTTCCCTAACTACTAACGTACAATCAACTCAGTATGGCCTATCAAATAATTAATCAGTCTGAGACAACTGTAGCTCTAAATAATTTGCTTACCCATTATTCTAATATTCTGACACTTTGCTCTAGCAAAAAGGCACTAATAAACATAACCAAAAGTAAAAATTACGCTGGAGAATCCCTTTATTCCTGTAGTACTGACAAAATCTGGAATGCCCTACCATTAAACATAAAATCCACCACCAGTACAACACAATTTAAAAAAACTACTAAAAGACAACTCAGCTACATGGACTTGCTCATGTTCTGATCCTGGCTAACTAACTCTCTTAGTAACTCTGCTGAACTAACCCTAAATTACTCCAACTAGTCAGTATCCATAACTTAATTACTCATTCAAGTTAATACTACCCTTCTGATACCATACTTACTAATATTTCCCTACATAGTTTACCTTTTTGATGTCTGACCATTAAACCCTCTACATCTCCTATGTAAATATTGTATACAGAATTAAACTAATGTATTTTGGCTTTTCCCAGTTAGGGGTCACCACAGTAGAACTCTAGTCCGCTAATGATTGGCAGTGGATTTTTTACGGTGCTGAGTTGCCAGCCCAACGTCTAACCTTCAAAATAGGCACACCCATTCATGCTCGCACCTACCTGCATGTCTTTAACATCACTCAACCATGGGGAGAACATGCAGACTCCACACAGAAGGTGCTCCAGCTGAGAATCGAATGTGAGAACCTCTTGCTGTGAGGTGAACACGCTAACCGCTGCACCACCGTGGCCTACCAAATATTGTATATAGAACTACATATCTGTAAATGGGAATCAGCAAGGCTGACCCACCATATTTTTCAGTATTACTTATTTAATTTTTTATTTATCTTGCTTTATTCATTCTTTGGTAACATATAAACTGGAACCATCATGCCTACTCTCAGCACAGATTCTTGTGATCCAAAATTGTATTTCAATTCAAAAACTACTCTTGTATTCTTACAAATTACACTACTTGATTATGCATTTTCATGAACTAGTTTCGTATATTTCAATCTATTTTTTGTATAATCTGTATGTCTTGGACCTTTTTTTTCCCCAGGCGTCTGCTGAAAATGGACTGGTTGTCCAGTCAGACATTCCCAGCAAACAAATGTAAAATAAAATAAAAATAAATACTACTGCCTGCTGACCGTAAACCTGCACCTTACCTTACAAAATCCCTTTCTGTACCACTACAGCTATTCAGAAAATTTATCTCTGTATATGTTATGCTTTTTTTATTTGTGATTAGATCCCACAAAGAAAATGTATGTTTCCTTTTGCAATCCCTTTTTTTTTCCAGATTTCTGACTTTCTTTTTTCAGTGTGTTGTTTTTTGAAATTCTGAGATCGATGACCTGAGTGTTGATGCTTTTTCATTTCCATAAATCAACATATACTAATTACAGCTGATAAGATATACTCTCCAGAAACCTGTTTTTATAAGGGTGAGTGGACTACATACGTGGAGAGAGATTAAGCTGTATTCTAGAAGTAAAATAGCATCTTGTACAAAAATAAAATATGTTAGCACTGCGATTAAACTTATATACTTCAAAAAGGCATTATTTATACAAAAATGGAAAAAGAAACATTGAAACATAATGAAAGTAAGCAAACAGTGGTTAAGTAGTGGAAAAGCTTACTCTCAAGGGTCTTGGCTATGAGAGGTTAGGAGGTACTATTTTCTGCCAATTGTTTACTTTTGTTACAAATAGCAACCTGCTGATATAGAGTATGCTGATAGAAAGCTTACCGAATTATATCTCCATGACACAAGCCAAACCAGTTCAAATTATCAGTTAGTGGATCCCTGCAGTTCAAAATAACATCTAGAAACAAAGCCACACTACCACACTATGCCAGTATGAATCATAACTCAGAAAATTACATAGTTCTGGCACCCAGATAGTTTATAACTCTATCACTTTGCAGACTAACAGAAGAGCCACAATTTCCACCTGAACACCAGAGCATCTTTCCTTACCAAACATCACCAAAAATACAGATACTTAGCCTATAACCAGCACAGTCCATAAAAGACAGCATCAGACTGAGGAACCATGAATGTTTAGGGGAGTGCTCTCCTACCTCTGACTTAAGGTATAACCCCCCAGACAGGAAAATAATCAGTTCACAGAATATTTCTATGTCTAAAACATATGCATTTTCACGTTGGCTATATTAAGCCTTTGAACTTTATATCTGCAGCTTTCAATCAAGCACAAAATTTTAGAAAAGCAAGTCATCCCATATGTTTAGAATAAGTGACTACAGAAAAGTCCACGGACCTAAACTGCATTATGTTACACCAGAACATTTGCCAGTACATTTGGCTTTACTGGAAAGGCTCACCCAGACTCTATGACAGTTTGCTGTGAGGGAAAGGTCAGTTTGCTTTATTTATTTCTTGTATTTTGTATTACTTTATTGCCTTTTTCTATTTTGTGTACTGTGATTTGTTTTCTTTACACTGTGTTAAACTTGTATTCTGCTTTTAACTGCATATGAAAACTTCAAAAGAGAGCTCTATCTCTTCTAAGTCAGACAGAACATTTTTCCACTCTCCTACCCTGTCACTGTTGTGTTCCACCACTGTCTTTCTAGTTGCCTGCCCCTTATATTAATTTGACCATATATCTAGTTTCCTCTCTGCTTTTACTGGCTGATGTGAGTAAGCACAACATTATCATTTTGTGAAAGCACTCCCCTTCAACTATTTAAATTTATTGGCCATCCTACTGTATTCCATAGTACCAGAATACAGAAGTACCCACCCAGTTTTAATGTATCTTGCCCTTTTAAAAATAGTGGATCTCCACTAAAACTCAACTTTTTAAACAAGTTACCCACTTTCATATCTAACTGCTTAGTGCACACTGCAGTGTTTAGGATAAACTATTTTTTTCATCTTACCATTAAGCATCTATTGCAAGACCACCAGTTATTGGCGAGCCTACATTCTGCCTGTCAGTAGTCATCTTGGGATTAGTGCTTCTGTTTTTTCCTGGTGATAGAAGGAGTACAGTGACATTATTTCCTGGAGAGTGCTGATCATCAGAAAGTCTAATAACTTCTTTATAGATGACAGCTTGGAATCTGTGCTTATATTCTGATCCTGGTGAGAGTAGGAGCAGAGTGCATTGATTCCTGACTCTTTCTGGATGGAGAATGAGTTCTGTTCTTAATGTACCTGACTGGTCTGGTTGCTATTCGAGACACCTACCAGAAAAAGGATACAAGCCTACAGATCCTTGCATCATCTGGGACAAGACTGTGGATCACCAAACAGGCTGTGGCTTCCTTCTCTTCTTGGGATTGGTGCTAACATTTATCTTCTGGTGAGAGAAGAAGTAAAGGAGTATTGTATCCCAACAGAGTGAAGCTGTGCTGAGACCAGCATTAATAGTAGCCAGGCAGTAGCCATTTATGCAACTCCCCTCTTTTCATCATTCTTGACAAGCTAATTCTTTGTTTTCAGTAAGTACTTCTTGATTACTTTCTAACTTCAGAATATCTGCCTTATCCCTAAATGTTTGCAGTCTGTGTTTTAGTTTCCCCTCAAGTGTTTGGCAGTGCTCTGTACAGGCTCAGAAACCTTGAGTAACATTTTTTCCTGCAAAAGCACAATTGAAATTTCTCCAATATCTGGTCGTACACAGGACAACTAGTTTGCAGTGACAAGCACTGTCCACATAGTTGCAAATCGGATACTCCTGACAGTGATTGATACTCTCACTCCAACAGTCTAATTAATAAAAGGGTCTATTGCCATGGATATTAACTTTCCTACTGTTTCTGTTACTGGCTTGGAAAATTACCTCATGTTTACTGACAACCAGTTAATTCTCAAACAAACTGATATTGTATGTGAGAGATGTATTGACACAATATCACTGAAGGCAAAGCTCTCACATAAAAGTACTCCTAATGTCAATACGGTTGTCAGTAGTACACATGCTGCAGCCATCACGCACAATTCAAAGCATACATATAAACCCCACATATAATGAGGCGCTGACATGTAACCTTCCTAAACCACATATAGACTCACATATACTGAGGCACTTACATGTAACCTTCCTAATACACAAAGACCTCCTACACAAAGTACACATAATAAATACCCTCAGCAGTCCCAAACAGACTCTTTCAAAACAACACCCACATCAACACATAGAGCTACATCTCATGGAGCCTCTACCTCTAAGCCCAAAAGGCAAGTCATCACACAATCCAACATTCTAGTCATTGGACACACCATTGTGAGACAAATTGTGAGACACACTGATGTCCATCTCACCAGGCTGAGTAAGGAGAAAGTTATGGTCAGTTGCTTATCAGGGGCTAAGATCATCAACATTATGCATGTACTCAGGTAATTTGATCACAATTACCAATATGACTCAGTCATAGACAATGTGGGAGTAAATGACCTGAGATATACCTCCCTAGACTATATGAATAGAGAAATAATACAGCTTTTGGAATGCATGTCTCAGGCTGGTATGAGCTTAGCATTGAACAGCATTTTACCTTCTCTAAGGATGATGTCACAATACGAACAAAAGATGACTGACTTTAATAATTGGCTAAGTTTCTGGTGTCATTCTAAGGGAGTGCAGTATTTGTCAGCATGGAAGGAGATGGTCAACAGACCATGCTGCTTTGCAGGGATGGTCTGCACCTCTCCCCCCTAGTTTTTCAAATATTAGCTAAACAATGTATTCCCCCATAGTGCCTTTTTTAGGCACTGGCAACCTGAAAGTACTTCTGACATAGCAAATCAAAACCAAGAAAATCATTCTATGTTGTGTAACTTATAAACAAAGGTATGGCATCTATGTCCAAGGAAGTCACTGTTCCACTGTATTTAGCATTCATCAGCCCTATCACTGAGAACAATGCCCCCTTTGGTATGTAATTAACCATGCGTATCCAACATCTGGAACATCTACAGATGTTCCTCACTGACAGAATACAGGGCATAAGTAATATGCCTTATGCAGACCTCCTCAAGGCCCCATCCCTGTATTCTGTCTCCTACAGGATTTTGGGGAAAATCAATGTCTGGCCTACAGGGCATTGACAGAACCCACTCTGATGGGAATCCTGCATAGCCACAAAACAAACAGTACCAGAATTACCAGTTCTAAAGACTTAAACCTTGACTGTGAAATAAATTTAACCTGCTGGAGAGATAGGGCCATGTATCCCAGAGACTACCCCATCTATGGAACAGGCTCCCCCATCCATGTGAAGCAGAGTTCCTCCCTAAGCCAATTCAAGTGCAACTTGGACAATTGGATGGGAAACCAGAAATTCATCACTGGTTTGGCACCTATGTCTCTGATGCAAACAAGTAACCTGTAAATGGTTCATCTCCCAGACCCATGCTTACACTTATCAAAGGAATCAGAACTCATCAGAGATTTGGGATGTATGGCTAGGCTTAAAAAGGCCTTTGTGGTTGTTAGCCTTGTAAACACCTATGAAGCTATGGACATATGAGTTCTGCAGTACAGTGGCATCTTTCAACAGTAGGGCATTTAAGGAGGGCAAATAGTATTCATGCTGAAAGAATACTTAAAAGTTAGTAAATTCTAAAAAGGAAAAACTAGGTACTGAAAGTGTGCTTCTAATCAAGCCAGGCCCTAAACAAAGCAATCTATTTCATTGAAGTAAAGTACAAAGGCTATAAGCTCAATAATATCATCTTTTTAATTAGGTGGTTGATTGAATTTCTGTTTTAACCTTTGTAGGTCTCTAGTTGTCAGGTTTGTCATATCCCATGTGTGTTAATTCCAGATACTTTATTTCATTTCACAGATATTAGTATACATGTGAAAAACTCAGTTTTATATGTAGCCTTAGACTGTCTCTCCTCTCCTCAGGTTTTGCTGACAGCATTCAATTATTTGGTCCCAGAAGATATACACACACATATATATATATATATATATATATATATATATATATATATATATATATACATCTATATATATATAGTTGCCACCTCACAGCAAGAGGTTCTCTGGTTCAATCCGTGGCTGGGGTGCCTTCTGTGCGGAGTCTGCATGTCCTCCCTGTGGTCGTGTGGGTTTCATCCGGGTGCTCTGGTTTCCTCCCACATCTGAAATACATGCTGTAGGTGTATTGGATACTCTAAATTGGCCCTAGGCATGAGTGCATGTATGTGTGTGCCTTCCGTGGAAGGTTGGGTGTCGGGCTGGCAACTCGACACTGTAAAACTCCACTGCCAATCATGAGTGGACAGGTGATCTGCTGTGGCGACCCCTAACTGGTAAAATGTTGAAAGATATATATATATATGTATAGATTCACTTCATAATCTCGAAATACTGAAATCCAGAATTTCAGTATCTCGAGACCATGAAACCGAAAATCCATAAACCCGAAACCCCAGAAACGCGAAATTTAAAATCACAACTTCTACACTAAACATACTACAAAAAAAAACACAAACATACAACTCCCTGCACATACACAAACACCTACCCTACATACAAGTAGTGGGGCAAGCACTCCTGAAACTACCCATAACCCCCTACTTAAATATACTAACTCCGAGGTCACACTACACACACAAAAACACAACCACACAAGCTACATTTCCCTCGCACGCACACATAACACTAAGAAAACACACAGACACACACTAAAACCCTAGCCAACACCCATAAAACACAAACACTTACCTACATCTCCAACTACCCACTCACACACCGCAGCACCAGAACCGCTATATCAAATTCTCCAAACTTTGGGATTTCACACTTCTGGGGTTTCAGTATTCTGCACTTTTGCCCTTCTGGTCTCGGGCTACTGAAATTCTGGATTTCAGTAGTTCGAGATTCTGAAGGGAACATATGTATATCTATACATATACATAGATACATATATATATATATATATATACATACACACACACACACACACACATGTAAACCACGGCCATACCTTTCAACCTCGTAATGCAAGAAATCTGGATAAAGCCTGAAAAAATGGGGGGACAAAGGCCCAAAACAGGGATATATTTTAAATATTGTTTGCATAAACTTAGACAGTTGCTAGAATAACAGTGTTGTTTTGACATACATTTTCTGAAGGATTTGATGTCTGCAGGTCAAATATATGCCATTATTTAGTGACTTCAGTTCTTGATCATCCTAGTGATTTTCAGATACCACAGATTTTATGAGGAAGGTACCAAAAATATGAGCCAGAAATCTTGATACTCTGCAAAAATGTGGACAGTTGAGAGGTATGCTTGATCTCTAACCCTCAGCCACAGGAATGTTAGAAACTGCCTTCTAAGTTGCATTATTCTTCTCTATCCCACCTTGGTATCTGGGTGTTCTAGGCCCTTCCCTGAATATAGTTGCTGTTGTCAGCAGTACAGATGGATATCTTTGCACTATACCATCGAGCTGCTATCAATGTGCATTGCAAAATGTAAGATAAATAAATACAGAGTTTTAATGTCAAATGGGAATTGGTTAGGACCAAAAATGCAGAAATATTGAATGACTTAATATAAAAATAGTATGTAGTGTGTTGCAAGTTAAAAAAAGACAAAGACAAATGGCAAGAAGTAAACATGAAGATTTAACAACAGTTCAAATCAGTGTTTTATTATTTCTGAAATACTTATTAGCATTATATTATAAACGCATTATTTGTTGATTAACATCCAGACAAAACTATGTTTTAATAATTTATAAAATGAACAGGTTATCACATCTGTGACCAAGTCATATAACAAGTAAGAGAAAATTATTTGGAGTTCAACTTTAATCCACAGTGTACATAAAAAACATCAAGTACTTCAAGTTACAGGATATTTTCTTGAGGAAAACATTCACCCAAAACCATACCAGTAAATAACAGTTATTTAATCACATCAAAATCTTTGAAAGTTCCATAATTGTTCAGCTATATCAAAACACAAGTGCTTGCTAATCTATCTTTCCCTAAAGGTGAAGGTATATTGTGTAGAACAGAAAGACAAACGTTTAGCTTTTTAGCTATGTAATTCAATACTATGAAACCAAAACAGGAAGTTGCTGGCATATGCTATGTTATTTACAAACATAACAGACTTCGTCTTAAAGCATCAGTGCAGCTCAGGGTTCTGGATGCTTTCCATAATGCTGCATACACTAAATTGTTGCAGTAACAGTTCGTATAGAGTTACTCATTAATCGTATCCCATCACTGACATTAAACCAAGGAAGTAATTCACAACGGGGCTTTAAAAGTATGATGAAAAAGAACACATGTATGAGATAGTGCATGGAGCACCACGACTACATTTTCATTTTCGGAAAAACCTTTAAGTACCTTTCTTGCATAGGAAAGGTGTCTAATGAAGTTTCAAAGTATATTTCAAAAAATTTCAGTACTGTTAATCACTGGATGTTCTACACAACATAACAGTGTTCATCACAGAACAGCATATAAAGCATTATTCACAGCTTTAAAAAATGTTGCACACAATCTCTCTCACTCACACACACACACACACACACACACACACACACACACACACACACACACACACACACACACACACACACACACACACAAACTGTGGAACTAGGGTCAATGTGCACTGCAGAACTAGGGTCAGTTTGGAATCTTGTCAATCCGTGTACCTCACCTGCAGGACATGTGAGAAAGGTGCTTTCCTGAGTAAAAACAAAAGCATATATAGGGGAAACATGACAACTCCACACAGATTGTACCACTAAACTTATGATGGGTATCTGAGTTCTAAGTTTGCTTCATTCTCCTAGCTTACACTTATTCCTTGTCAAAGATATAGAAACAATAAATAGATTAAAAGTAAACGCCAGACTTTCTGAATTTCTTGTAATACCTGTCCTGACATATGCATTGCATGAAACTGGTTACTTTTCTATTGACTAGAATAAGGTACAAACCATACCACTTCTGGTCACTGATATATTCTCACACTACTGCCTGCAAAGCACTAATTCTACCATTCTGAGGAACATTCTCTGACCTCCAGGTATACCTGTACTTCAAAAATACCAAAGCATTCATAATCAAAACAGAGATATATTCACTTAGTTTTCTCCTAACATATGTTTCCAGTCTTATTTAATTTACCATGACCATCCAATATTTCTTATTGAATCAGCCAAGTGCATCTGCAATCCAAGCATTTACAGATAGTTATATTAAAATCTCAATAATACCTATTGCTACACTCTAAATGTAATTACTAGAATAGACTGATTGATTATCAGATTCATACTGAGGAACTCCCAGCAGTACAGAGCAGATGATCATGGCATGCTGACTTAATATATTAGCTGATTGATACACACATTTCTTGACTAATGCTCATTTAATCACATTCTTAATGGCAGAACAGTAAAAAATGTACATTAGAAAAGTGAAAAATAGTATAATTATTTTGACAGCAGTAAATCTAGTGTATAGGAAAAAGACAACAACGCAGTTAATGATTTTTTTCAACTGATTTATACAATTAAGTCATTACCTCTCAAATTGTGCCACACTGTGCTTTAACATGCCACTGAGAAACACTTTAGCGTCAACAAGATACTAATAAAAAGACTCATTGCACCCAAGAAAAAATTTGACCTAAGCTATCCTAGTAGAGAAAACAATCGGTCTATATTATTTTTAATGTGCTATTAGTTTTTTAATTTGCTATTAGTTTTTTAATCTGCTATTAGTTTTAATTGTAGAACTGTTGTTATTATTAGCAGAGCCTCCCACACTCCTAATACAGTCAAACTTAATTCAGTTTTGTTATTCTTCACTGCTAATTTGCAAAGCAGTACCGGCATAAATTCAAGAGTTAGCAATTTAACTGCATGAATGAAAGTACTTACACAAGTCAACTGAATGAATCTCATGCCTTCTCAGATTGTAGCAATGTGAAGGTAAACATGATGCCCAGGATTCATGAAGCTTGCGCCAGGTGCAGGTGTAGCGTCGGAGTTCTAACACCGAAGATGGCCGCCGAACGATTCAGGTACTAGCTGTTCCCACGTGTACTACCTGCGTAAGCTATGCCTGCACAACTCCTGAGCCTTGTATGCTAATTACCCCATGTGCAGCAGTGTAGCATGCAAATGAAGGTATGTAGCGATTCAGGAAGTGATGCAGGCATAGTGTAAGCATGCAGAAATGTAAACCGTAGAAAACGGTTTACATTTTTGCAAACATAAAATTGGAGCCATGACAGCCGACCAAACACATGTATTATAATGTTAATATATGTCAATGGCTAGATATATAGCCATTGGCATAAAAAAATGTACAGAATAAAAAAAATTACATTTAATATATATATAGTCACGCTATCGCAACATGGAAGTGCAGGGCAGCAGTGCTCAAAGGGGATCGCAAGGAATATATAAAAATATAGAATAAAACTGCAATGAAACACATATCACGATTTCCCCATAATAATCAATGGCAGGCATGCTACACCATACTCATGGTGCAAGGGTTACTAAGGAGCAGTGACAGTGTTATTCGCAGTAGCTAGGAATGAGTAGGCAATGCCATGCAAATCCGAGGAGTAATAGTGAATCGCAGATTCCCCATTGGTGTAAGGATGCACCTCACAGCGTAGTGTTATAACTCCGAGGTGAGCCCTTGAGATAAAGATGACATCAAGAGAGGGGTGTGTCGCCATTTCTGTAAGCACATTGGAGCATTGCTAAACTGGTCTGCACCTAGCTAGGCAAAGCTGCAGGATAGGGGTGTGTCGAATTGCCCATAGCTATACTTATCTGAGAGTACACAAGGTAACCGAGTATGCATGTGAACGGAGATGACAACATGTGTAAACCCGGTAAATGGGTATGCACGGCATGCACTCTAGCTGAAACAGGAAGGATATAGGAAAGAGATAAGGAAATGTTGCAGCAATGAAATTGGAGTACTAATGACTAATTAACATCTAGGAGCCTACAGTGGGCCATTGACAACATATAAAAAGGCTGCAAGCAGCTAACTGCAGAACAGGGAAGGGGAGGGTCTGTACTGCAAAGAAAACAGCAAAGTGTCAAAGCAGAACAAAGGCGATATGCAGTATATCAGCTACAAGGCACATTTCGCCATGACTGGGTAGGGAAAGTACAAAACAAGAAAGACGGCAGGTGGATGCATGCCTGATAATGGGAGGGGATCCAGATCTAAAAGTGAATTAAAGGGCAACAGATTAATCAAGGCAGGCAAGTAGATCTCCACAGTAAAGGCTCCACACTTGCAGTACTTATTGTAAAACCCATAATTAAGACATGCAGCAGCTGGAATAGCTCATACACACCCACCTACATCAGTAGCATCCATAGCACAATACTATAAAGTGTGAAAGCACCTCACACACATTTGTGTATTCCCATACACTCTGCACCAGTGGTGTATACAGATGGGGAACTTTTATTATGTACATGTTAGGGGCTGCCATAGCTTTGATCCACCAGCATGTGTTGGAGACTGAAGGTGGTGTGGAGGATGATGCACACGACCACCGCAGGCACCAGAGGAGGAGGAGAGTGTTCAGACCCAGGGTAACCTACCAGGAGCTACATGATCTGGAGATAGTAGATCATTACAGGGTGGACAGGGACACCCTACAACAACTTGTGGAGCTGTGCCGGCCACACCTCAAAACCAGAACAAACAGAGGGGAACCCATCCCAGTGGATATGAAGGTATGTGTAAGCCTGAGAATACTAGCTACAGGTACCTTTCAAAGACCAACTGGGGATATCATGGGTATCTCACAGGCATCAGCATCCAGGGTACTACACCAGTTCCTGGATGCCATGTTACCACATGTCAATGAGCACATATACTTCCCCCGAATGCAGGAGGAGTTGGCCAGCAATATGCGTCTCTTCCACCATGTGGCAGAATACCCGGAAGTACTGGGTGCAATAGACTGCACGCACATACACATCAAGTCACCACCCAGTGAGCAGGGTAGGCGATACATAAACTGCAAGGGATACCCCTCCATTAACTGCCAGGTCATGTGCAATGCCCAGGGCATTATCATGGATGTGTGTGCTGGCAGCCCTGGAAGCTATCACTCCTCCCACATCTGGCATGCCTCCCAGCTGTATCAGTTATTTGCCAGGGGGGACATCCCAAATGGCCACCTGGTGGGGGATGCTGGCTATGCACTGGAACCGTGGATGATGACTCTCATCAGAAATGCACACACACCCATGCAGGAATGCCATAATGAGGCACACGCACAAACCAGAATCATCATAGAGTGTGTGTTTGGGATGCTGAAATCACAGTTCTGTTGCTTGGGCATATCTGGTGGAGCCTTGCAGTACTTTCCAGGCACATGTGCCCACATCTTCATAGTGTATGCCATGCTACATAATATGGTCCTGCGGAAACAGCTGCAGCAGGGACAAAATGGTGAAGGCCCTCACAGCCCACCACCATTGCCAAGGGCCCCACAGGCACAGAGGTACTCAGACCACGAACACCCTGAGCCAGCCCCAGTAGGCAGACGGAGGCATGGCCAGTATGCCCATGCCTTGGCAAAGAGGGAACGTATAGCACACACACTGACAGTGTAGGCACCTAGGGACTGACACATTTCTCCACCTGCACACACAGTAAAAATGGATGGCACACACACAAGACTACCTGTAAATTATCATGAATAGGCAGTCTACTGTGTGCATTCAACATAGGCACCCCTCAACTATTGTACAACAACAGCCATTGGCACAAGGTAAGTCAACACCTGAACAGTAAATTAAGCTATCAGCATATGCAGATACTGTATGTATAAATTCATAGGTAGGTACTTGGTCAACTGCCAGAGGCCATTCATAAGGCCAGCAAAAATGTGTCAGCTTTTGCCACCCCACTGATTCATTAACCATCCCTCTGTGCAGCAGAGCCAATGGCAGGATCCCTGGGGTGCATCTACTGCTCCCTATCCACCCTTCAAGGTTTCTCTTGCACAGTGTTAGTGAGGAGCTCTGTATAATGTATTTATGGATGTTGTTCCAAAGTATGGGGAGTCTCTGCGACAGGAAGCTCTCCCTCCAGCATCTTCCAGTAATTGTTGTGGCAAGATCAGCTCACTACAGTGTGTGGCTCACTGTGACATGGATTCTCATAGGTGGAGCATATCCATCAAGCCTGAGTTTGACATGGCTGTGTTGGCCAGTGGAGATCATCTCTGGATAAACGAGATGCCACTGAGTAAATCAGGAGTTTATTCAGTCTGGCTGCATAGGCCATATGTTGGAGGCCAGTATTCCCCTTGGTGAGGTACATTCGTGGACCCCCCCAGCTGTTGGACGTGTCCTCTGAGGTACATCCCACATGGGTTATTATACTCTATGATGGGACTTGATGAGGGATACTATAACCCCAGTATGTCTAGATGGGAATCCTTTAGTAATCAGATGGCCTACATAGAAGGATGTCCTAACTACTGTGGAGATATGATTGTCAAAGGGGAGATCACTATCTACCTTAGTCCCCAGATACTCCATTACCTCGTCTGTATTAAAGTGGCTGCCACTCTTGTTTTAATATGTGGGTGCCAATTCCACAATGGAATGACCATACAGTTTGTGGCACTTGGCTGGAGGCTGTGTCATTGGCACCTTGCCATGTTCTCTGTGAGGCCCCTTGAGGGATGTCCATGTCAGCTGGACTATCAATCATGGCACCCAGTTTGCAGTCATTGCCAAACATGGTCTGCCATAGTCCACCTGTGTTTGCCTGTACATCTGAGATGTATATGCCAAACAGTAGGGATCTCAGGACTGAGTCCTGTGGGACACCAGTCATGACTGTTCAAGAGTTGGACCTGGAAACCGCTAGTCGTACCATGTGGGTTCTGTGTGCAAGCCCACTGGCAACCCAACCTGTGATGTATGGGTGAATGTACAGGCTGGTGTGTTTATCAATAATACCTGAGTGGGGCATGGTGTCAAAAGCCTTGGTGAGGTCCAGTTAGTATGTGTGAACCACCTCCCCCATCATCAACATCTTGGTGACTGTATGTAAGATGTCAAATAGGTTCAATAGGCATGAATTGCCCTCAACCAAGCTGACCTGGGTTGGGTCACGTGTTCGCAGGTTACCAATGTCATTGTTAATGAGTGCCATGAGGATGCAAACCATACCATTGCAGACCAGGCTAGTCAGGCTTATGGGGTGGTAGTTATCATGGTCAGTTGTGATTTCACCTTGATGGAGTGGAATAACTGTTGCCATGCACCATTGTATGGGCATGTAGCCTGTGGAGAGGCTGAGGTAGGAATGCTTAATTAGGTGGAGGGCAGGTTGTCTTGTACAGTATGCAAGATGCAGTCTGGGTCAACATCTGCCTCCATTGACACTGTGTTCTGCTGTTAGAGAGGGACATTTCCACCTGTGTGTCTCTGATGGTTGGGATACTGTACCTTTCAGGTAGTGTTGTGGGCTCTTTAGGGGGTATCGTATGCACCGAATGCATCTGCAAGGATGTTGGCGATATCAGTAGGGTCGGCATATGTTGTGCTATATTTCACCGGCACAGTGCAAATCTGTGTGTCACCATGCAGATCCTTGACACAGCCAAAGAAGGCTTTGTGGTTATCTTTCAAATCCTTGCATATTCTCCTGCTGATGTTAGCCTTGGATGATGTCATGAGGGACCTACGTATCATACTAATAGTGGTCATGGATGTCTGCCCTTTGTGGGATTTGCTGTGTGTCTGAAACACTGTCCTACTTCTCTAGTATAGCCTGTTTATTGCAGAGGTCCACCAGACCAGTGTCCTTGTCTAGGAGGAGTAAGTCTTGGTTTACCAGTGATGGCACGATCCATACATCCATGTAGGTGCTTATAGACTGCATTTGTAAATCTGTCTGTATCTTGAACAGTGTTTCCCCTTACAGTGGGGGTTGTGAAACCCCCCCCCCCACCCCTGTCACTAGTAGTGTAAATTTAGCTGTAGGAAAGGTATACACTGTGGTATCCGTGGGTGGGGGAGATGCTAGGGTGTGAAAACAGTGAATAGTTCATGGTCAGATCTAACCAGTGACCGGTTAACCTCCACTGTAGTGCACCTGTTGCTCATGTTGGTGATGACCACATCTAGTAGTTTCCACCCCACATTAGGGAGGTTACCACCTGATACAGGGCATATGAGGTGATGCATTCCAGGAATCGCTGGTCCTGGAAGTGAGTACCGGAGTATGTTTCCCAATTAAAGGTATGGTAGTTGACATCGACCAATGCCAGGGTGTGTGTTAGGACTGTCGTGTTCTCCACTGTCTCCAGGTAGGTGGAGTGGAGGTCCTGGGACATGGAGGGTGATCCGTAGAAGGCCACATTCCACATTACAGTTGTGGCTGATGTTAGCTGCACATGGATGATCATAGAGGTATCATGCTGCCCCACTAACTTGGAGGTGTAGGTATCCCTGATAAATATGGACACAGCCTCTCCATGTCTGTCAGTCCATGTTCTGTGGCTGAAATGTGTGGTATGGTTTTTGTAGTCTGGTAGTGCTGGTGTGCTCTCAGGCGCCTTAAGACAGATTTCAGTTAATGCACAGATGTTGATGTTGTCCATCCTGAGGAGTGCTGTGAGTGCATGCATGTTGTGATCACAACCCCTGGTGCTGAGTAGCATAATCCTCATTGAATATGCTATTGTGCTGTTTACGGAGATGGTATTCACCTTCAACACTCACCTAAATAAGGCACCATTGGAGCGCCAATAGCCTTGCCAGTATTACAAAGCATAAGGCTGACACACAGGCCGGTATGGTATCATTGCATGCATGTTCCCACCTGTGCTTGTTTTTCATGTCACCTGTAGGTAACCTACTGGTAAGCAATAGAAAGCCTTAATCTTATACAAGTCTTCTAGCTTCCAAGATAGACTTTTGGAGTGATTAAGTATCAGTGTTCTGTATGTTTAAATTTTTTAAAGTTCAAAACTTTATTAAAAGCGCACCTAAAAACATACTGGCTATGCCCTTGCAACTCCCACTCTAATATCATCCACCCCATCCAACTACTACCTTTCTTTCACCTCCACTTACTACCTTGATGATAGCAAGCTCAGATGCTCATAAGCCTAGTACTTATTATACAGTAGAAACTTCTCATTGTTACATTTGTTAATACCTGTTATGTACTTCACAGATAAAGATTCTAGTTGTCTACTGATGTACTATGTTCTTCATCTGTAAATATGTTGTAAGTAATTTCTATGTTAAATTGTTAATTGCTATGTAATCCAATGTAACTACTGTCTGCTTATTTTACTGTGGAGCTTTTCTCCCCGGGCCTCTGCTGAAAATGGACCCACGTCCAGACGAACACTCCCGGTCAACAAATTTAAATAAATAAACAAATAAATAAATAAATAAATAAAATGTTCTTGCTGTACGCAACTGTTTCCTGACTACATTGTGAGTTCTCACTGCATATTGTGATCTGAATGTCTGTTTATTCACATATTATGGCTGTGATGGCCTGCACATTAGAGGTTCACAGATAGCTACTACCTATCTGCCCAAGGGCAATTAGAAACATAGCAACAGTGTGTTGGCCTTCCCCGCACCATTGATGAAGTAAATGAGCCTCTGTCAAGCATAGTCAATGAAGCAATTCCAGGCAGAGTTGCTGGAAGCTGTTGAAGACTGGGATTGTGGAGGGTGATAGGGGCACTTAGTGATCTAAAGAGGGCATGTTAATGTGGCAATTCAACACCATTAAATTCCCCCAACAGGTCTTGCAGCTATCAAACTGGACAGGCCCCCCCTCCCCCGGCTGTATGGTTCTGGGACACATGATCCCAGGGGTGTATATTCTGTTACCCATTCACACAACAAGGTTTTCCTTGAAGTGTGTCAGTGAGGGGCTATGCCTAATGTAGTTAGGAATGTAATGTATTGTCTGACAGTACCATTTGTTATATGTTGTTATTTCAAGAGTAAGTGAAGCTCAGTAAGTTTGGGGGCTCCCACCCTTTGCTTAGCCTAGTTTACACATAGAAATCATCTAAATGGGAAATAGGCGGAAGCAACATTAATGTCAACAGTGTAATGGTTACAGCATCTGCATAGTATCTGTGCATTCGAGGTTACAATCCCGATAAAGGCAGGGATGTTTATGATGTGCAAAAGTATACCTTAACCACAGCTTGCATATATAGGTAGTAATCGTCTGTATAATAAACATTTGAATTATCCAGATAAACCCATGTTTGCAGGAGAGTACAGGCAACAGAGAATGTAATGTTATGTCAGCACATAGTGAGATGTTACATCACTGACATGTATATATCCGGAGTAGTTAGCGGATGTGGCCGTGTTTGCGCGCACAGGTTATACGTTACAAAGTTTAACTGTGTTTAACCGCTGCTATAATGTCACTCAAACACTTTTAAACATGCTTACAACTGCTTAAATGAGCCTTATTCTGCAGTAAAAAACATTCATAAAACATCGCAGGTGTCGAACCCTGTACCATGCACACTATAGTCATGGGACGTACCACTAAGCCACCCAAGGTGTACACATGTTTCATGGTCTTAAGACTATACCTTATACCATATGCATTTCACTGTAATGATCACAAATGGGACAGTAACTTTGTGTACATATGTTCAGTACATTGTGATGTACTGTAGTTTGTGAATCAACACATTCCAGTCTACAGATGTATTACTGTTACAAACTAATACGAAATATATATATATATATATATATATATATATATATATATATATATATATATATATATATATATATATATATATATTTATTTATTATGCAGCTACATCAATAGCAATATATATAAACATCTATGAACACACTTCGTGACACAGAAGCACTCCAAAGGAATTGGAGTGTACACCAAACACATGCAGCTCTGGTATTATAACAATTAATATTAACCAAATTCACCATAGAAGGGATGGTTATTGTGTATGTGAAGATTGGGGTGGGGGAGGAATGATGGGTAATGCAATCATGCATCAAGGAGGGCCTGGGTCGGATGTCCAATAAGTGAACTGAAGGGGCATATATGGAGTATGGGGACAATATAAAAAGGACACAAAGCAAGAACCTTACTCATTCATAATACACCATGTCATATCACATCGCAAAATCTACTTTCACAAACATATGAACATTAACATGTATCAGACATATGTACACCAACTGACTGTCACATTTGTTTTCAGTAGTGAGGAATGTCTGTAGTACAATGTATATTCTAAACACCATAACATTTGTACATATCTCAGATGCCTTAGTGGTAAAGTCGGTGACTGTGGTGTTCATGGTCTGGGGTTCAAGACCTACAAGGGCTGTTAGGTTATTTTGAGGGCCAGAATAAGGACTTTTGGATGCAGGTGGATTAAAGCACTCCTCAGAAGTTGTAAGCGGGTTTTCACATGTTTGCATGATGGTAAGCGGCGCTGAAACATGGTAAACTGAGAAGAGCTTCACATGTTTGACCTTTGCTTAACATCGCGCAGACCATGGGTAAACCTGCTCCCAACCACATAAATGTGCGTTATTCACACTTTCCCTGCCAGTGCCTACTCTGAGAGGTAAAATAATAACACCTTCCAGGAGGAGAACCCGCAACCATGTACTCCATCCTCAGAGTAACCTAACACTAAGCTACCTGGGATGCACCTATCTCAGTTGTGTATGCAGACAGGATAAAACCCAAAAGGGAGGAATGTGTTGAAATAGGACAACCAGCCATGTACCCAATTAAAGGTGTATGCTCATATATAGATATTTATATATATGTATATATCTATATATATATATATATATATATATATATAGAGAGAGAGAGAGAGAGAGAAAGAGATATACATAGAGACATGTTGATATATACAGGTCTACATATATATGTAGATATACAGATAGGTTAAAAACATCTACACATATATGGAGGTACAGATAAACGTATGCAATAATGTATATATCTATATACATATACACACACACACACACACACACACACACACACACACACATATATATATATATATATATATATATATATATATATATATATATATATATACATACATACATATATACACATACATACATGTCTGTAGACAGCATCCGAAGTGGCCATATCTGAGTATAACATGGGCCATAGCAATCACACATTCCGCCCCCCCCAAAACAATATGAACATAACATATGAAGAGTATATGCCAATACACTATTACAGATATGTTCTATAGACACAGTCACCAACACAACTGCAATGACTGCAAATATCCGTGACAGAATTACACAGACAGCTTTCATTTTGCAAATCTTTGTTACATTCTGATGTATTGCCAAAAGGATTCAAGGACTAACAGTAGCTGCATGCTATACAGGAAGCATTTGATAGTGCCTTAATGAATCAGCTTGTAATTACCATAGTATTAGTCCACAAAGGGATAGGTATTCACATAGGGAAAGAACACCCACACACATATAGACATTGCATAAAAGGGGTTCCTACACACCTGCATGTGCTATGTACACCTACCAACATCTACCCCACAAAGGAAATAATTACATCAATACATACTGTCATACCATAGCCAATTATGCAACTACTGTGCAAAATCTGCTGAAACCTTAACATACCTGAACACAGACACACTAACATGGCCCTATGTGAAATAGTTGCCATTATACAATTGAACAACTGCTGCTGTAAGAAGGTTTGTATGAACTAATCCCATTTCAGAGGGGTGAAAGGTTCATACACCAGGAAGTTTTACCTAGTACTGATTATTAGCTCAGTATGATACACAGTAACACCAAACTAAATATGTCTGGTAAGCACACTGTAAACCGCCTAACATTATATGCATAGCTATGCAGCCTTGAGCTAGGGCGGTCACGGTGGTGAGGGCGGCCATGGTGGTGCAGTGGTTAGCATTATCACCTCACAGCAAGAGGTTCTCTAGTCCAATCCTCAGCTGGGGTGCCTTCTGTGCAGAGTCTGCATGTCCTCCCTGTGGTCATGTGGGTTTCCTCCCACATCCCAAAGACATGCTGCAGGTGGACTGGACACTCTAAATTGGCCCTAGGTGTGAGTGCATGTGTGTGTGTGCCTTCTGTGGAAGGTTGGGCACCGGGCTGGCAACTCAACACTGTAAAACTCCACTGCCAATCATGAGCGGACAGGTGATCTGCTGTGGTGACCCCTAACCGGGAAAAGCAGAAAGAAGAAGAAGAATGCAGCCTTGAGCTGGTCAAACAACCTGGCCAGACTGAAACATATGCAGATGTATTAGGTACAGACAAACTCTGCACAAGTAGCAATGTTCAGAAATATAACAGCAGTACTCACATTTAGACCAACTCCTCTAGGCATTACACACAATATATTACTGTTCATCTCCATACAGCTGTTGCAATAGATTGCAAACAAAACTTCCACACTGTCTTCTTCACAAGTAAGGCAAAGGGACAATTCCCAAGTGGAGTACTCAGTTATACTCCACTGTAGCCATGGTATTGGCTAAGGCAGTAGCAGCGCAGCTGATGTACATGTAATTAGCTACTTAGGAACACCAATTGGTCATCAGGATAGCACATGTTACTGATCTATAACTATAAAAGGTTGCTTTGTCACACATTCAAACCATCTGTATCTACCTGTAGGAGAGTAGAAAACACTGAAAGACAAACCAAAAATGAGTATTACACTAGTTAATAACACCTCCAATTACTAAGATGGTATGTATAACATGTAGTATGTCTGTGTATGTAGTACCTGTACTGTACAAATTACAGTGTAATCAGTGCATATAGTGGAAATAGCTATCTTGTGGTGATGTATTTTTTTGCAGTAGTAATGCATGCAGTATTCTATGTGTGTACTGCTGTAGGTCACTCGGCACACTCCACACACACCACAAGGGATGATATGGGCTTGGAACCCACCAATTCACTTCCAGCCACTGTCAGTGTCAGGATTGGTCCAACAAGTATGTGCTATAACAGGGGATAGTATATGTCGATATATTGTAACAGTCGACATATGTATGGGTGTATAAGTAAGATGAACATGTTAAAGGTGGGCTTACCGTGCAAATATGGTGTGCATTGTGGGATATTGTGCCAATAACTGTGTAATTTACAGTATTCTAGGCAGATCTATATTCTATTCTACATAGCAGTTCTGTTATGTTATGCAAACAGTAGTTATGTCTATTGGCAATTACAATACTCAATAACAGGATACATGGTGTTAGTATTCATCTGACAGGCTAGCAGTATGATAGCAAAGATAATTGGAAGAGTCAGGTAACTATCCATGCACATAACAGATGTAATATCCACCTCTCTACTATTGTTTGCAAGCAATAGCAGCTGTGCATGTGTACATGTTAGGCAAATGTGTAGTGACCCTTGTTACAGGGCTGGGACAAATGGCTATGTGCACACCTACATAGAGTGGATATTGAGAGTACAGACACAGTGGTTGAACTACCAGGTTTGTGTAGCCCAACCTCTCATTGCCAACCTAGCAGCCGCCTACACATACTGTATGTAAGGTAGTGCACAGCACTGGTAATGAAACAGGTTGCATATCATCTTTAACTCCAGTGTAACATCTGCAGTAGGAGTGTAAGATGTAGGAGTCAGCTGCCCATGTGTAATAGCCACATCATAGGTGATGGCTCACACTATCTGATTATATCCTGATCATGTTGATAGTGGCATCAGAGCCTATTGATGCATGACTCTGTTTGGAGAGTGGGTGTCTGTGCCCAACAGAGCTCATGGTCCTGGTGGATATGTGAGTATATACCAAGAGAAGGAAACAGACCTGTAGACACTTGCATCATCTGTAATCAACTAACAAGATGTGATGTGCTCCTCAGAGGAGGATTGCTGCTAAAGGTAGCTACAATGTTTCTGTAATAGCCAGTGCTGTCATGTCCATAACGCAAATATTTACATGTGAGCATCACTGTCTAAAACATCTTCATAGGCAATACGTAAACTAAATTATGTACTTGGTACTTGTAGTATTGACTGCTTATACAGGCATGTCCACTAGTCAGCTACTGGTGTTCCCTAATGTCAGCTTTGTGTATGTTGCCATCCTGGGGGAATGTAATCTCTATGCAATGTACGCTGCCAGACCCACCTAACACCACACCCCACACATTCTTTGGGATGCAGCTACAGGGGTAAGCTGGAAGGCAGCCTAGTCTACAGCCATGACTGGACTGGACAGTCATGAGGTGTAGGTTAACACATGCAGCTCATCAACACATACTCTTACCAGAACACAATAAGGACACCCACACACACTACTGGAAATCACACACATTCACAGACACATCTAAGTATCTGGCCAAACAAGTGACCCCCCAAGCAGGAAGAAACAGACACCGAAATATACAAACTGCATGACGCAGTTTGCATAATTGTGCCACAACTCTGAACACATGACTGGAAACATGCCCAACAGTACTCATTTGTGAATGTAAACTCTAGCACTATGTTACACACTGTCCTATATGAGGGCATACATACTGTCAGCTGCCTGTCTGCCATGATTAGCCACATACTCATACACTCAGACCACCTTTTGAACTATACACATGGCTCTGGCATATTCCATGTTGTTGTGCAGGACCTGTGATGCAGTAGCCTGTACTGCATGGAAACACATGTAGGAACTGTCACGTCTTGTAGCCCATGCAGGTATGTCCTAAGGCCTGGGTAGCATTCTGCTATTGGCCTGACTGATACTGCAGTACAGGGACAAAAGGATTGTATTCCACAATTGTCTTGTGTAGTGGTGCATGTTACAAGGTATCCAGTATCTGTCATCCTGGGATAACATGGTTGACAGACTATGGTGCTTTGCCGGACAGGGCCTGCACCTGTCACCCCTGGGAATCTGGATACTGCCTAGGGCTCATGCTTCCTCTATAGTGCCTTCATCATGCATGGTTCAAGTGAGGGTCCACTGCTGTTACAGTGGCAGCCAAGCAATAAACTGCGGGTCTCGCTACACAATGATACATGTCAGAAACACTATGCGGACACACATATGTCAATCCCTAACATGGAGAACATATCTGTGCAGTGGCTGAGACATGTTTCAACGCTCCGGAGAGCACACCTACACCATGTTATAACACATACCTCACCTCTTGCCCATTATCCTTTATTGGAACACACGGGCCACAGGTGTGTCCATATTCCTGAAGGGTATGTTCACCCCCACACCACGCTAGTTGCATAACATCAGATGCATTATGCTTAGCAACTACATTTGTGCCAAAGTGGAATTCAAAATGCACCTTGAGACAGATCACCCACCAGGCCGTGGACTTCCCAACTGTCATAATGTGCTGTAATGGGGAAGATTAGGTCTGAGACAGAACCATAATAATGGCTACTCTCAACTATTCCATTATGAACTGGGAAGACTCCTCATTTACCAACACCTGCGCTCAATGCATGTTGGATTCCATTGACCTCACTGACCTGGATCACAGTAGTCACACAAACAGGGCTAACAGTATGCTACACATAGTTAGTCTCCAATGCCAATGTTATGTTTCCTAAGAGCAGAGTGATGAGTGCCATGGCACCCATGCAAATGGACGATGCATGTGCAAATGCTGAATCCTACACAAATGAATCTTAAACAGTCACATATGTGAAGTGATTGGAAAAAAAAAAGTGGGAAAAGTGGCAAAATGCCCTGAATTCACAAGTAAGGCAAAGGGACAATTCCCAAGTGGAGTACTCAGTTATACTCCACTGTAGCCATGGTATTGGCTAAGGCAGTAGCAGCGCAGCTGATGTACATGTAATTTGCTACTTAGGAGCACCAATTGGTCACCAGGATAGCACATGTTACTGATCTGTAACTATAAAAGGTTGCTTTGTAACACATTCAAACCATCTGTATCTACCTGTAGGAGAGTAGAAAACACTGAAAGACGAACCAAAAATGAGGATTACACTAGTTAATAACACCTCCGATTACTAAGATGGTATGTATAACATGTAGTATGTCTGTGTATGTAGTACCTGTACTGTACAAATTACAGTGTAATCAATGCATATAGTGGAAATAGCTATCTTGTGGTGATGTATTTTTTTGCAGTAGTAATGCATGCAGTATTCTATGTGTGCACTGCTGTAGGTCACTCGGCACACTCCACACACACCACAAGGGATGATATGGGCTTGGAACCCACCAATTCACTTCCAGCCACTGTCAGTGTCAGGATTGGTCCAACAAGTATGTGCTATAACAGGGGATAGTATATATCGATATATTGTAACAGTCGACATATGTATGGGTGTATAAGTAAGATGAACATGTTAAAGGTGGGCTTACCGTGCAAATATGGTGTGCATTGTGGGATATTGTGCCAATAACTGTGTAATTTACAGTATTCTAGGCAGATCTATATTCTATTCTACATAGCAGTTCTGTTATGTTATGCAAACATTAGTTATGTCTATTGGCAATTACAATACTCAATAACAGGATACATGGTGTTAGTATTCATCTGACAGGCTAGCAGTATGATAGCAACGATAATTGGAAGAGTCAGGTAACTATCCATGCACATAACAGATGTAATATCCACCTCTCTACTACTGTTTGCAAGCAATAACAGCTGTGCATGTGTACATGTTAGGCAAATGTGTAGTGACCCTTGTTACAGGGCCGGGACAAATGGCTATGTGCACACCTACATAGAGTGGATATTGAGAGTACAGACACAGTGGTTGAACTACCAGGTTTGTGTAGCCCAACCTCTCACTGCCAACCTAGCAGCCGCCTACACATACTGTATGTAAGGTAGTGCACAGCACTGGTAATGAAACAGGTTGCATATCATCTTTAACTCCAGTGTAACATCTGCAGTAGGAGTGTAAGATGTAGGAGTCAGCTGCCCATGTGTAATAGCCACATCATAGGTGATGGCTCACACTATCTGATTATATCCTGATCATGTTGATAGTGGCATCAGAGCCTATTGATGCATGACTCTGTTTGGAGAGTGGGTGTCTGTGCCCAACAGAGCTCATGGTCCTGGTGGATATGTGAGTATATACCAAGAGAAGGAAACAGACCTGTAGACACTTGCATCATCTGTAATCAACTAACAAGATGTGATGTGCTCCTCAGAGGAGGATTGCTGCTAAAGGTAGCTACAATGTTTCTGTAATAGCCAGTGTTGTCATGTCCATAACGCAAATATTTACATGTGAGCATCACTGTCTAAAACATCTTCATAGGCAATACGTAAACTAAATTATGTACTTGGTACTTGTAGTATTGACTGCTTATACAGGCATGTCCACTAGTCAGCTACTGGTGTTTCCTAATGTCAGCTTTGTGTATGTTGCCATCCTGGGGGAATGTAATCTCTATGCCATGTACGCTGCCAGACCCACCTAACACCACGCCCCACACATTCTTTGGGATGCAGCTACAGGGGTAAGCTGGAAGGCAGCCTAGTCTACAGCCATGACTGGACTGGACAGTCATGAGGTGTAGGTTAACACATGCAGCTCATCAACACATACTCTTACCAGAACACAATAAGGACACCCACACACACTACAGCAAATCACACACATTCACAGACATGTCTAAGTATCTGGCCAAACAAGTGACCCCCCCCAAGCAGGAAGAGACAGACACCGAAATACACAAACTGCATGACGCAGTTTGCATAATTGTGCCACAACTCTGAACACATGACTGGAAACATGCCCAACAGTACTCATTTGTGAATGTAAACTCTAGCACTATGTTACACACTGTCCTATATGAGGGCATACATACTGTCAGCTGCCTGTCTGCCATGATTAGCCACATACTCATACACTCAGACCACCTTTTGAACTATACACATGGCTCTGGCATATTCCATGTTGTTGTGCAGGACCTGTGATGCAGTAGCCTGTACTGCATGGAAACACATGTAGGAACTGTCGGGTCTTGTAGCCCATGCAGGTATGTCCTAAGGCCTGGGTAGCATTCTGCCATTGGCCTGACTGATACTGCAGTACAGGGACAAAAGGATTGTATTCCACAATTGTCTTGTGTAGTGGTGCATGTTACAAGGTATCCAGTATCTGTCATCCTGGGATAACATGGTTGACAGACCATGGTGCTTTGCCGAACAGGGCCTGCACCTGTCACCCCTGGGAATCTGGATACTGCCTAGGGCTCATGCTTCCTCTATAGTGCCTTCATCATGCATGGTTCAAGTGAGGGTCCACTGCTGTTACAGTGGCAGCCAAGCAATAAACTGTGGGTCTCGCTACACAATGATACATGTCAGAAACACTACGCGGACACACATATGTCAATCCCTAACATGGAGAACATATCTGTGCAGTGGCTGAGACATGTTTCAACGCTCCGGAGAGCACACCTACACCATGTTATAACACATACCTCACCTCTTGCCCATTATCCTTTATTGGAACACACGGGCCACAGGTGTGTCCATATTCCTGAAGGATATGTTCACCCCCACGCTAGTTGCACTTGCATAACTTCAGATGCATTATGCTTAGCAACTACATTTGTGCCAAAGTGGAATTCAAAATGCACCTTGAGACAGATCACCCACCAGGCCGTGGACTTCCCAACTGTCATAATGTGCTGTAATGGGGAAGATTAGGTCTGAGACAGAACCATAATAATGGCTACTCTCAACTATTCCATTATGAACTGGGAAGACTCCTCATTTACCAACACCTGCGCTCAATGCATGTTGGATTCCATTGACCTCACTGACCTGGATCACAGTAGTCACACAAACAGGGCTAACAGTATGCTACACATAGTTAGTCTCCAGTGCCAATGTTATGTTTCCTAAGAGCAGAGTGATGAGTGCCATGGCACCCATGTAAATGGACGATGCATGTGCAAATGCTGAATCCTACCCAAATGAATCTTAAACAGTCACATATGTGAAGTGATTGTGCCATTGAAACAGAACCAGGATTCAACCCAACACAAACAAGTAGGCAAACTGG
Source organism: Protopterus annectens (assembly GCF_019279795.1). NCBI lineage: Eukaryota > Metazoa > Chordata > Ceratodontiformes > Protopteridae > Protopterus > Protopterus annectens. The sequence continues at coordinate 463,223,555 of NC_056735.1, forward strand.
TGGTACCATGCTTTAAACTGTACCACAGAAGGTAGTAACTGTTGCAAGAGTGAACACACATGAGTGTAGGTGATCCCTGGTCAGCCTCAGTGAGATGCAGATACATCATATAAAACCACGCAAAGCTACTGTGAAACTAATCAGCCACATATTATGAGACCAAGCACAGAGCATTCTATAGCTGTCATTAATCTTAATGGCATCGACAAGACCTGCCGTGCTGCACAGCACTATGGCATGGGAAGTACTGCACCTACAGAAATAGCACCTGTTCATCCAGAAAGGGTCTCGGAGAACCTAAACCTACTCCCACCCCCCACCCCCATCAAGTACACTTAGTAATATATCCATGTACACTAAAGAGCCCCTGTACTAACAACTATACAGGTACAAGCTGCACTCTCTAAAACTATACATACAGCTTTCATGGGACCTGTCAACATCCCAGGGTGTATCCTACACAAATGTAAGAACATTCAGCTATCCTCATACACATCATGTTCAATCTTAGCTCAATGTCAGGCTGTGTACACACCGAATGGTACACAGCAACAGTTATCACACCCCACAAAGGGGGAGACACCATTGATAATGGGACATAGTGCACAACTACCCTGCTAGTCTGATCTGTATGGCCATGAACCGTGGTCAACATAATTGATGTATTCTGTACAGATGTAGATGACAGTAGGGTTGATTCACACTGCATATCATGACCTTGCCAGGTCATAGGACACCATCACCCATACTGTGTTCCAACTACACTCAGTAAACTTGACGTATATTCCTATGTCACAGGAATGTTTGGCAACTGGACTGTTGGCAGAACCCACACTACAGAAGGTGTCTGACTAATACACGCACATCAAACCAGTGCCAGCCACAGTAATACAGGGGTCATTCCTGGTACTCCTCCTCTTTGTTATCTATACCACATAGACTAACACAGAAGGCATCAGCCCATTGATGTTTGCAAATGACTATGAACTAGGAGCAATAGTTGACTCATTGTGTGCTGCGTTCAACATATAGAAGGGCCTTTGTGTGTCAGATGTGAGGTGTGAGGTGTGTGATGTATGGCCACAATCTGACAGCTAAGTATTGCATTGTCATCCCCTATGTTACAAACCCTGTACCCATTAACTACAACTTAGGCAGCGGTCAACATAATGGCAACTGTGTGTATGGGATGCAGCTGGGCAGTACTTCCCTTTGATAGTTACATCACCACAAAAGACAGGTAGTCGTATGTGGCACCCCTAATCATGACAGGGTACCATCCAGGAATATAGAGATAAATGCTCAGCCATACTCAACACCCATGTGACCCATAATAGATCACATATTTCCTTTAAGGGTTATTGCCCATGTGTAGATGGCCTACACTGCCCTTCACAATCCCTAGCTGCACTATGTAGCATGCAGCCTACCCTGAATAAAGCCATGTCCAACCCAGAGGTGTTGGACATGGTACACTTAACACATCCTGATCCCAAATAAACACATAAGTCATGGACATCCACCTTTTTAGTACAAGGATCACAACATGCCTGACAGATCTCTGTCCCATACACTTAACATACTCTTGCCATACTATGCATCCCTGTCCAGCGAAGTTTCACATCGCCCCTCTCTGTGACATAGTGTGATGACCGCATGTCACATATATCAGTAACCATGTGTATCAGTTCTGTGGCACTGCTTGAACTGGCCACTGAAACTTACCTGTCTGTTGGCTACAGCTAAGTAACCAGTCTGCCTAGGCTCATAAACGGCCCAGGGCATATAGCCTACTAGATCACTGTGACCATACATGCTATAGTTGATATCCAACCCTGCAAATACCATTAGGCGAGCTATTGTCCCATGTGTTACACATGTGCAACACAGGCAATACATGGCAGGATGCTTCACATCTGTACAGTGCCATGTAGATGTATATGGCAAAACACATACATGCTTGCAAGTCTGCAGGGTCACAGGTCATGTCCCTAATGACTATTGATGACTATATATGTGGCATATACACAACATTAAGGTTGACTGCATTAATGTGAACACATCCAGGCATGTGCTGATGGGTAAAGACACCACTACAGGCAAATAGACATGCCCACGTCAAGACAACATCCACATGGTGTATGAGCAATGTCATCACATGACACACACACATATATGGCGGTAACATCACATCACCAGTAGGTGTCAAATGTGTGTGACTTATACATGTCAGTGGTGTTAGTGTCATGTAGATTTACAAAGACATATTTGTAATCTTAATAAATGTGATACACATGTATGTTCAGCTGTACTGCTGTACTTCTCTGTGAGCTACTGTGACCTGTCTCCATTATTATGTCTTCCAGGTATACCACATAGCAGACTGCCATCATACAGAGGCTTGGAGGATGAGGTCCTCATCCCATACCTCCTCGACAACTACACAACGCTCTTCAGCCATGTGCCACAGGATTCACAGCAGCGGGATGCCCTGTGGGAGGAAATCTGCAGGAGGGTAAATGATGTTGGCGGTCACAATGGCACCTATCAGCAGGTGCGCTGACACCGCACTGACCTGATAAGACGTGCAAAACAGTGTGCTAATGCAATCGCCAGGGAACAAGGTGCAACAGGTGGGGGGCCACTCAACCAGCCCCCACTCACACATACCAAGGAGCTACTGGCCAACCTGGGGGCACCTGCAGACCTCCATCCACAAGTTTTAGCTGGTATTGTGGAGGTGGGTGTCTCTCAACTACCAAGCCTGGAGTTGCTTGGTAAGTCACTACTGCACATAAAACACAACTATATATCACATAGTTACATGTGTTACTGTACAATATGTAATGTAACATCATATGCAAGGCATGTATGCACACATACCACGTACTATAGTCTGCTACTCTATGTATGCACAGATGTGCATACTCCATAGTATAGTGTATTGTACTTGCTTATGTGCTAACATGGACATAACACCCTGAAGCTATCACACAGGTGTGGATAATGATCTTACTGCTGTGACACTCCTGTTTAGGTACCTCTGGCATTTTGCAGTGACAGCAACCTGTGTCAGGTGAGATTGTTACTATTTACCAGGCTTGATAATGCACAGAACATATGAATTGCATGCTATCTGCCATAACACACGTACACATAATGTATGGTGGTCCTGTTAATGGACACTGGTCATACCCGCAATGAATCACACTGTTTACCTATGTGAAACAATTGAAGACTATATGAAACACCTACACTGAGCCTTCCAAACTGTCATTGCCAGATGTGTGGACAACAGTGAATACAATGGTGGAGGTCTGTTCCACTGTAGGGACATGTACTACATATCAGCATTACACATGCTGGGAATATGAACAGTACTGTACAGAGACCATATGTGTGCACACACACTTAATGTGTTGGAGCTGGAGTATGCCCGGACCACAGGATACAACCTTGTGGAGTATACCCTTGCTATGAAAGTCACACAATGTCATGTGCTACCAGACATGTCCATGAGATGTAGTGGGCTGACTGCAACACTACTCAACTATACTGCAAAACATGTCTCACATCCCCTACATACCACCCTTTGTCTGCATAACCTTGTCCTCAGTGGAGCATATGACATCTATGGGTGTATGTCATATGGGATAAGACTTGACATGTGAAATAGGCTGGCCATCACAACCATTGGACTGAGCATGTGTACACATGGCCATGGAGGATGGCCAGAGACATGAAGTAACACACACAGTAGAAGTGATGTACATGTGTGTACATCCTGTTGTACATTGGCTCGATACAATACAACTATGGCCTTTGTGTAATGGTGATATTGCAGATGTGAAACACTAAACATCATACAGGCCTGTGCACAGCTTGAGTGGGCATAACATGAAAGCACCACATAACATGTCTTGAACATCTGGAGTGTGTCACGCCATGGAAGAATTCATCTATACAGTATCCAAATACATACATATGTTGCACAACATACACATACATCCACATCAAGCCACAGATACAGTACATTCACCTTGCTGGTGTCAGACATCACTGTCATGCCTGCTCCTCATGTGTGAGGTACACAGATGGCATGTTGACATAGACTACTGGTAAGTTAGCCATGTATGGGCATATTTGCCAGGTATCAGTAATATGGTTGTAGATGTGCAAGGGTGTCATCCGTATAACATTCTGTGACCTGTGTCACACATTCCACATTAGGGTTTATTGTGTATACACCTCAGTGACATGGGTCACATTCCACATTAGATATGTATTGTATGTGAACATAGTCATGGCTATGAACTGTGTCAGTAGCTCACACTGTATAGCAATTGTGAAGCCACATGATGCCCTGCAATGGCTATGCACATCAGCTCAATGTGCAATATGTCCCTGCATATTTGTAGGGTGGACAAACAACATTGCATCAGCTGAAGGCCCATGTTAGTATAACACGTCCCTGCATTGGGACACAATTACCATACTGTAGACTGGAAAGGACACCCTTGTGTTACACATGTATGCATGTCATTCAACATGTCAGCAGAAGACATGTTATACTACTTGTGACTGGCAAGGTCATATGCCACACAGCAGGTCGGTGTACTGTAAATCTGTGCTGGTCTGTGGCACCATTGCAAAGTAGGGACAGCCATGTCAAACGTGTGTACAGCCACATGCACAATATCTACACTCAGCTCAGGGGTAGGCGGAATAATTTTGAACAGACATGCACTGCTTTGGGGGAGATATGTAAGCTAGGGCTCAGGCAAACATAGTATGCAGTCGACATACCCTACTGCTCACACATAGGGGCGGTGGCCAATACAAAGCCTCAGTGGCAGATGTACAAAGGTCAGCGATGGTCTGTTAACATGTGGTGTATGTTGTACACACCATGGCAGTGCAGTGCAAAGTGCATGCATTGTGCTGCAGGTATAGGGCATAGGCTACTAAAACAAATGGTACAATACAGGTATGTATGCTAACCACCACTATAATTATGTAAGGTGCATGCCGTCTGCTATAACACATGCATGCTGTTGTGTGCAACTCAGGGATGTATGATAACTTCCACTATAATTGCCTAAGCTGAAACTATAATTGTCTAAGCTGAATGCCATCTGCTATATCACCTGCATGTAGCGTGTGTGTCTGTGTGTGTCAATGTGTGTGTCAGTGAGTGTGTCAGTGTGTGTGTGTCTCTGTCTCTGTGTGTCTCTGTCTGTGCATCTCTGTCTGTCTGTCTCAGTGTGTGTCTGTGTGTCTGTGTGTGTGTCTGTCTGTATGTGTTTGTGTCTGTGTGTGTCTGTCTGTGTGTGTATGTCTGTGTGTGTGTATGTCTGTGTCTGTCTGTGTGTGCCTCTGTCTGTGTGTGTGTGTGTGTGTGTGTGTGTGTGTGTGTGTGTCTATCTGTCTGTGTCTGTGTCAGTCTGTGTCTATGTGTCTCTCTGTCTGTCTCTGTGTGTCTCTGTCTATCTCTCTGTGTGTGTCTGGTATAACTTGTAATGTACAGTTCTTGTCTTCCTCTCACAGGTGTTGATGTAGGTGCGTTGCCCTCCTGCAGTCCACCTGATGTTAGTGTCCCCACAGACTCTAGCAATGATGATGATAGTATGATTGAGGCACAGGCAGGGTTGTCAGGGGCTGAATCTGTGCCATTGGTTGCCATTCCACCTGTCTACCCCTCATCCTCGTGCACAGTTCCCCTGCCTGCACATAATCCATCACCACAAGCCATAAAGGAAGGACAGTTGGTGGGTGGTAGCATGGAACAGGGAAGTGTGGTGACTATGGAAGGTGTGCCTGCACACCATGATCCCAGTCAACAGACTGGTGATGTCCCACACAGGCATGTGCCCAGCGCTGCTCGTAGGAGGACCACTGGGCCAACATGCCCCTGCGAGACCAAGCACATCAGCTGGAGTCACCAGACGCATGTTTTGGGCTGTAATGGAGACACAGGCACGTGCTGAATGGCACAACAGAGAAGGTCTAAGGCTTCAGAGGGCTGCTGTCCATTCATTAACTGACAACATCCAGGCACTTGCAAATGCTCACCATCATCTTGCAGATGTTTTGGATAGACAATTGGGTGACATGGTGGGAGTCCTTGACCATGGCAAGTCAATCTTCGGGCATGGAATGTCTGTGCTGGAACATCTGGTGGGAGTGAGGCATCGGGCACGTGGACCTAGGTCAGCTGCATCACCCATTGAAGGTCTACGTGAACATGCAAGTGCACATGCCCACTCCCATAGTGGCAGTAGCAACAGCAGTGCAGCTGGTACTGTGCAGTCCACACCAGGACCCAGCAAGCCACGTGAACGTGGTCCTGGATGGTCCCAACATAGACACGATTCCAGTGGACATGTGTCATCAGACGGTACCCAATCTGGACTTCTGCCTGGTAGTGCTCGTGCAACCCCTGGCAGGTGTAGGTCATGTAGCCATAGCCGGACACTGTGAACTGTGAAACCTGCCTTGTACAGTCTGCAGCTCGATGCCTCACTCCCAATTTTGTCAATATTACCCCTGTGTAGGCCAGCCACATGCCAGACCTGTGTGCTTGCATACACACCCACAATCGAAGCAAATGTAGGGCACCTCAACACACACATGCATAACATCCACACACGGCCAATGATATCACAGGCCCTAACACACACCCATGATGTCATCGAATGGCACAGCCTAGGCCTCTGGCAAACATTATCACCCTGTGCATATGATGATGCCTATGCCACATCCCTGTCATCCACACCATTGGTGCAGGGACATGTTCATATGGTCTGATGCACAGGGTGAACATACTAGGTAGACAATTGTTGATGAATATTGTTGAGTAGTGTTGACAGGCAACAGACATACCATGTATTGCTGTTGTAGGATGCATTTTGTACATTTGACAGTATGTATCATGTGTAACAACACTGACAGCATGTTAATCTTGATGGCCTGCCTTCCTCTTTCAGGTGTAGTTGCATGTGCCGGGGGATGTTGGTGTTTGCGGGAGTCCCATATGTACATGTTGACTACCCAAAGGTCAATAAGACAACACCTGCATGCACTTTGTAGCTTCCACATCACAGTTATATTCTCCCATGTTTCAATTATGTTTACTGTTCTAATGATCCAAGAGCATGATAGCTGTGTAGTAAGCTACTGTGTTCAGAGCCATCACATCCATAGTGGGTGACATCACGGGTATAGTTACCTGGAGCGTGGAGTAGGTAAGAGTGGTATGCCAGATGACAAGGGTAAAGGCCAGTGGAAATAGTGGCTTCTCACTGTGAAGCAGTAATACCCACTGCCATGACAGCATGCAAACACAGACACATCCACACACTCAAGGATTCACATACACATTAACACACACTCTGACACACACACACAGTTGCCAGTGTTCAGATGAGAACCCCTGCCTATGTGCAGATCATCATTATAGTACTACGCAATTACAAGACATGCCACGGAGATTGCACAAGTACAGGTAGTTGGAATGGCCTAAGATCGAGGACATCGATAGGGATACTACAGTGCAGTAAGTGTATGTGGGGAGGGGAGGTCCATCAGTAGGCTATGTAACAACAGGTCACACCCCAGGGTCTACATGTTAACAGGTGGTTAGTATGCCCATCTACGATTGATAATATCAACAGGGATGCTAGATTGCTTTGAGTGGATGGGGGGAGGGGGCATTAACATTTCACTATAGTAAAATACAGCCACACTCCAGGAACCGGACAGCCATACACACACACACACACACACACACACACACACACACACACACACACACACACGCACACACACTGATATTCACAAAGAAATACACATATGTCACACACATACAGACACTTTACATGTGTGAGGTTTAACCATCTGCCTATGCCTTTCTTTCTACACTTCACTCTGTACTGGTGTCAACAACAGTGTTCAGGAGAGTAATAACATGTGAGATGTATTCCCAACCATACGTGACATATATGGACACACGCTCACACGTACCAGTACTGTGAATCAAACACCTGCCTATCTCATGATAGGTACTACAGAAGTACAGCACTATCGTATCTGGTTCAATGCTTACTGACTCTTTCCTTTGACAACTGTGCTGATATATGCACAATATATGCACAGGGGAGGTATTACTGTTACAGGTGTCATAACGTTTGCCTTCAGTGTCACGCTTACAGCATTCTACATTGTCTATCTTCCACTTTAACTAACAAAACCTGACCTTAGCAGGTACACAGGTTATTGTAGGACTGGATGTAACACACCAGTAAGCTGTCCTCAGTAATCATTCATCTGAAAAGAAGCCCCACTACCTAGTAGTCATGTCCAAACATCTGTCCATACCTCATGTATGGCTTACTGTACTTAGAGCATATCACCATATACAGTTGGCAATGTTGAGGCTGTATTGCAACTGCATGATGTACTAAGACAACAGTCACCATCAGACACTGCACACACATGCAATCTGCACAAACAGCAATACATGTACACATCAGTGGTCTACATCAGTACATGCACTAGCAGGTCAAGAGGATACATTCCACACCTTTCCCACGCCATGTGTGAAACATAGCCGAGCATTACACCATAATGGATGTTGTATTCATGTACTGGTAGGACACCACCACTTTCACAGAGTAGCCAAGTGTACATATATTATGACAGCAGATATCAGCATGACACACACAGCATTATTCCATGTCATGCTCCTACAAACTGTTACTTGACAGTCCCATGGTGAAGACAGGGCACTGTAATGGTCAACAGTGAGCACATCATATTTGCCACACAAACCTCATGTCTACTGGAAGAGTGCCAGCAATGTGGTCTGTTAGAGCTAGGCAGTACACTCATTCAAAGATGTGCGAGGTATGTGGCTTGTAAACATCTCACCCCAGAATGTACTGGCTACTGAGGTACTAAGGCTAATGTCCAGACAGCACACCATGCATGGCTTGCAATTGTTGACATGGGGTATATGTAGGAGCTGTGGCCACACATGGCTGTACATGTCATGAATGTATCATCTGTGACTACTCAGGAACATACAGAGCAGAGCTGGATTTCCCTGAGTTTGTCAATACAGGCCTTGTGTAGGTCCTATGGTCCTGTTATTTGGGTATGTTTGTAGGCATTGCATTAGGTGGACATGTCTAAAGACATACATGACACATGGGGTGTTGTATGATATGATAGGTGTCATGGGTGACCAGTAGAGGAGAGATATTCCCTCTGTCAACATAGATATCAAACCTTATGTACTGTTAGCATGCTATCTGCCATGTGCATGTGCGTAATGACTGTAGTCACCTGTATGTAGAAAGGTAAATGAAAGTTATGGTAATGTAATTTATGTTGTATGAGTGTGGGATGTACATATCCAGGGCAGGTACAGTTAGGTCATATCCAACCATGAAGGTGTTGTTTATTGGTGTACAGCAACAGTCGACAGTGTTAATGCTGACAACATCCGAGGGACCCTGGTATGTCTACAACTGAGCTGGTTACAAACAGTGGTATTATTTCATTGCATAACACATTATGTGGCTGTGTCTGTACATGGGTACTTTGCACAGCTGATGTAGGCCTAGATACAGTCCACCAATCAAGGGTTATCTGGTGGTCTACCATACCATGTCATACCACATATGGATGTGTGTTGTTAGTCGGGGAACAAGGTGGTGAATGTATATGAGGATACAACCTAGAATGCAACATTTGCCACTGTCACCTGTACCTGACTCATCTGTGATGCGTTATGTCAGAGAAGTGTTTTTTACATGTGAGTAGCCTTTATGAATATGTGTACACCACCACCTGGAATAGTCCCTACCACTGTTATGGCCCACATGCCTGGATCTGAGTTATATGGTGGTAGTGCAATTGTGGACTACAGACCCTTCAGCCAAGTGTTCCTTACTGCACAGATGTCAGTATTCTCCACTGTAGGTTCTACATTGAGCAAATGGATTACTAATGCCACACATCTAGCATGGGTTAGCATAAGCATCCAATGCAATTGTCATGTAGGTGTCAGAGTGTTACTTCTGTGTGTAGGACATTTGCCTTAGAATGTGGCTATATAGGTAAACGCGACCTAGATATTATCCACACAGAAGTGTAACATGGATGCATGTGCTCTGTGTTGAAGGTGCGTCATTCGGTCATGACAGCCCGGAATGACAGACACTGGACAACCTCATAATAACAGCAGGACATTGGCTCATTGTTTTGGTCTAGCAGTTGCCACCCATACCATAACATCACTCACATGGCATTAATGTGCTTGGTAGCAAATGCCCCATGTAAGGTGACGGACAGCGGCAGAACTTGTGTATATGACCAATGTGAGATATAAAACAAAACAACACCTCCACTCCTTCAACGATTCCACAGATACTGATACACAAAATAAGAACACCAACTGCTGTACGTTTGGAAATTTTTAATTCTGGTACCTTGGCCTTCGCCTTCTCCTGGAATACAATTTACTTATCAAACACCACCCATTTTTAAAAGACATTTAATTATGTAATTGATGCACCATCCCTCAATTTTCCAATTAGCCTTCCTTCAAGCTGTATACAAACATCTAACTGACATCATTTTCCCTTTACTTATGTGAAAATACATAAACAATTCATGATTTCCTTATATACATATGCATAAACATACTAATATAAATATAAATAAATCATGCGTTCTCATATTGTTTTAACAATTGTTTTTACAAAAACCCAAAACCTGAACATTGCTACAAAATACATACAATCCTGATAGACAAAACATCGTCAGAATTTAATGCCCTCAAAGTTTAATATTCCTAAAATCTAATGTCTTCAAAATTTGTTATTTATTATTTATAATTCCCGATAGGTGTGTGGAATAACTTTAAACCTCCAAGTGCATCCCATTAGGAAATAAAGTTTTCAAATTGAAAATGAACCTGGATTCCATTAATAACAATTTCTCACGGAACATGGCTTCATTTCCACATACATTGGGCCTGCCTAGAACACCAAACATGAATCCCTCTGGAACCCCCCCATTTTTTTCACAAAAGTGTTTACCTACTGGACTTTCTAACTTCTTGTGTCTTATGTCTCCTAAATGTTCAAGAATCCTGAGTTTGACCTTTCTTGTTGTTTGACCTATGTACCACTTTATTTTCTCACATCCACAACCAATAATATACACTACCCCCGTGGAATTACAATCAAAATGATCTAAAGCCTTGTATCTGACCTCATTGATTTTGATACCATCCAAGTTTTTAACCCAAACACAAACCTTACACTTTCCACATCTAAATGTTCCCCTTTTAATACCTTTTTCAAGTATGTTATTCCTTCTAAAACTTAACATTTCCTTGAGATTGAAATACCTTTTATAAGAAAAAGTAACCCTCGAAGGAAAGAGTTTTCCTATTTTTTCATCTTCACTAATGATAGGCCAGAACCTCAACACTATTTCCCTTAGTGTATTTGAAAAATGTGAGTATCTGGTCACAAAAAACATTTTGTCACCAGACCTATCCTTACCATAGTCATTATGAACAACAATGCTTGATTTACCAAAACTACCAGAATTCCATGATTCATCTCTTTTCCTAGTGCGGTTGCCAATACCTAAACCTAAATCACATTCAACCTTCTTCCTAGCTTCCCTCACGTGCAATTTGGAATATCCCCTCCCTAACATTTTTCTTTCAACCTTGTTGAATTCACTAAAAATCAGGTTTCTTTCAGAGGTGCGCCTGCCTATTCGCTTAAATTCACCCAAAGGTAAAGATTTTATCAAAGAATCGCTATGCATGCTAGATGCATGAAGAAAATTCTCAGCTGCAGTCTTTTTATAATGTGGTTTGTACTGTATTTTATTATCAGTGCCTAAATAGATTTCCACATCCAAATATTGGATACTTCTGCCCCCCACAATGTAAGTAAAATCTAAACCCCAGGAATTGTTCCTCATCTCACAAACAAAATTTGCAAATTCTTCTGGAGTGCCCCTGCACAAAAATAACAAATCGTCAATGAATCTCATGTATTTAACCACCTTACTTTTGTAAAATTCAGAAGGGTAGATATAACAATTTTCAAAATGTGCCATGAACAAGATAGCATATGAGGGCGCAAAAGCCGCCCCCATTGCTGTGCCCTCCTTTTGCAAAAAATGCTTCCCTTCAAAACTAAAACAATTGTGCGTTAGACAGAAGTCCAATAAACTGATAATGTAGAAAGTCCTAGGTCCATCACCCAACATTTTTTCCACTGCCTTTAAACCTTGCAGTCTATTGATGCTAGTGTATAAGGACCTGACGTCCACACTAGCCCAATAGAAATAGTCACCCCATAGAATGTTACTAACTTGCAAGCACACCTCATCGCTGTTCTTAACATGTGACTGTACCCTGACCAAATGGCATTTCAATAAGGAATCAAGGAATATTCCTACATTCTGTAGATAACCACCCTTGCCTGAAACTATGGGACGTCCTGGGGGATTTGTGATATCTTTATGTATTTTAGGAATGGTAAAGAATCTAGCTACCCTCGGATTTTTGATATATAACTTCCTTACATCCCCTGATGATAAAAAACCTAATCTTTCCCCTCTTTCCAATATTTCTAATAATAAAGTGTTGTAATCTTTTAATGGATTCAGGGGTAATTCCGAATAAGTGTTGGTGTCCCTCAATAGCTCCAGGGCCATGGAATTATATTGATCCCTAGAAAGAACTACCCAGTTCCCACCCTTATCAGCTTGAGTAAAAACATACTGGTCATTCACATCTTTTAAATCAGACAGGGCCTTCCACTCATCCCTGTTTAAGTTATATTCTTTCTTTTTTCGACAAAACTTTTTATGTTCTTCTTCCACTGTTTTTAATACTGTCTTCTCAAAAACATTAATGACCAAATTTCTTCTAGGTGGCATGAATTCACTGTTATAAGGTACTTTGGGAACTGCTAGCCTACCATAACCTGTGCTAAAAGCAAAACCCTCTCCAAGTTCACCCACTCCCTCATGTGCATGGATATCCACAAGTTCATTTTCATGTAATGTTAAATTTAACAAAGAATCTTCTAAACTTTCAACATTCTCTAAACAGTCAAAATTTTCAACATTAATATCATTAGCCTCATTAATTCTGTCATGGGATGAAACATGATGATCCCCAAAAAAATCTCTTAGGTACAACTTCCTACAAAACTGTTTTACTTCCATACATAAATCTGCTAGAGAGGGAAAACTTACAGGTACAAATTTGGTGCCTCTCGACAGGACCTGCATAGCACTCTCGGAAATTTGTAAATCCGAGATATTAACAATATTATAGTTCTCACCTTCATAAATGTCCATGTTGCTGCAAGGGCCTGGTACAACGCAATGAAGGACACTTTCATCATTGCCAAAATCGGCATTTTCATATAACGATGAGTCCTGCACAAAAATCTGCATACAGTTCTCTCGTGCTTCCCCTCCACTAGCAAAAATAGTCTTTGGAAAAACGTTTTCCACATCATCTTTTCTGGGTGAGATGTTATCTTCTCCTCCCCTTTGTTTGAAATCGACGCCCTCTTCCTTTCTGCTGCGATAATGACTGCTCCGTATCACCTCCTGTTCCGTTGGCCTCCATTAACATTTCTTGCTCGGTGTTCAGGCTCTCAAAAGAAACGCTCTTTCTACTAGTCGATTCATCCGCCAAAGACACCAATGTCTCTCCTGCCGTCGATCTCGAGCCCTTAGTGACGTCACGGGAAACACCTCTTTTTCTTTTAAAGCTGTATTGCCATGAAAACAGCTTACCCGAATCGTGATCCCTGACATCACGAAGATATTTTCTCTTCTTTCGAGAGATGACCTCCGCTTCTATTTTGGAAACTTTGTTTTTTATTTCTACCATATTCTTGTTAAAAATAGATGCTGAAGTCTCTTCAATTAATTTATCTTGCAGAAGTAAAATAGAAGAGCGAGTTTTCTGTAACACCCTTTCGTTTCTTTTTGCTAACACACCAAGCCAACCCAGAGTACATTTTGTGGAAATGTCCCTCCATTCCAGGGATAAGTCCGACTCATCCTCGGAAAATTCAAAAGCTGGTAAACGTTCAACCCTCAGACCTCTCGGTGTAACGTTAGTCCCAATGTATTTCTCAAGCAATTTCAAGTCATAGAATGTTGTCACCTCTTTTATCAGGGCTCTTTCCAATTCCACGTACCTCTCGGAAAAATCTGTAGCAGCGCTCTCCCAAGGGTCATTGCTAGCCATTTTTTCTTCCCTCTCTCTCCATAAGGATGCCAAATTGACTGGATGAACAGATAGCTGGACAGTTGGTGCACCCAACGGGGTGACAGAGTTGGTGTTCACCGACATGTTATAAAACAAAACAACACCTCCACTCTTTCAACGATTCCACAGATACTGATACACAAAATAAGAACACCAACTGCTGTACGTTTGGAAATTTTTAATTCTGGTACCTCGGCCTTCGCCTTCTCCTGGAATACAATTTACTTATCAAACACCACCCATTTTTAAAAGACACTTAATTATGTAATTGATGCACCATCCCTCAATTTTCCAATTAGCCTTCCTTCAAGCTGTATACAAACATCTAACTGACATCATTTTCCCTTTACTTATGTGAAAATACATAAACAATTCATGATTTCCTTATATACATATGCATAAACATACTAATATAAATATAAATAAATCATGCGTTCTCATATTGTTTTAACAATGTGAGATATACTTAGGGTAGCAGTCCTGCTAATAATGACAACTACTAACACAGCCAGGAGAGGTCATCTTGACACATGCACCTCAGTACCATTACACAAGGTGGCTCACACATTATGTTTGCACATGCCACTGTTCCACGTATAATGCCACTGTTCACAACCTGCTATAAATGTATGCCTTTCAGGGCAGCAAGGTATGTGACACATGCTGTAGGTAGAATCCGCATGTGCAACCCAGGTAACCTATTGTCTGTCATGTCCACACATGCATGAATGTGTATACGTAACATATATATTTCAGTACTTCATGTGCATGTATGCATGTGTATCACACAGCACAGGCAGGGATATATCATTTACATGCCACATAAAGGTATCAGGTAGTAAACCAGTATGATGTGCATATATACTGACAGGTAAGCTGTAAACCTGTGTGTTTGCAATAGGAGTCTATTACAACGTGTTCTGTACATGTAACTGTTTGAGCATGCACACTGTGGCCTTCAGTGGTTAGAATCGGACTGCATCCCAAACAGCCCTGTGCTACTAAGTGTATGAGCGTACCCACTGCCACCTTGTGTAATTTGAGTCAGTGCATCTAACAAGCCCTTTGTTACTAAGTGTATGAGCATGCCCAGTATAACCATGTGTAGTTGTAGTAATAGTGCATCCCAAATGGCCCTGTGCTACTAAGTGTATGAGCATGCCCACTGTAACCCTGTATAGTGATAGTAGTTGTCCATTCCGCAGATGGCCATATTCCAGTTCAGGTTCCTGTTGTGCTACAACTACACCTCTCAGGCCTACCTGCGGATGATGCGTCTTGTTTGTGCATACAGGTTGCAATGGACACCTACTTTAAACACACAGGTCTACAGCTATGTACTCCATGACTGTCAGTCTCCCCGTTGTTGTCCTCAATTGTAGAAGAGCTATCTGACTGCCTTGAAATGTGTAATCTCTGTGGCACATCTTGTAACTGCGTAGTACTGTAATAGTGATCTTTAGATAGGCAGGAGTTCTGATCCCACCACTGGCAACTGTGTGCGTGTGTTTGTGTGTGTGAAAGCAAATGACTGAGTGTGTGTGTGTGTGTGTGTGTGTGTGTGTCTCAGCAAATGCCTGAGTGTGGTTGTGTATGTGTATTTGTGTCTGCATCCTGTCATGGGAGTGGGTTTTGCTGCATTCCAAAGAGATACCTCCTTTTGCACTGGCCTTTATCCCTGTCAACTGCTAAACCTCTCTCTTCCCCCCTCTTCATTGCAAGTAATCGGTCCTGTGATGTCACCCAGCTCAGACATGGAATCAGTAAGTGTAATTGTATGTGTTCTGTGGCACATACCCCAACTGCATACCACTGTACTAGTTAACTTTACATAGGCAAGATGTGCATGCAGAATACTGGCATGTGTGTGCATGTTTGTGTGTGTGACTACCCTGTAGCCAGGCATACACATGGGTAATGTCTTTTAGCACACCATGGTAGCCATCTGTGGTGACCGGTATCTACAAAGTATTACATAGTTAGGAATGGTAAGGAATACACAGTCAAGCACGACTACAGTTGGGTATGTTATTTTCCTGTGCCACTGTCGAGCGGTGACACAGAAGTTGTCACTGGGGTGTAGGTCCATACCCATCATTCCCCCACCCTAACTCCACAATCCAGGGGTAGATTACATTAGCCATCATTCGCCACCCAAACTCCACATACACAACAACCATCCCTTCTCTGGTGAACTGCTTATGATTTAAATGTTATAATACAAGAGATGCCTCGGTTTTGTGTACACATCAGTTCCTTTGGAACCCTTCTGTGTCACAAAGGGCATTCAGACGTGTGTGTGTGTGTGTGTGTGTGTGTGTGTGTGTGTATGTGTGTATACATATATATATATATATATATATGTATCTATATATATAGATATATATATATGTATGTATATATATATATATATATATATATATATATATATATATATATATAAATATATATGCATATATATATATATATATATATATATGTGTGTATATATATATATGTGTGTATATATATATATGTGTATATATATATATATATATATATATATATATATATATATATATTTATATGTGTGTTGTGTATATGCATATATATATATATATATATATATATATATATATATATATATATATATATATAAATATATATATATATATATATATATATATATATATGTGTGTGTGCGTGTGTGTACACATCCCGTAAGTGCATATTCATTGTAGTTATGACAGTTTTACAGATGTAGACTTGTCATTGTTGTTTCACAGAATACACTACATTCAAGGGTTCTGTACCTATGTACACAAAGGGACTGTCCCATTTGTTTTCAGTACTGTGGAATACCTTTAGTAGGATGTGCATTACAGACTCCATGCAACATGTGTACAACCCAGATGGCTTAGTGGTACTTCCAGTGACCTCAATGTGCATGGCAAAGTGTTCAAGACCTGCAAGCCTTGTTGATACTGTCAATTAGGACTGCATAAGACACTTTTAAGCAGTCTATCTGTCTGCCTGCCTGTGAAAGAAACAATGCTTTTAGAGTATGCACACTCTTTACAACCCACATGACCACCTTTGGCAATCCTGCTGATGTCACCCACCTAAGAATACACCTCTAGGACTGCTGTAACCTAGTATTCTCTGTAGCGTGTGCTGTAACTGCATATTGCTGTACTGTGATTAAACTAGTTAGGTAGGGACTCAATTCCAAGTGTGTGTGTGTGTGTGTGTGTGTGTGTGTGTGTGTGTGTGTGTGTGTGTGCCTGAGAAAGTAACAATGCCTTTTAGAGTATGCACACTCAATTCACATGACCACCTTTGGCAATCCTGTTGTCACCCACCTAGAGATACACCTCTGGGACTGCTGTAATCCAGTAATCTCCATAGCATGTAAATGCGTAATGCTGTAGAGTGATACACTAGTTAGGTTGGGGTGCTATTCCAGGACATGGCAGGTGTGTGTGTGTGTTTAACTGTCAGAGCCTGTATGGAGCTGTGAGTGTCTAACCACTGGACATGTTGGGGAGTGGATTTTGTAGTTTTCCGATATGGTGTCCATCTTATATGTCACAATGTCCACCTCATGAGGAGTACAGATGTCAGTCAGCCAAGGGACTGTGTTGGCAAGCCATACCCCTACATCTGGAAAAAGGCCTGCTGAACAAAGTATGCAACCCTACTATTACCCAGAATACGCCCTGAACCCATGTGTCATACAGAAACACACTTGCCTAGAATATCCCGCTATGTTGCTAGTACCCTGCACATTGATGACAGATAATAGGTATGGTGTGATTGCGGTGGGCTGCAGAGGGCATGGCACCCTGTACAGCAGTACAATAGGCACATAATTACGGACAATGTTCCTTCACTATGTTTCCCACTGGATGCCTGCAACATATATGGTGCCATCAAATGTGATCCACAGAGGCCATACAATGCCTTACACATACCCTGTATGGACCAATGCCACTGACACCAGGGAATACCTGCATTATGCTATCAATGCAGGTGCAGGGTCAACCTGCTGATTATAAGCAGGTTCTGCCACACCAGGCCAGTATTGGCATATCGGAGGATAACAGTCTGTGTATACAACATGTGCCAGCCAAACCAGGTACACCTGTACATGTCACTGTACATTATTGTGGGACATGCACATCCCAGGCAATGTCCATGTCAAGGGCTATCAAACACAGACATGGCATGCATTGCCAAGCTATGGCCATACACAATGGTAACCAGGATGTCAGGACAGTTCATACAATACTCATCTGTGTGGGGCATCGCAGAAACTACACCATTGTACCACATTGTACACCACTGTCGGGTGGCGTGATGCCAAGGATTGCCCCTCACCCAGCCTTGTACAGCCATCTTGCACAGCCAACCACTACACACCCATGAAGCAATGCACACATGCATGTCAGTACTGGCACCTTGTGTCTGTGTGTGGGGTATGATGCTCCCAACCACAGCCACTCCCATTATAACTCCCATTGGCATACCGACAGATGTCAAACATGTTCACATGCCCTAGCCCATAGAACCTCCGGATATCCCCTGTGGTGCATGTAGTACCTGTGCATTACTGCAGTGTGGCAAACTAAGTAGTTTGGGAGTGTATTTGTGGGCCTGGCAAAGAGTGTCAATGTGAGTCCATTAGAGAGTGTGGTTTTGTTGACAATGACATTCATTCATGTGGACAGCCATGTGTGCTACACCTAATGTATGTCTACTATATCTCTGTTGCAGATGTCACTCACCAACACACATATATGCTCTTACAGCACACCAACATGTCAGCTTTGTGGCACATGGAGTAACTGCATTCACTTGTAATAGTAATGACTAGTCAGTTAGGAGTTTGAACCCCTGTACTGGTAGGTGTGTGACAGACGATGCTTAGATTTTAGTCTCCAAGCCCTTCTCTGATGTACTTTGCCTCTGTCTGTCCCTCCCACACTCTCTGGTGGATGTGGAGGTGTACACCTGCTCAGCAGCAGCTTGTGTATTGTAAGTGATGGTCATGATCAGGTGATGGCCTCTGCATCTGTTGCAGTCCTCCTCTAGCTGAGTGCATGTGGAACAGCTGTGATGATGTTCCCATAGCCATTCGCATGAAAAACACAGTACAATATCTAGAAACATCATGTTGGTGTTTGTCCATAACCGTCGCTGTGAGTGGTACCTAGATCTGATGTTTGGTAAATGGCTTCACAGATGATATCTGGATGTTCCTCAAACAACATACACAGTGGAAAATAGCCTAACGACAGGAGGGTGATGTGCCAGACAAGACTACAGCATGTAAGTGTAGCTATGCTTCATTGAGACTACTGTCTGTTTAACAGGTTGTGTGTGGCTATTTTGCATGTTTTAAAACTGACAAGACAGTGCTCTATTTGTGAGGGATCCCCATCTGTAGGGCCATCTGTGGACTGGTCAGTGTATGGAACCATTTGTTTCCTGTGCTAACTGAACACACATCTGTGAACAACAGGAGCATAGTGTGAGGATTGCAGCCAGTACATGGTGATAGTGATGAGCTACTGCCATCGCATCCCTGACTGGACATATGTCACATGAAACAGTAGTATGACAGACACTGTCTAGGGTTCTCAGTGACATGCCAATAATGGGCCACTGTTCTAGCTACAGTCACAAGTCTTCTACACTTAGTACAGATGTCATGCAGTATATATCCATGTGTTGTGCTCCCTCTGCAAATATATACTATCTGCTGTGTTGGGTTGATGGTCATATCTATGTATGCTGTTATAAGTAATCCTGAATGCTGTTGACTATTACTAAGCCATATCTGTGTTTAAACTGCAACACCATAGGCTGTATGGGTTTGGAGGTCCCACTTCAGCTGGCCATGGCAAAAAGCACCAGCACATCTGGGCCCCAGCCTTGGACCTCCACCTCTGTTGGCTCTGCACCACCTTCTGGTTGTAACGCCACTGAGGATGGAGCTTGTCCCCCCTGGGAGCAGGTCCAGACAGGAACATGTCTGCTGTCGTACAGTCCCGGACGTGGTGTGTAGGGGGCTCAATAAGGGGTTTTGAGGCCAGATATGCCAGATCAAGGGCAGAGTGTTAAATTTACAGGGTGAGGCTGCCCCTCCTAGACAGCCCCCAGCACTGCCAGCTTTGTAGCTGTTTTGGTGCAGTGGTGACTGTCCATGGCTGGGGTCCTCCTTCCCACTGTTTCCATCTGGGGGCTCATGGGCTTGTGACTGCTGAACACCCCTCCCCGTCCGAGGTGTATCCCCCCACGTGTCATATACTGACCCTGTATGCTGTCTTGTCTGTCATCCTACCCTACCTATCCTCCAAGAGCATACCTACTCTCCTTCCCCCACATCTCACTCTCACCCTATGGAAACAAAAGGCCAATTGGTTCCTAGAACATTTGCCCCATACATTGCTGTCCATTTCACACACATGTCCACTGGACACATGTAACCCTTTCAATATGCATCACAACACACTCCAGTTGTCCTTACCCCTGTCTCTCAGGTGCACAATCCTAGTATGCACATGACTCCTAAATGTTCCAGGCACACATGATGTGGACGACCCCATTGTACACACAACACTACCGGTCACTCTATGATTACCCCATTTACCTTTATCATGATGATGATGTCACACATAGCACCTTGCAAGAGTACTGTTCTCACATAATGACTGGACAGGAATTGTTGTGTTAATGTAAATAACATGTACAGAGTGATGTATATGGCCAATGTACAAATGTTTGCATGTATGAATGACACATGTCTGTCTGAGGGAGTCTTGATATTACATAGGACAACACCACTCATAATACAGGTGTTGCTGGTGTTTCCCTTTTAATTCCTTTATAATGCTTTGTTGTCACGTGGGATGTTGCTGATATATCTATATATATGTATGTATCTATATGCTGGACACTCACACATACATCTACATGATGGAATAAATTTCCTATACTGTTGAATGACTGCGCTGGATGATATGTTTTTGATAAGGTCCGATGTCTGTATATCTGCCATGGCTTAGTAGTAAATCACAATAGCTGTGTGTGCAGGGTCCTGGTTTCGAGCCTTGCAGAGGCCGTTTATTTTATTGCTGGGCAGAACAAGGCCACTGGATACAGAGTGATTAAGGCACATTAAAGCAGTTGTGAGCGGGTATGTGTGGGTTTGCATGGTGCTAAGCAATGTTAACCTCTTGTTACAGTTTCTTACACTCAGTTAGCCACTACATTGCTTTCCCAGTGTAATACTCACATACTGGTGGCCAAACAGGCTTACACCCGCTTGCTCCCGCAATTGCAAATACACTGCAGTTGGTGTTTGCATCTCACACTCCCACCCCTTGGTAGGAGTGAGGACTACAATATTACCTTGTGATGCCTATTACATCAGATTACATGCCTACAGTATCTGGAATGGCTACCCATCAGGCAACAGCATGCTGTTCGGCTGTACAGAATTTGCAGTTTGTCCAGAGTTTGATTCATATTATTGGTGTGTTCCTCTTACAATCTGCACCCATCTGGCTAATACATGGGAACTGACACTCTTCAATACAAACAAGTAATTGGGTTTTGGAACCCACATCCTTCAGCCTAATCATGCTACTGCATACCTAATATTCTATCATCTGTCTAAGGTTGTCAGTGGAATATGTGCTTTCTGACCCTATCAGACCTCTCATATGATTGGGGAAAAATACAAACTGAATCAGGGACATGGCATAACATCAGGGACACATTTAAATTATTGGTGCTATTAACCTGACATATTGGCAGACTCAGAGCATATGAATTCATACAGATTTTCTGAGGTAAATGATGTTTCTAACTCTTAATTGTTCTCATCATTCATTACGTGTAATTCACCACCTTTCCTCCAAATGTCAGTAGTTTTAGGAGGGATTAAGTGGGACAGAGTTTGAAAATGAGTCGAAATCAGGGACAGTTCAGAGTCATGGTCCCTATTTGTTCCCCCAGTGGTTTATTTCCTGTCCAGTGGATGTGTTCTTAGGGGTTGAGAGGTATGGGCATCAGCTATGCCCATTTTGGAATATAACTTAAATCCCTGGGGTGGTCCTAATATGACAGCGCCAGCCAACACCTGCACGCCTAGGCCCACAATTGCATACCCATAGTTCCCCTATCTGCCAACCCATAGTTCCCCTATCTGCAACTCCTCTACAGCACTCATCCTTACTGTGGGTGCAGGTGGGGTATAAACACACCACTACACACTGCCCACTCTCCCCATGTCGGGACACATGTCGTACATTGTGTCGACACATGGGTTATCAGGCTTGCACAACCTACTGGTCCGTGTACATCTACAGCCTGGTTTGATAAGTCATTACCGGGACTGCCTCCAATCATTAATTTTTGGTGTCCCACAAGGGACATCGATGTCTATGTTTCAAGATTAGACTTGGCAGGTCTCTCCCACTGGTAGTATCCTGTCGGTGGTCTGGAAAGCAGTGGTGTGTTTACCTTTATTGTGTGTCTGTATGTCTAACTAGCCTAGCTGGGTGGGTGGGTGGGGGTTGATGCTACGTTTTACACGTTTGTTTATTGGACCCCCCACCCCCATATGCACAGCCTGTGAACATATGTTACTCGTAACTGCTGTATCATATCCTAGCTATATACATGTGTATATTTACAGTCACACATATATATATATATATATATATATATTTACATTACTATATACATATATATCTGTATATGTATGCATACATATATATTTTGCTGTCTATATATATATATTTATTTATATATATATATATATATATATATATATATATATATATAAATATATATATATATATATATATATATCACAACATATGGGTCTATGGGTGTCTGCATTTGTATATATTTATATGTGGTTATGTATCTGTATTCTGTCTCTGTATGTATACATTTGTACTACGGAGAGGGAGAGGTTTATGTCTATGTCGCTATGGGTCGATATACACATACATACCTCTACACATATATGTCTACAGCTGGATATTCCATTCCTTGCCATATAGATTACACTTTGCTGCAGTGGGACTCATAGTGGGTGTGGCTGCTCATTGGGCAATGACTCTGCCCAATGAACACATTAACAAATCCCTAGGGCTGTCCATATAAGCCCACATCAGCCATCACCTGTACACCTAGACCCATAAGTAACTACCCATAGTTCCCCCACCTGCACCTCCTCAACAGCACCCATCCTTACTCTGGGTCCCTCTGTTCTGGACACACCACTACACGATGCCCTCTCCCACTTCATGGGACCCATTTCATACAATTGTCTTGGCCCATGGTTCATCAGAGTTTCCCACCCTTGTATTCTGAGTATGTATACACACCCCAGCCAGAATGTTGGTCTATCGCCTTCTTTTAGTCTTGCCAAATTTTGGGGTGTCCCGTAAGAGGACGCTCCTGTCTGTGTTCCAAATTAGAATTCACGGGTGCACTGTGTACCCCCAGTTGTATCCTGCTTGTGGTCTGAGGAACAGTGGACTCTTTACATTGTTTGTGTGTATGTTTCCGTGTCCGGCTGGGGGTGGAAGGTCATGCTACGTGTTTCATGTTTCTTGCTTGGGCTCCTCACTTCCATTGGCATAGCCTGTGAACATATGTCATTCTTGTGTGCTGTTTCCTGTCATAGCTGTATATCTACACACACACACACACACACACATTTATATATATATATATATATATATATATACACACATATATGTATATGTCTGCAACTATATATATATATATATATATATATATAATTTATATATATATATATATATATATATAATTTATATATATATATATATATATATATATATATATATATATATATATAGATATATATATGTGTGTGTGTGTCTGTAACGCAATACATACCCCGCGCAAACGCACTTATACATGCTTACTGGTGTTTATACATACTTGACCTGCTTACTAGTGCCTTATTCATTATGACACTGACATTTCACTCCAGTTAACTTTTAATTGATATTTTGCAGGTTATGCAGCGGACACATGTCGCAATATGTTCATGTACAGATTACTGATGGTAAATGGTATATGATACATTAGGATTCGGTATGGGAATGTCTGTTCGTTAGGCGGTTGCTCTAACCAATGCACTATTGCTGTGCTTCTTGCTTCTTCATTTGCATATACCCATATACCCATGGCTCCTGGTTCCCCAAACACACACCCCAATGCCTCCCTAACACTGCAGTCATCCATTTTCCAGTTGGATTTGCGGTGTATTCACACCACTACACATTGGCCACTCCATACTCCTATAGACCTATCCCATCGGTTGACTCACTCCACGTATCCTCAGAACTCCCAAACGTTTAGTCAACAAACATTGGTGACATGAGCGACCAAAAGAATACTATTCGCAATTTTTGGGTTGTCCCACATGGGACATGCATTTTTTACGTCAAGATTAGACTCTATACTTCATTACATCCTTACTCCCGTTAACATAACACTACGTAGTGTAATAACCATGTGTAGTTGTAGTAATAGTGCATCCCAAACGGCCCTGTGCTACTAAGTGTATGAGCATGACCACTGTAGCCCTGTATAGTGATAGTAGTTGTCCATTCCGCAGATGGCCATATTCCAGTTCAGGTTCCTGTTGTGCTACAACTACACCTCTCAGGCCTACCTGCGGATGATGTGTCTTGTTTATGCATACAGGTTGCAATGGACACCTACTTTAAACACACAGGTCTACAGCTATGTACTCCGTGACTGTCAGTCTCCCCGTTGCTGTCCTCAATTGTAGAAGGACCATCTGACTGCCTTGGAATGTGTAATCTCTGTGGCACATCTTGTAACTGCGTAGTACTGTAATAGTGATCTTTAGATAGGCAGGAGTTCTGATCCCACCACTGGCAACTGTGTGCATGTGTTTGTGTGTGTGACAGCAAATGACTGTGTGTGTGTGTGTGTGTGTGTGTGTGTGTGTGAGTGTGTGTGTGTGTGTCTCAGCAAATGCCTGAGTGTGGTTGTGTATGTGTATTTGTGTCTGCATCCTGTCATGGGAGTGGGTTTTACTGCATTCCAAACAGATACCTCCTTTTGCACTGGCCTTTATTCCTGTCAACTGCTAAACCTCTCTCTTCCCCCCTTCTCACTGCAAGTAATCGATTCTGTGATGTCACCCAGCTCAGACATGGAATCAGTAAGTGTAATTGTATGTGTTCTGTGGCACATACTCCAACTGCATACCACTGTACTAATTAACTTTACATAGGCAAGACATGCATGCACAATACTGGCATGTGTGTGCGTGTTTGTGTGTGTGACTACCCTGTAGCCAGGCATACACATGGGTAATGTCTTTTAGCACACCATGGTAGCCATCTGTGGTGACCGGTATCTACAAAGTATTACATAGTTAGGAATGGTAAGGAATACACAGTCAAGCACGACTACAGTTGGGTATGTTATTTTCCTGTGCCACTGTCGAGCAGTGACACAGAAGTGGTCACTGGGGTGTAGGTCCATACCTCTCATTCCCCCTCCCTAACTCCACAATCCCTGGGGTAGATTACATTAGCCATCATTCCCCACCCCAAACTCCACATACACAACAACCATCCCTTCTCTGGTGAACTGCTTATGATTTAAATGTTATAATACAAGAGATGCCTCTGTTTTGTGTACACATCAGTTCCTTTGGAACCTTTCTGTGTCACAAAGGGCGTTCAGACGTGTGTGTGTGTGTATATATATATATATATATATATATATCTATGGCTGTGTCTGTGTATATGCATATGCATATATATATATATATATATATATATATATATATATATATATATATATATATATATATATATATATATATATATATATGTGTGTGTGTGCATGTGTGTACACATCCCATAGGTGCATATTCATTGTAGTTATGACAGTTTTACAGATGTAGACTTGTCATTTTTGTTTCACAGAGTACACTACATTCAAGGGTACTGTACCTATGTACACAAACGGACTGTCCCATTTGTTTTCAGTACTGTGGAATACCTTTAGTAGGATGTGCATTACAGACTCCATGCAACATGTGTACAACCCAGATGGCTTAGTGGTACTTCCAGTGACCTCAGTGTGCATGGCAAAGTGTTCAAGACCTGCAAGCCTTGTTGATACTGTCAATTAGGACTGCATAAGACACTTTTAAGCAGTCTATCTGTCTGCCTGCCTGTGAAAGAAACGATGCTTTTAGAGTATGCACACTCTTTACAACCCACATGACCACCTTTGGCAATCCTGCTGACGTCACCCACCTAAGAATACACCTCTAGGACTGCTGTAACCCAGTATTCTCTGTAGCGTGTGCTGTAACTGCGTATTGCTGTACTGTGATTAAACTAGTTAGGTAGGGACTCAATTCCAAGTGTGTGCGTGTGTGTGTGTGTGTGTGTGTGTGTGTGCCTGAGAAAGTAACAATGCCTTTTAGAGTATGCACACTCAATTCACATGACCACCTTTGGCAATCCTGTTGTCACCCACCTAGAGATACACCTCTGGGACTGCTGTAACCCAGTAATCTCCATAGCATGTAAATGCGTAATGCTGTAGTGTGATACACTAGTTAGGTTGGGGTTCTATTCCAGGACATGGCAGGTGTGTGTGTGTGTTTAACTGTCAGAGCCTGTATGGAGCTGTGAGTGTCTAACTACTGGACATGTTGGGGAGTGGATTTTGTAGTTTTCCGATATGGTGTCCATCTTATATGTCACAATGTCCACCTCATGAGGAGTACAGATGTCAGTCAGCAAAGGGACTGTGTTGGCAAGCCATACCCCTACATCTGGCAAAAGGCCTGCTGAACAAAGTATGCAACCCTACTATTACCCGGAATATGCCCTGAACCCATGTGTCATACAGAAACACACTTGCCTAGAATATCCCGCTATGTTGCTAGTACCCTGCACATTGATGATAGATAATAGGTATGGCGTAATTGTGGTTGGCTGCAGAGGGCATCGCACCCTGTACAGCAGTACAATAGGCACATAATTACGGACAATGTTCCTTCACTATGTTTCCCACTGGATGCCTGCAACATATGTGGTGCCATCAAATGTGATCCACAGAGGCCATACAATGCCTTACACATGCCCTGTATGGACCAATGCCACTGACACCAGGGAATACCTGTATTATGCTATCAATGCAGGTGCAGGGTCAACCTGCTGACTATAAGCAGGTTCTGCCACACCAGGCCAGTATTGGCATATCGGAGGATAACAGTCTGTGTATACAACATGTGCCAGCCAAACCAGGTACACCTGTACATGTCACTGTACATTATTGTGGGACATGCACATCCCAGGCAATGTCTATGTCAAGGGCTATCAAACACAGACATGGCATGCATTGCCAAGCTATGGCCATACACAATGGTAACCAGGATGTCAGGACAGTTCATACAATACCCATCTGTGTGGGACATTGCAGAAACTACACCCCTGTACCAAATTGTACACCACTGTCGGGTGGCATGATGCCAAGCATTTCCCCTTACCCAGCCTTGTACAGCCATCTTGCACAGCCAACCACTACACACCCATGAAGCAATGCACACATGCATGTCAGTACTGGCACCTTGTGTCTGTGTGTGGGGTATGATGCTCCCAACCACAGTCACTCCCATTATAACTCCCATTGGCATACCGACAGATGTCAAACACGTTCACATGCCCTAGCCCATAGAACCTCCGGATATCCCCTGTGGTGCATGTAGTACTTGTGCATTACTGCAGTGTGGCAAACTAAGTAGTTTGGGAGTGTATTTGTGGGCCTGGCAAAGAGTGTCAATGTGAGTCCATTAGAGAGTGTGGTTGTGTTGACAATGACATTCATTCATGTGGACAGCCATGTGTGCTACACCTAATGTATGTCTACTATATCTCTGTTGCAGATGTCACTCACCAACACACATATATGCTCTTACAGCACACCAACATGTCAGCTTTGTGGCACATGGAGTAACTGCATTCACTTGTAATAGTAATGACTAGTCAGTTAGGAGTCTGAACCCCTGCACTGGTAGGTGTGTGACAGACGATGCTTAGATTTTAGTCTCCAAGCCCTTCTCTGATGTACTTTGCCTCTGTCTGTCCCTCCCACACACTCTCTGGTGGATGTGGAGGTGTACACCTGCTCAGCAGCAGCTTGTGTATTGTAAGTGATGGTCATGATCAGGTGATGGCCTCTGCACCTATTGCAGTCCTCCTCTAGCTGATTGCATGTGGAACAGCTGTGATGATGTTCCCATAGCCATTCGCATGAAAAACACAGTACAATATCTAGGAACATCATGTTGGTGTTTGTCCATAACCGTCGCTGTGAGTGGTACCTAGATCTGATGTTTGGTAAATGGCTTCATAGATGATATCTGGATGTTCCTCAAACAACATACACAGTGGAAAATAGCCTAACGACAGGAGGGTGATGTGCCAGACATGACTACAGCATGTAAGTGTAGCTATGCTTCATTGAGACTACTTTCTGTTTAACAGGTTGTGTGTGGTAATGGCTATTTTGCATGTTTTAAAACTGACAAGACAGTGCTCTATTTGTGAGGGATCCCCATCTGTAGGGCCATCTGTGGACTGGTCAGTGTATGGAACCATTTGTTTCCTGTGCTAACTGAACACACATCTGTGAACATCAGGAGCATAGTGTGAGGATTGCAGCCAGTACATGGTGATAGTGATGAGTTACTGCCATCGCATCCCTGACTGGACATATGTCACATGAAACAGTAGTATGACAGACACTGTCTAGGGTTCTCAGTGACATGCCAATAATGGGCCACTGTTCATAGCTACAGTCACAAGTCTTCTACACTTAGTACAGATGTCATGCAGTATATATCCATGTGTTGTGCTCCCTCTGCAAATATATACTATCTGCTGTGTTGGGTTGATGGTCATATCTATGTATGCTGTTATAAGTAATCCTGAATGCTGTTGACTATTACTAAGCCATATCTGTGTTTAAACTGCAACACTATAGGCTGTATGGGTTTGGAGGTCCCACTTCAGCTGGCGATGGCAAAAAGCACCAGCACATCTGGGCCCCAGCCTTGGACCTCCACCTCTGTTGGCTCTGCACCACCTTCTGGTTGTAACGCCACTGAGGATGGGGCTTGTCCCCCCTGGGAGCAGGTCCAGACAGGAACATGTCCGCTGTCGTACAGTCCCGGACGTGGTGTGTAGAGGGCTCAATAAGGGGTTTTGAGGCCAGATATGCCAGATCAAGGGCAGAGTGTTAAATTTACAGGGTGAGGCTGCCCCTCCTAGACAGCCCCCAGCACTGCCAGCTTTGTAGCTGTTTTGGTGCAGTGGTGACTGCCCATGGCTGGGGTCCTCCTTCTCACTGTTTCCATCTGGGGGCTCATGGGCTTGTGACTGCCGAACACCCCTCCTCATCCGAGGTGTATCCCCCCACGTGTCATATACTGATCCTGTATGCTGTCTTGTCAGTCATCCTACCCTACCTATCCTCCAAGAGCATACCTACTCTCCTTCCCCCACATCCCACTCTCACCCTATGGAAACAAAAGGCCAATCGGTTCCTACAACAACATTTGCCCCATACATAGCTGTCCATTTCACACACATGTCCACTGGACACATGTAACCCTTTCAATATGCATCACAACACACTCCAGTTGTCCTCACCCCTGTCTCTCAGGTGCACGATCCTAGTATGCACATGACTCCTAAATGTTCCAGGCACACATGATGTGGACGACCCCATTGTGCACACAACACTACCGGTCACTCTATGATTACCCCATTTACCTTTATCATGATGATGATGTCGCACATAGCACCTTGCAAGAGTACTGTTCTCACATAATGACTGGACAGGAATTGTTGTGTTAATGTAAATAACATGTACAGAGTGATGTATATGGCCAATGTACAAATGTTTGCATGTATGAATGACACATGTCTGTCTGAGGGAGTCTTGATATTACATAGGAAAACACCACTCATAATACAGGTGTTGCTGGTGTTTCCCTTTTAATTCCTTTATAATGCTTTGTTGTCACATGGGATGTTGCTGATATATCTATATATATGTATGTATCTATATGCTGGACACTCACACATACATCTACATGATGGAATAAATTTCCTATACTGTTGAATGACTGCGCTGGATGATATGTTTGTGATAAGGTCCGATGTCTGTATATCTGCCATGGCTTAGTAGTAAATCACAATAGCTGTGTGTGCAGGGTCCTGGTTTCGAGCCTTGCAGAGGCCGTTTATTTTATTGCTGGGCAGAACAAGGCCACTGGATACAGAGTGATCAAGGCACATTAAAGCAGTTGTGAGCGGGTATGTGTGGGTTTGTGCGGTGCTAAGCAATGATAACCTCTTGTTACAGTTTCTTACACTCAGTTAGCCACTACATTGCTTTCCCAGTGTAATACTCACATACTGGCGGCCAAACAGGCTTACACCCGCTTGCTCCCGCACTTGCAAATACACTGCAGTTGGTGTATGCATCTGACACTCCCACCCCTTGGTAGGAGTGAGGACTACAATATTACCTTGTGATGCCTATTACATCAGATTACATGCCTACAGTATCTGGAATAGCTACCCATTAGGCAACAGCATGCTGTTCGGCTGTACAGAATTCGCAGTTTGTCCAGAGTTTGATTCATATTATTGGTGTGTTCCTCTTACAATCTGCACCCGTCTGGCTAATACATGGGAACTGACACTCTTCAATACAAACAAGTAATTGGGTTTTGGAACCCACATCCTTCAGCCAAATCATGCTACTGCATACCTAATATTCTATCATCTGTCTAAGGTTGTCAGTGGAATATGTGCTTTCTGACCCTATCAGACCTCTCATATGATTGGGGAAAAATACAAACTGAATCAGGGACATGGCATAACAACATCAGGGACACATTTAAATTATTGATGCTATTAACCTGACATATTGACAGACTCAGAGCATATGAATTCATACACATTTTCTGAGGTAAATGATGTTTATAACTCTTAATTGTTCTCATCATTCATTACGTGTAATTCACCACCTTTCTTCCAAATGTCAGTAGTTTTAGGAGGGATTAAGTGGGACAGAGTTTGAAAATGAGTCGAAATCAGGGACATTTCAGAGTCATGGTCCCTATTTGTTCCCCCAGTGGTTTATGTCCTGTCCAGTGGATGTGCTCTTAGGGGTTGAGAGGTATGGGTGTCAGCTATGCCCATTTTGGAATATAACTTACATCCCTGGGCTGGTCCTAATACGACAGCGCCAGCCAACACCTGCACGCCTAGGCCCACAATTGCATACCCATAGTTCCCCTATCTGCCAACCCATAGTTCCCCTATCTGCAACTCCTCTACAGCACTCATCCTTACTGTGGGTGCAGGTGGGGTATAAACACACCACTACACACTGCCCACTCTCCCCATGTCGGGACACATGTCGTACATTGTGTCGACTCATGGGTTATCAGGCTTGCACAACCTACTGATCCGTGTACATCTACAGCCTGGTTTGATAAGTCATTACCGGGACTGCCTCCAATCATTAATTTTTGGTGTCCCACAAGGGACATCGATGTCTATGTTTCAAGATTAGACTTGGCAGGTCTCTCCCACTGGTAGTATCCTGTCGGTGGTCTGGGAAGCAGTGGTGTGTTTACCTTTATTGTGTGTCTGCATGTCTAACTAGTCTAGCTGGGTGGGTGGAGGGGGTTGATGCTACGTTTTACACGTTTGTTTATTGGACCCCCCACCCCCATATGCACAGCCTGTGAACATATGTTACTCGTAACTGCTGTAGCATATCCTAGCTATATACATGTGTATATTTACAGTCACACATATATATATATATATATATATATTTACATTACTATATACATATATATCTGTATATGTATGCATACATATATATTTTGCTGTATATATATATATATATATATATATATATATATATATATATATATATATATATATATATATATATATATATATATATATATATATATATATATCACAACATATGGGTCTATGGGTGTCTGCATATGTATATATTTATATGTGGTTATGTATCTGTATTCTGTCTCTGTATGTATACATTTGTACTACGGAGAGGGAGAGGCTTATGTCTATGTTGCTATGGGTCGATATACACATACATACCTCTACACATATATGTCTACATCTGGATATTCCGTTCCTTGCCATATAGATTACACTTTGCTGCAGTGGGACTCATAGTGGGTGTGGCTGCTCATTGGGCAATGACTCTGCCCAATGAACACATTCGCTTAAATCCCTAGGGCTGTCCATATAAGCCCACATCAGCCATCACCTGTACACCTAGACCCATAAGTAGCTACCCATAGTTCCCCCACCTGCACCTCCTCAACAGCACCCATCCTTACTCTGGGTCCCTCTGTTCTGGACACACCACTACACGATGCCCACTCTCCACTTCATGGGACCCATTTCATACAATTGTCTTGGCCCATGGTTCATCAGAGTTTCCCACCCTTGTATTCTGAGTATGTATACACCCCAGCCAGAATGTTCGGTCTATCACCTTCTTTTAGTCTTGCCAAATTTTGGGGTGTCCCGTAAGAGGACGCTCCTGTCTGTGTTCCAAATTAGAATTCACGGGTGCACTGTGTACCCCCCCCCCAGTTGTATCCTGCTTGTGGTCTGGGGAGCAGTGGACTCTTTACATTGTTTGTGTGTATGTTTCCCGTGTCCGGCTGGGGGTGGAAGGTCATGCTATGTGTTTCATGTTTCTTGCTTGGGCTCCTCACTTCCATTGGCATAGCCTGTGAACATATGTCATTCTTGTGTGCTGTATCCTATCATAGCTGTATATCTACACACACACACACACATATATATATATATATATATATATATATATATATATATATATACACATATATGTATATGTCTGCAACTATATATATATATATATATATATATATATATATATATTATATTTTATATATATATATATATATATATATATATATATATATATATATATATATATATATATATATATATATATATATATAGATATATATATGTGTGTGTGTGTCTGTAACGCAATACATACCCCGCGCAAACGCACTTACACATGCTTACTGGTGTTTATACATACTTGACCTGCTTACTAGTGCCTTATTCATTATGACACTGACATTTCACTCCAGTTAACTTTTAATTGATATTTTGCAGGTTACGCAGCGGACACATGTCGCAATATGTTCATGTACAGATTACTGATGGTAAATGGTATGTGATACATTAGGATTCGGTATGGGAATGTCTGTTCATTAGGCGGTTGCTCTAACCAATACACTATTGCTGTGCTTCTTCATTTGCATATATACCCATATACCCATGGCTCCTGGTTCCCCAAACACACACCCCAATGCCTCCCTAACACTGCAGTCATCCATTTTCCAGTTGGATTTGCGGTGTATTCACACCACTACACATTGGCCACTCCATACTCCTATAGACCTATCCCATCGGTTGACTCACTCCACGTATCCTCAGAACTCCCAAACGTTTAGTCAACAAACATTGGTGACATGAGCGACCAAAAGAATACTATTCGCAATTTTTGGGTTGTCCCACATGGGACATGCATTTTTTACGTCAAGATTAGACTCTATACTTCATTACATCCTTACTCCCGTTAACATAACACTACATTAAATTAATAAGTATGACTATGTGGTATCACACACGTTACACATGAGAGCCTAATTATGTACGTGTTCAGCGTATTTCTTTTACAAATAGAATGGTTTAGTAATTGGTGTTGCCATAGCAGGCAGATCACAGGAATGATTCCATGTGTGAGAAAATCCTCACATTTGATTATTTTCAGCACAGCACTGACTTCGGACATTATACACACTTCTGTGTTTTAGCAGTTTCATCCGATTCCTCTTCTGCACAACCTATTATTCTATCTACTGACGAGGTTTGTAAGGGCACATTCATGTTATTTATGTCTGCAAATGGAATGAATGTGTTACAGAGAATGAACTTCTACATATTGATGTCTGCATGTGTGTATGCATATATATACTTATAACGAACTCGCTGACCTCCATGGGGCAGTCCAATTAGAACCATCCCATCCAACTCTGGCACGCCTGGCTCCATAATTTCATACCCATAGTTCCTCTACCCCAGCCGTGTTCAAAATACATGCATACCATCCATTGTCCACTTGTTATTGCAGCCATGACACACCTCCACACATTGCCCTCTCCCAAGCATTAGGGGCCCTACACGTATGTTGTCCCAACCCATGTATTCTCAGGCTCTCCCACCATTAAGCCCTTGAACATTCCTGCCCTTGCTTGTGTAATGGTCGGATGGCCAAATGGTCCATCAATTTCTGGGTAGTCCCACCAGGGACTACCCTCTGTGTGTAAAGTAGACTTAGCAAATCAACAATGTTACTCCCACTGGTAATATCCTGCCTGTGGTGTGAGTAGCAGTGCTTTGCTCACTCCTGCCCAGCTGGATATGACATACGCTGACAGCGCTATATAATACTGGGGTTGCTGCTGATTCCCTCCTCATTCCTTTTGTATGATTTATTGTTAGTCGTTCTTTCTTCATATATATATATATATATATATATATATATATGTATATATATATATATATATATATATATATATATATATATATATATATATATATAGGTTTACTATTGAAATGAGCGGCACTACATCGACTGTACTATAGTCGAACACGAGTTGAAAATAGTAATGTCGATGACAAAAAAAGAATCTAGGACTGTGTTTTAACATGGGTCGAGGTAGGGGAGATGTTTGTACTTCTGAATAATACTGAACACCTACCTTGACCCATGTTAAAACCATTCCTAGATTGATTTTTTGATGTCGACATTACTATTTTTGAACTTCCGTATTCGACTATAGTACAGTCGATGTGCTCGACATTTCAATAGTAAACCTATATATATATATATATATATATATATATATATATATATATATATATATATATATATGGATCCCTATCACATGGTCGACAGGCCATATGATTGGCTTTCATTTGTCGACAGTTCATTTGGTGGACAAGCAGTATTATGTGGTGGCTGTGCCCCACACCCCCTAACTATATATATCAACTCCAGGGTTGCACAACATTGGGAAGGGCAAATCTGCCTGTCGACCAAATGAAAGTAGATCAAATGGCTTGTCGACCATCTCAGGTAGACCCATATATATATATATATATATATATATATATATATATATATATATATATATATATATATATGTGTATATATTCTATATCTGTATATACTTATATACATGTCCTATGCTGGGCACTGCTTAGACCCGCGCAAGTGCACTCAGACTTGCTTACCGGTACTTATATGCATTTACTGCTGCTTATGTGTGCTTACACCTGCTTAGATAGTACCTTATTCATTATGACAGTGCCACTTTGCTTGAATGATATTTAAGTTAAATATCTCATGCGATACTCATGTCGGTTTTTTGGCAAAACGACATTCATTCCACATGGAAAATGATATGTGCTATTGCTGGTCTTGAACCATGAATGTCTGTTTGTTAGGCGGATGCTCTAAACACTACACTGTTGACACTTACGTTGATTCTGAATGTTTTTCTCTATTTGAATGAAAATGATGTGTAAGCTACTCTCGGTGGAGAGCAGCGAAGTGCAGACATGCTGCGCTTTGCTTACACCTTTGATATTGCAGCAATTCAAATGTATGATAGGGACACAAGGACAGGGAATCTAATTGTGAAAGTTCTAGGGACAGGGCTCAACATTCTTGTATGTGCTTGTGTGTTTACTACTTCAATTTTATTTCACTGTTTGTGGACACTCTTGTATGCTTAGCATACATTTCGGTATCCACGGACACTGAATTACTGACTTACTATTAGGGGCTGGCTCTACTAGTAGGCATTGGGGATTGTGACAGCAGGGGGTGCTGGCCTGGCCCTGGCATTGCCCCAGTCTGTGAAAGCTAGTGAGTTTGAGCTGCATCCACCAAGTAATCCCTGGAGTCATGGTGGATTCTTATCTTCTCTTGATCATGCCAGTATACGCCATGGCTACCAGGTATACAAGCAAGTATGTGCCGCATGTCATAGTTTGGAGTATATTGCCTTCCGAAATCTTGTAGGAGTGTCCCACACAGAGGAAGAGGTTAAAGCCATGGCAGAAGAGATTGAAGTTGTTGATGGTCCTGATGAAAATGGTGAGATGTTTACCCGTCCTGGTAAGTTGTCTGATTACTTTCCAAAACCATTTCATATGGGTTGGGAGGGCGGCCTAATAGTTAAGGTGTTTGCCTTACAAACACAAGGTGCAGGGTTTGAGTCTCCCAAGGGATAATTGGCTAGGCTTAAAATGGCTCGCAAGGGCAGTTAGTCTAGTACTAATCTATAAACCTATAAACCATAGTAGGTTTTGCAAGTGTTGGGGCATGTTTACGCCTCCGTAGAGCACTTGTACATGTCCCCTGCACTCGCACAAGTTTCCTGTGCATGTCGAGGGTGCGGCTGCATGCCCTCATACATAATCACATGGTGCTGCTTCTCCATCTGTAGTGAGGATGTTCGGCGCAAGGCTAAAACCGTCCTTATGCTGAGCTTCTTGAATCCCGGGGGATGAGTCAAGTAGAAGATAATGTTCTCATTATTTGAAACACCATCAGCTAAACAATCTGCATGCAGCCTTCAGCTACAGAAGTTTGTTTCTTCAGACAAACAGCATGGTGTTATCTGTGACTTACCTCCTTATGAGCTCCATGACCTTGATGTACAGCTTGTCATACCCACAAATAATGCCATTGTGATGGGTTTCTTCTCCTAAACGTTGGTTCACTTTAAACCTGCACACCAAAAGTTCCTTAGCACGAAATGTATTAAACTATTTTTTTCTTTCTGAGTGAAGTGCTACAAAGAGGAGAAGAGAGTTCCAACTTTAATGACCAGTGTCTGAGTTTCAGTAAAAGATAGCTTTGGTGTTACAGAGACATGCAGATGGAGGACTGGATAAGAGATGGGATAGCATGGCTTTTGCTAGTAGTGCAGTAAAAGTCAGTTTGCACCACACCCTGAACTCATAACTGTAAACACTACTATAGATATATTAAGCATATCCATTTCATACCACATTAGCATGGGTCTTATGTAGCAATGTCATGCTCAAGGTTCAGTGCAGAGGCACGGAGTAGCATGCAGAGTCAGAGCTAGTCAACAGTAAGGCACTCTAATCAACACTGCAAGGTTATGTGTGGTTAGGTGTTGGATTGGTGCAGGGAGATCTGCTTTTCAGTCATTTCACTTGATTCATGTGATGTGACACATGGAGATAGCTCTCTAAAAGTGTTCTTTAAAATCAAGTCCAATCATCCCAAGCAATCACCCAGTACTGAGGTTCACTTATTCCAGGGCATGACAATGTCAAAAGATGTGGTAGTATATTTAGACTGTCCTCACTGGTATTTAATGATGAATGTGGGCTACATTTTCATACCAGTAATCTGTGTTGGGAACAGCCCGTGCAATTATGTGTGCATCAAACAAGTGAAATGTATTTTCTTATATCACTGAAAGGATGGATTAGGAGTCATTCAGCTCTCACCACAGTGATGAGGGAGTGGCCTAAGTAAAAGTTTTGGCTGATGCTGGGGCTCTGACCTCTGACAAAAGGAGTAGTGGGAGACCAACTACTCTAAAAAAAATGTTGGGAGAAATGGATAGAAGCCAGGAGATCTAACCACTGACCATCTAGGTGGCAGAAGGCAGCAGTCTCCAACCACTTAAAAGAAAGTTGATACATGGTATTGACTATAAACAGAGCAAGAAATAACACAGATATACACTTCCAACCAACTGAAATGAAGTGCAGTCAGGCAACACACCACAATCATTGTGAAGAGGGTAGGGAGCAGATAGAGAGCACTGACGTATATCCAAAGAGGCAGTGGAAGGGGTCCAGCTGAACCTAGAACACCCTTGATTTATGCAATTACCTTCTGTGCTTGCCTATACATGTTTCAACAAATTGTACATAGCTCTCTAACACATCTCTGAGACACAATATTTGGTGCCCGTCAATTGTGAAAAATAAACTTAGACTTGAATATTTAAATGCTGAATTATGAAAGAGTTGCACAATTAAAGCATGTGTGTAGGGGGCAAGCATACCTGACTCTTTAGCTTGAATACAGCAACCTCCACACAGACAACACTAACTAGACGTACTACCACCAAGGTTGCCTAACCTTTGGGAAGTGGACATTATTCTGAGAAAATGCAACCTTATTAGCATATATCCCTCACATTCACAATTATAAATACATAATTCAGAGAAATGCAGTTATGGCTGCTAGAATTGCAAAAGTGACCTTTTTATTTTGCATGGATATCTGATGACTCACCCAAGGAAGGTAAATGATACTGTCACACACTAGCATATAATGAGGTGCAAGGATGCAGCACTTCCCTCACACTACATCCATTTTAAGTGTTTTATCATGACGAACTACTGCAGTGTGGCATCTGCTATGCAAGGTATTGTAATACATTTTTCCATAGTTCACTGGTATTTATTTGGACTGTTTTTTTAAAAGAAACTTCATTAACTTTTTATTTAACCACAGCAAAAATAAGTCATGTGTTTCCCTAGGTAACGTCATGTTAGGCAGAGATCCAAAGACCTTAATGAGTGCATCTCTGCACATGTGCAGCATTCATCCATTTTAGTCTACAAATGTATCTCACTTTTTGCTAGCATTAATGTCACTGAGGATAAGAATCACCATGTGGCAACAGCATGGAAAAAAAATAATTAAATATCATTTTCTACTTTGAAACTACATTGAACATGTTTGCCATTGGAATGCTAATCCTAACTGGCATATTATGCACCACATGCAAGTGTGACCAATCACGTTACATTTTAATACACTCTTACACCTACTAAAGTTGTGCAATGAATTACTGACTATGAGTAATATTCAGACAACTTTTTTTCCTTCTTGTAATCAAAGAGCACAATTTCTAAAATAACATTTTGGGGTATGAAAAAAAAGTATTTGCTTCTTTCAACTTTTTTCCCACCTCTGCAAATCCTTTTCTTCGCTGATCATTTTTTTTTTGCTTAGTTTTGTTGGATGTTATTCTGGGCCTACTTGATTTGTTTTCAGTTGCAGTACAAAAATGAAACTTGAAGACTATTAAAACTACATAACCAGTGGCCCAAACACTCTGCAAGTTAAACATGTGGAAAAATTAGAAATGGTATTGCAAGGTTGGGGACACTAAATATGTGCTTTTGCATATATTCAGTGAAGGGTTCACTATGGGCAAGCAATGCGTTACCTTACGATGGCAAACTTGATATAAATGATATATGACAGAGGTGTTGGTGATATCCAGAATGAAGGGAGTGCTCATTCCCCTTATTTATATATGCTAATGCCACAGTTAAATTACTATCAGGAAATGGCAAATAGCCAATAAAAGTGAAAAGAATAACAGATACAACAGCAGTTTCACAGCAAATTAATGTGAAATCTTTTAGAAACTGGCAAATTTTGGGAAGTGGAATCAGGAACATACCTCTCAAGTGTACCTCATTACGAGGTATGTACCTCATTTGGGGTCTTAAAAAGTTCATGTTCCTCGAAGTTCCTCAAAGTTCCACATTGAAAGAGTCTGTCACACACTCAGTGTTAAGAATTTTTTTAAGTGAAAATCCATGGTAAATAAAAAATAATTATATTAATTCATTAAAATATCTTCTTTATAAGTAAACCCAGCATATTTTAACCATCCTATGAGCTTCCTAGTTGAAGTTGTTAGTAAGCCATTAGTAAGTGTTCCACATTTTGTCCATTTGTTCCACATTATGAGGGCTAGTGTTCCTCATTTTGGAGATGGAAGGTTGAGAGCTATGATCAGGAAAAGTGTGTTCAGCAAATTAACATGCACTGAATGATAGCCCTTTCACTAAATGCCAAGCAGTAGCAACTGATTAACTATTATTCCAAGTCCTAACTGATGGCTGGACCAGATTGGAAGTCTCAAAGGAATCCAAAAAATATATGTATGGCTAAAGACAACACGGCATAGGCACTCAATAAAATTAGTTGAACCAAGTATTTTTTAAAAGTAAGCGCTTTCAGGCAAACACGCCCTTCTTCAGACAATTCACCACAGTTAAAAGACAGCATTTAAACATAACACTATCCGATCACATTCAGTAGTTTACCCTCCTTTTCCTCAGAATAGGTTTTAAAGGCACAGTTACATTCAGACCAGAGCTCTTGTCTGCCCCTAATCTAATAATCCATTTGGTTTCATTGCACTCAGTTTCATTAGTTAAGTCACAACCCTTATATTATTATACATCACTTGTAGCACCATAAACTTGAAAAAATGATCAGGGCATCATTCTATGTGTTGTGCTAGGGCATTGCGTATATCATGATGCCTTATAGCAAATAAATGCCCAAAGATTCTTTGCTTCAGCATGCAGTTTGTCTTACCAACATAATATGAATCACATAGTTGGCACATAGCTAAGTACATTCCTAGTTCTACAGTTGGCATAACCCCTCAATGAATAAATCTGCCTTGTCCTAGGATGCACAAAAGAATTTTCTGTACAGATATGGGTGCATGCCCTACAATCATGGCAAGGATAAGTCCCTATTCATCCTGTTCTCATAGTGGTGGGTGGACATGTCAAGGGTTCCTTACAAAGCATGTCTTTTAAATTCCTTTTTCTTCTAAAAATAAACCTGGGTCCTTCCCCGACTATCCCTGCTATCCTTTGATCTGATTGTAGCACTTTCCAATTATGTCTAATGATGTCACAGATCCCACCTATGTCACTGCTATATGTAAGCAGTAACTGTCCTTGTGGGGGACCAAATCTATTGTGCCTAGTGTTAACCTCTCAAGTGGTATTCCTATGGTACCAAGGTTTAGCGGCTCCTTCACGTTTGACCTTAGTTTCTCTCATAGATCTGTCTATCAATTGTTTGTTATATCCTCTGTCAATAAGATTCCTCATAAGGACATCTGTCTCTATGTCAAACCTTTCCTCATTGGTACAAAGCTGGGAAATCGTATGAGCCTGTCCCTTAACTTTATTCGCAAATGTATGTCTCAGATGCATACTGTCAAAGGAAAGCAAGCTGTTCTTCCAACAATCCTTTTTGTACAGCATGGTTTCAATCCTGCCCAATGCATCTTCCACTAAATGTACATCCAAGTAATCAATTTCAGAGGTTGAAGAACTAACAGTAAATCTGAAAAACTCAGTGGTGCCCTCAAGGTAACTAACAAAAGAAGTCAACTCCTCTTTGGTACCCCTCCATAAAAAGAAAACATCAGCAACGAAACAAACATAATGTCCCACTTTGTCAGACCAGGGATGTATTTGCTGAAATAGCACCTCATCCTCCCAGAATGCTAAATGCTAATACCAGGATAGCATAACAGTTGGCACAGGGTGTGCCCATGGCAACACCCTGTGCCTGTCTATAATGAGTCCTGTGGCATGTGAAAATGTTGTGCTCAAGTATTAAAGCCAACAATCTACAAATCCTTTCATTACTAACATCATCCATCTGTGCCTTATTGGCCAAAACATGTTCTATAGCCTTCAACCCATAACCATTGTCAATGACGGTAAACAAATTTCTCACATCTAAAGTGACAAACATGTAAGTCTCAAAGGACCACAGACACAAAAGGGAGATAGATGTCCACAGACAGCATTAATTTATACCCTTTTCACAGTTACACTTAGATTTATCAAGCAGGTAAGACATCAAATTAGTATATGAAATGCTTCAAGGGAGGTACATTTTTAAATGAGCAGTTTCATTTCAGTAATTTACACAGAATCTTCTTCTTTTTCTTTCGGCTGCTCCCGTTAGGGGTTGCCACAGCAGATCAACTGTTTCCATTTCTTCCTGTCCTCTGCATCTTGCTCTGTCACACCAACCACCTGCATGTCCTCTCTCACCACATCCATGAACTTTATCTTAGGCCTTCTTCTTTTCCTGTTACCTGGCAGCTTCATCCTTAGCATCTGTTTCCCAATATACTCTGCATCCCTCCTCAGCACATGTTCAAACCAACGTAATCTTGCCTCTCTGGCTTTGTCTCCAAACCTTCCAACCTGGGCTGACCCTCTAATAAACTTATTCCTAATCCTGTCCATCCTCATCACACCCAGTGAAAATCTTAATATCTTCAACTCTGCCACATCAAGCTCTGACTCCTGCCTTTGTGTCAATGCCACTATCTCCAACCCATATAACATAGCTGGTCTCACTACCCTCTTTTAGACCTTCCCTTTCACTCTTACTGGTACTCGTCTGTCACAAATCACTCCTGACACTCTTCCCCACCCACTCCATCCTGCCTGTACTCTCTTCTTCACCTCTCTTCAGCACTCACCATTACTCTGAACTGTTGATCCCAAGTATTTAAATTCATCCACCTTCACCACCTTTACTCCCTGCATCCTCACCATTCCTCTATCCTCCCTCTCATTCACACACATATATTCTGTCTTAGTCTTGCTGACCTTCATTCCTCTTCTCTCTAGAGCATATCTCCACTTCTCCAGGGTCTCCTCCACCTGTTCCCTACTCTCATTACAAATCACAATGTCATCTGCAAACATCATAGTCCACGGGGACTCCTGTCTGATCTCGTCTGTCAGCCTGTCCATCACCATTGCAAATAAGAAAGGGCTCAGAGCTGATCCTTGATGTAATCCCACCTCCACCTTAAACTAATCCATCACTCCCACCGCAGACCTCACTGCTGTCACACTACCCTCGTACATATCCTGTACCACTCTTACATACTTCTCTGACACTCCCGACTTCCTCATACAATACCACAACTCCTCTCTAGGCATCTTGTCATATGCTTTCTCTAAGTCCACAAAGACACAATGCAACTCCTTATGACCTTCTCTGTACTTCTCCATCAACACTCTCAGAGCAAACACTGCATCTGTAGTGCTCTTTCCTGGCAAGAAACCATACTTCTGATCACTAATCATCACCTCCCTTCTTAACCTAGCTTCCACTACTCTTTCCCATAACTTCATGCTGTGACTAATCAGTTTAATCCCTCTGTAGATACTACAGCTCTGCACATCACCCGTTATTCTTAAAAATTGGTACCGAAATACTTTTTCTCCATTCCTCAGGCATCCTCTCACTTTCCAAGATTTCTTTAAACAATCTAATTAAAAACTCCATTGCCATTTCACCTAAACACCTCCATGCTTCCACGGGTATGTCATCTGGACCAACAGCCTTTCCATTCTTCATCTTCTTCATAGCTATCCTTACTTCCTCCTTGCTAATTCACTGCACTTCATGATTCACTATCCGCACATCATCCGACCTTCTCTCCCTCTCATTTTCTTCATTCATCAACCCCTCAAAGTACTCCTTCCATCTGCTCAACACACTCTCCTCGCTTGTGAGTACGTTTCCCTCATTATCCTTTATCACCCTTACCTGCTGCACATCGTCACTAGCTTGGTCCCTCTGTCTAGCCAATCGGTACAGGTCCTTTTCTCCCTCCTTAGTGTCCAACCTTTCATGCAACTCTTCATATGCCTTATCCTTAGCCTTAGCCACCTCTCTCTTTGACATGCACCTCATCTCCTTATACTCTTGTCTACTTTCTTCATCTCTCTGACAATCCCACTTCTTCTTCGGCAACCTCTTTCTCTGTATACTCTCCTGTACGGCTTCATTCCCCCACCAGGTCTCCTTGTCCTCCTTCCTCTTTCCAGATGTTACACCAAGTACCTTTCTAGCCATCTCTCTTACTAGTTCTGCTGTAGTTACCCAGCTATTTGGTAACTCTTCACTGCCACCCAGTGCCTGTCTTAACTCTTCCCTGAACTCCACCTCACAATTACCCTTTTTCAATTTCCACCATTTGATCCTTGGTGCTGCCCTCACACTCATCCTCCTCTTCTTGATCACCAGTGTCATCCTACAAACCACCATCCTATGCTACCTAACTACACTTTCCCCTGCCACCACTTTACAGTCTCCAATCTCCTTCAGACTGGCCCTTCTACATAAGATATAGTCCACCTGTGTGCATCTTCCTCCACTCTTGTATGTCACCCTATGCTCCTCCCTCTTGTTAAAATACGCATTCATCACAGCCATGACCATCCTTTTCGCAAAATCCACTACCATCTGACCTTCTGCATTCCTCTGCTTAACACCATACCTACCCATAACTTCCTCACCCCTCTGTTTCCTTCACCAACAGAG
Organism: Protopterus annectens; assembly: GCF_019279795.1. NCBI lineage: Eukaryota > Metazoa > Chordata > Ceratodontiformes > Protopteridae > Protopterus > Protopterus annectens. Next base: position 463,268,340 of record NC_056735.1, read on the forward strand.
TGCTACATCTGAAACTACTCTCCAGTAAGAGAAAAGTGGAGTTTCAGGTATGTGGTGGAATGGCATAGAATGCAGATCCCTACGATAGACTTCTTTCTTTTCTTTGTTTTGATATGTGTTTTTTTTTCTTTACTTGATGGGAAGATGAAGCACTTTATAAAAGAACAACTTGTAGTTTGGAATCCAAACCAGAATCTTTACTGCCTTGGGAATAAGGAACAATCCCTACTTAGTTAAGTCTATGTTTCAATGCTCTACTAGGATATAAGCTTACAGATGTTATTTTGTAGACACACTCCGATAGTTCTTACTTTGTGCTAGGCAAAGATGTACTAGCCAAAGTGTATATTCCAGGGTGTGTAGTAGTACATGCACACATATTTTAATCTATTTTTTTCTATTACACCTTCCAACCTTCAGCACCATGAGCATCATCAAATCAATTAAATTTATTTTTTTTCCACTTGATTCACTATCATGGTTGCCCTGCAAGTACTGAACCACATGCTTCACGAACGTGGGACTGTAATCCATGGTCTGACTTGTTCACATGTGCTTCAACACATATGTCATCCAGTTTGCAATGCAGGGCACTACTTGGCAGTCCTTGCATAAGGCGGATCCAGTAGAGTGGGAGGAGCAGCTTCCTCCTCCTCCTCATCCTCCAGGAGAGGTGAGCTGCATTCTCTGTCCACTTCCTCCATTGACTGGGTCAGTAGTCAATTTTGAATCATCTAGATTACAATTTAGAGCTTTATCAATCTGCATCATGTCAGCTTAGTTAGTAAATGCATTTGTAGACTCTGTTGTAAAAGGGCAGGTTACTGTAAATCAGGCACATATCAGACTTTTAATTTTGTCCTTTGCTTTATGTACTCACTAGATATAAGTGCTAGGTCTTGGAAAATTCTGAGGTTTCTAAAGAAGCTGAGAATCTCATTTACACTTTCATTTTATGATTGAATGATCCAGTTAGAATAACATTGTGACGGGCATTTTAGGTATCAGATAACACTGTTTTGGTGTCACTGATGTTAGCTGAGAGTCCATGATTAGAAAAGCTTTGTACTACAATGATGTCTATAAAATGGTGAACAGGAGAAGCCCCAGAGCTGAATACTGGGGTGTTCTGCACTGTGAAATGCAGATTTGACTGTTTAGTATCTGTCGCGAAGATCTCTAAATAAGCAGCTTCAGAAAGATTCAAATGTGGTGATGCAAAGCCATGACTAGCTAAATGGTCTAAAACCATTGGTCGAGCCAATGTGCTAAAGTTTTTCATAAGATGACCATGGCATCTCTAGCAACCTGCCACATTTCCATGCCTCTAAATATGTTTTTAGAGCCAGACATGACGTGGCAGTGATATGACCTTTACAAAATCCATGCAGTTGATCAGGCAACACTAATCGATTCAATGAGGCCTGTGCAAGTAAAACATAAATGTCAGCTAGTCAAACTACAAAATGTATAATTTAGGCCTTAATGGAGTAGAAGCAAACATCAGGACCCTACCAACTCTTTCAGCTGCCACATGTAGACTTACACAATGGACAAAGAGTGACCAGAGTTCAACTCTCTCAAAAAACAAAGTTATGAAGTAAAGATGATGTTTACATCCTCAGTAGAATCTTCTGTGACAGAACAAAATATATCCAGCACTCCTCAAATTCCATGCAGTAATACTGATTACAACACCCACTTCTCAGCTCTTTGTGCCTACACATAACTAGAGATAAATTAACATGTGTAATCATACCTCTCATAGTCACAAAAAGTGAAAAAATAGAAGGCACAATTCACACATTATAAATATAGTAATATTGCCCTTTAGAATAGCATTTCACTTGTGAAAGCAGTCAAGATACTGCATCCATTAATGTTATAATATTAGACGTCCCTGTCATTCAGAAGTGGGTATCTTACATCAACACATGCAATACATTTCTCCACTGTCCAAAAGCAAAATAAACAGTAAAGCCAATCACAAAGAAAACACCCAACTCAACAAAACTCCAAGCTTTTTTTTTTTCAAATTGCAGCACTGAAAGAACTTGTTACTTACATATTCTCAATGTTTACAATACAAAAATGCAAACCAATCAGTCCACAGTATTAACAGTGCAGAAATGCAAGTCAAACAATGAGTACAGCAAGTCCATATAACAGAGGTGTGATAGCCAGATAGCATTGTAAGAGAGAGACAAAAAATATAAAATAGTAATGCACAGTGGACAGCAGTTGTAACACTGTCTTCTGGCAGTCCAGGAAAATAGCATCAGTTAAGCAGTTAGCAGGAAAGGTTATTAACTACACTGGCACTATCCGCTATAAAAGACACGAACATGTAAGAAAGCTGCCTTCCACAGCATCAGAACCCCAAGTGCAGTGAGAGATGTCAAAATTCAATATCATAAGATGTTGCAGATACTCATATATAGGCTTCCTCTGAGCTAGAATTACCAAAACTGTCCCAGCTGGAAGTCTGTATAACCTGTACACCATTCCAGCAAATGAAGCACAGCATGCTAACATAGACATTGATTCCTTTTAGACCATAAAAAATCAAGCATCAATCCCAGGTGCATTGGGACATTGCATTCAGACAATTATTTACCTTTCCAGGTTGATGCTTTCAGTGTCTCCACTGACACAGTAAATCTTTTTTACTCATATCTTACCACAGACAGTTACTAAACCTGCGGATATTAATTTTTAGGGAAGTAGAACTTCAAAGGATAATGATTATGCTGGGGGCACTGGTTATTTATAATAAAGACTAAAAACTCTACACAAGAGTGTGCAGAAATTTCGACATGCTTAGAGAATACTCTCATGGCCTATATACTCTTGCTGGCCTTCATTCTAGATTGTATTCCCCTGAGAAGAAAACTACACCTATGGCTCTGCAATCCCAAAACATTATCCCTCCAGCAGATCACATGACAGGATGCATATGTCGCATACAGAAGTTTGATATTTATGCTTATAGATTGATCCCTATTGCAGTGCATAAATGGCTCCTTTCATGTTACACTAGAATGAAAATCCTACATCAATATTTGTAGAGCACTCAGATTTAAATTGTTACATTAAAAACTAGGTGGCAATTGTCTATAATGACAATAAAATATGTTAGATATGCAACCAAGATGTGAGAAAGGCTTAACTATAGGAAGGAAGATAGTCAGGTCTGCTATCCCATCTTCAGTGGTGATGGATTTTGGTTTTAATTAGTGTGATTAACTTATATAAAATTGGAAACCACTCGCCCACATCTTAAACAAGTTTTTCAGGCAGTAGTTGGGTAGTTGAGGGGTACAGAAGATAACCGCCTGTGAAAAACTCATCATAGTATGCATCTCATGCAGAGTTGTTATCGCTGACAGGTAAGCACATTTAATGTTAACCACTCTTTTCAGTCAATAACGATACTGATTTCTTCTGGCCTTTCCTCATGACAATTGTCGAGTATCGTCATCTAATTTTTAACATAGGTGTCAAAGGCAAAACTAGATCTGGAGTACATTTGACACAGAAGGGAATCCGATTTGCAAATGTTTTGTTAAAAAAAATCTTCTAAGTATGAAAAATAGAAAGGAAACTGTTTTTAGACTTTTATGGAAACATATAAATCTTCCTGCTGATGTCCAAATCAGTGAGATAAACATATACAAGGTTAAATATAATAAGTAAAAATGTCTGTGGAATGCTGTCACTTCAGTACTGCAGCTAAGCCAAAGCTGTGGGTAAAGGCATGTGCTACCTACACACCAGCTCAGTCTTAGTTTAAACTTGAATTATTACCAAAAGACAAAAAATCTGATGTTTACCTGAAATACCTTTACAGCAGTCTGCATGATAGAGCAGTCATGCACAAATACAGCAACAAGCAATGTGTGAGCCTCCACCCTTGCTGGTCCTGTGGCATTTCACTATCTATCTATCTATCTATCTATCTATCTATCTATCTATCTATCTATCTATCTACCTATGTATATCTTCCTCCTCCTCTCTTCCCTCTCTTTCTCTCTCTCTACTTTTCAAATTTCTTGATCTGGAATGTTGCATAGGAGGAAAGCCAAGGAATACATAAAATGCACAGACAGGCAAAACATCCATGTACAAATGAGCTATATTATTAATGTGCATACACATAAACTGAGAGATACAAATCCAGCTAAGGCAATATGGGTTATATCTACTTACAAATAACAAACAATTTAACGGCAGACACACCTATACAATTCAAATCCAGATAGACAAATACATTACATACCTGCTTGCTAATAAACACACAATCAAATGAAAAAATATATGTAAAATTAATTTATAATTGATTGCCTTTCTTTACTAGGTGTGTCTGAATGGTCCATGTAGCACAACTTTTCAGTGGCAGCCCGGGGACAAAAGCTCCATAACAAAGAGAAAAACATTTCTAAAACACATTATATTTGAACTAGCATAATAATTAGGCAGAAGTTGACAAGTAAAACATTTCATAGTTACAGACAGACATAAATACAGAAAATAAACATCTTACAATGACATAAATTATTACATTGTAAATAAATCAATCAATATATCACAGCACATGTACAGACATTATACTAGCTTTATGTTACACTACAGCTGCATTTTCCACAGTCTTGTTAAATTCTCTTTTAATGCATGCTTAAATACATCAGTCTCCAAGATGGCTATAATGCTAGGGGGCATAATGTTCCTAAAATTTCCTGCATAGCTGGAGTAACATACATTACCACACCTATTTATACATTTGGGGATATGCATGCAGAATAGGAACACAGTCCCCAGTGTGGCTTATGTGAAGTTAGCGTGATATCCAGATCTAGGTAGGTAGGTATACAGATAACTTTGTGGGTAAATTTTAGCTGTAAGTGAGGCTGAATATTACTAGTTTACCCTACACTATGAACCATAATGATGTGTTCTTCCAAGGTATGAGTAAGTTTAGTACTTCTATTTTATCCTAAGTTATATTTTGGTTGCACATTTAGCTATCAAAGTAGGTATGCTGAGAAAAAGAACAAAGACAGTGAGTAAATGTTGTACAGATTGGTTTTGTACTGTTATAAAAGAACATTCTGACCCTATTACAATGTCCTAGTTTCTGTTATTTTTTCAAGATGGAATTTACAAGGAAGCCAAGTGAGCTGTTTATTAATAACAACTTTTACCAATGTTAAATTAAATTGAATCATACTGGACTATTTCCCATTAATCTGCATGTACTAGCTTTAAGCAGGGCACACCTTGGCTGTCAATCACACCTACAGTCGTTTTCCCTAATGCCATCCTGAAGTGATGCTGTGCTGTCAATCACACCTACAGTTGTTTTCCCTAATGCCATACTGAAGTGATGCAGTGCTGTCAATCACACCTACGGTCGTTTTCCCTAATACCATACTGAAGTGATGCAGTGCTGTCAATCACACCTACAGTTGTTTTCCCTAATGCCATACTGAAGTGATGCAGTGCTGTCAATCACACCTACAGCCGTTTTCCCTAATGCCATACTGAAGTGATGCAGTGTTATCAATCACACCTACAGTCATTTTCCCTAATGCCATACTGAAGTGATGCAGTGCTGTCAATCACACCTACCGTCGTTTTCCCTAATGCCATACTGAAGTGATGCAGTGCTGTCAATCACACCTACAGTCGTTTTCCCTAATGCCATACTGAAGTGATGCAGTGCTGTCAATCACACCTACAGTCATTTTCCCTAATGCCATACTGAAGTGATGCAGTGCTGTCAATCACACCTACAGTCGTTTTCCCTAATGCCATACCAAAGTGATGCAGTGCTGTCAATCACACCTACAGTCGTTTTCCCTAATGCCATACTGAAGTGATGCAGTGCTGTCAATCACACCTACAGTCGTTTTCCCTAATGCCATACTGAAGTGATGCAGTGCTGTCAATCACACCTACAGTCGTTTCCCCTAATGCCATACTGAAGTGATGCAGTGCTGTCACTGGGGATTCAGGTTACACACAAGCATAAACTGTGTCTATACTGAAACACATGCTACATGGCAAATGAGTGCATATATGTATATGTGTATATGTGTATGTATGTATGTATATGTGTATATGTGTATAAATGTATGGATGTATATGTGTGGGTCTACTTCAGTAGACCGACCCCTCACTTACCCGACACCCAGTTGCCAAAGATGACAAGACCGACACCTTCAGAAGACCAACATCCAGAAGCCCGACATTTCATGTGAGGGAAGTAACCATTTGGCCATCCTGTTGAACTTTGCCCCTTACCTCTGTGGTAGTGCATTCTCAAAGTTGGCATATTTAGTTAGGGGAGTGTGGGAGGTGAAGTCCCTGACATAGGGGGGGTTAAGTTTTACTTACTTTAATTAATTTTATCAGGATGGCCAAGTGGTTACTTACCTCACGTGAAACATCAGCCTTGCAGATTTCAGTCTTCTGAAGATGTCGATCTTGTCATCTTGGGCAACTGGGTGTTGGGTAAGTGAGTGGTTGGTCTACTGAAGTAGACCCATATGTGTATATGTGTATATATGTATGTATGTATATGTGTATATGTTTATATGTGTAGGTATGTATATGTGTACATGTGTATATGTGTATTGTGTATATATGTATATGTGTATATGTGTTTGTATGTATATGTGCATATGTATATGTATATATGTGTATATATATATATATATATATATATGTATATATATATATGTATATATATATATATATATATATATATATCTATATATATGCATGTATATGTGCATGTATGTGTGTATGTGTGCATATGTGTATGTATATGTGTATATATGTATATATGTATATGTGTATGTATGTATATGTGTATGCATGTATATACGTATATGTGTATACATCTCATTACTTCTCAGCACTATTTGTTACAGCCAAGCATACTAGCAAAGTACAGAAATATTCCTAAAACACAATCTGTTATTTATTGCTGTATGCTACCTTCCCATGTATTTGAAGGCTGCCGAATAGAGAGTAACTAGACAAAATTTAAAAACAGGTGATCTGCTACTCTTGGCATCCTCTTGGCATACTCCTCCTTGGAAATATTAATGACAAAAGCCAGATGACAAAACAAAGAAAATAATGCCTTTTTATACTGAGTTCACAATATTAGCAGGATAAGCTCTTCAGGAAGAGTATGCTAAGTGTTGATTAACACTGTGTCTTTGTCATTTAAGTGGGTTAACTGCAATAATCTGCTATTGTTTTATTAGTAGATAATATTCCCTGAGTCCCCCTCTCAAGTCTGATCACGGAATATTCTGAACCAGCATAGAGGGAGGCAGTGCTCCAAATAGAGCTATATTTATCCCTCCTATCTTTGCACAGCTAATGAAGCCCATTTTTCATTGTAATATTCTTACAGCTGAATCTGACGCATTAGCAGACAACAAGCACTGAGAACCGCAGTGAATATTCAGAATCCTGCCGTTAGTAAGCCTTACTGTGTGCATGGTGCACTTCACTGCTTAGGCTGGCACAAAATGATTGACTGACAGAACAATAATGTATGAGCTGTAATGAATAAGGCCTGCATTCGTTTAAGAAAATTGCATAAGGTGAAAAAGCATTTCTAGTCTGCCAAATATGGCTTAATGGGCAAAAAAAAGCATACTATAGCATTATTAGAAAATACATTCTATGCTTTCTGCTGAAAGCTCATGTTATTATATAACAAAGAATGACTTAAAATTATAGTTACACAAACAAAAATGGCTCATATTTCCACATGGCATGTCCATCAAAATATGCTAAGTGTTGAGAGACTAGTCTCACAATAGAAAGCAGTGCTGTTAATGTGCCTTGTATGATACATGCGAAATTCTTAAGATTCATCACAATGGTGATGACAGCTGAAAAGAGGTCAGAAACTGATTCAGGCATCTTCTTACATACACTGTAGAACCAGCAGTAAATTGTCTTCTCAGGAAGGGTCTTACAGATTTAGTTGTACAGCCTACTTCATCTTAAATTTAGTGAAGTGCATGAGCTCAAGCATTTTTTTTGTTGTTGCCTTGTACATTGGTCCAGTATCGTGCTCCCTCTTAGGCTAGGATTATAACTTTATAAACTAAATCTGCATTCATGGGGACTGGGGGATAGGCTGGCATTTCCTTTCATATATGTTTTTGTTATCTGAGAAAGAATCATTTCTTAAGCATGTCTTTTAAAGTTAACTTACTATACCGAAAGCAGCAAATGGACACTATTACAGGCAGAAGTGCACACAATCTAAAAAAATCCATAGGTGCACCTTCTAAACTTCAATGAATCAATATCAGTGCAAGTAATTTATATGTAATTAATACTTTTCTTTTCTCATTTCTTCCTCTCTTGTTACTTTGTGTCATAACTTTCTTCCTTCTATTTTTTTACGTAAGTAACTGAGCAGATCAGCTATGGCAATCTGCCCTGGTGACAAGGCATTGTATACACCAGAATGCATGTACTAGTACAATGAATATTCTTAAACTGATTCCAGTTGTTGTCTTTCGGCTTTTCCTGGTTAGGGGTCACCACAGCAGAACTCCAGTCCACTAATGATTGGCAGTAGATTTTTACATGCCAAGTTGTCAGCTCTGACGCACAACCTTCAACGAAGGTACGCCTATTCACGCATGTCTCCACACAGAAGACGCTCTTAACTGAGAATCAAACAGGACAACGTCTTACGGTGAGGCGACAATGCTACCGCAGCACCACCACCGCAGTACAACTATATCTTTATGATATCATTTCGATGCTCATATATGCTTTGACTCAATTGTCTCTCTGTTTTACCCACAAAAAAGGGGGTGTATAGAAAAGAAAGTTATTAGCAATGCACTTTATAAACATTCCACTCAGACAGTTTTAAAAGATTTTTATTTTTTAGATAAAGCTGACATTTCTCGTACTCCACTCAATCTACTGAAAAATGTCTAAAATTGCATCTATCATAAAAGAAAAAGAAATGTTCTGCTTCTGAGATTGGCTAATAAAAAAAATGGAAACATTGAATGAATAGTGGTACTATCAGAGAAAGTTTTTTTTGTAAGGTAATGTGGAGGGTTTGGGAAGGAGCAGAACAGGCTCAAAGTTAGGATTAATACGAATGAAAGAACAGGGAGATGATGTATGCATGGGTGCTACTGCCCCTGCACCTAAACCCAACCCTAAAAAGTAACCCTGTACTAGACTGTTGGACACAAAACCCATATACTACACACGCACACACACACACACACACACACACACACACACACACACACACACACACACACACTGCTAAAGGTACTCCCTTACCTGCCTCTTACTCTAACACAAATCCAAAGATACTTGCTCACATATTCCCAACACTTAATTACAAAATAAAAAAACACAAAAAAATCAAGCAAGTGTTCATGGATCCATACTTAACCCTGGTAACAATCAAGGAGTGCTGCTTGGGACCTGATAGAACCAAAGAATGTACACATTGTTAAGGTTTGGTGGACAGGTTTAAAGCCCCAGGGTAGCCAAATCATATTGAAAAAACAAATCATCCTATAAACCACAGTTCTAGGTTTGTATACATATAACAAGTTTTCCAAGACTCCTATGACAATGTCCACTATATATCTTTTTATTTATTTTATATATATATATATATATATATATATATATATATATATATATATATATATATTTAAAATGTATCTGATCACAGTGGTTTTAGATGTTACTGTTCTCCAAAATGACATATACCTGTGCTGTTATGACTATCCAATCTAGTAATGCATTTTTGCTTTCTCTTTACTTCTTTGACAGACTTAAGGAAAAAAAAATCAAAATTTCACATCTGAGGTTTGCAGTTTTAATTCTGCATACTCTTACATTATTTCATACTAAATTACATGATACAGATTATATAATTTTCACACAATGAATATGTTTGGTATTTTGTAGTACAACGTGATGTCTGTTACAGTTTATATTTCAAGAAACTGATCTGTATACAGTTTGCCTGAGCAGAGCATTTTAATTAAGCATGATTGCCATGCACTTTTTATTGAAAACTTTCAGAAAGGAAGAATACTGAAAGCATACTTTTGATGATTAATTGCATATTGAAACATTTCTGATTAATTTTGTGGCAAACAGCATGTTTAAGCAAATTTTTTATTAAAAATGCTCTGTGCATACCATAACATGACATAGTTTAGAAAACAGTCATTTTCAATATTATGTTTCAAATTATCCAGTAATTGTTTTGTAATATAGTAATTTTTGGTATAATGCATTGCTGTATTTACGCAATACTGTGACCTCAGGTTTTGCCAGAAAAAAAAAATGCATCTGTCAAGCTTAGCATAATTATGTGTGTCTAGAAATGAATAAGGAAATAATAAAAGTTCATGCTGTACCTTATGACCACACTCAATTTTGTTTGTGCCTGCATAAATGCAAAATAAAAATTATGCGAGGCTGTACTATATAAGTGTCTGTCTAATCTAAGATGCACAAAAACTTACCTACCTGAAGGGATATATTTAACAATGAAAAGGTCAGTTCAATGTCAATCCAAATGTTAGTTTTACAGACTATGCAGGAAAGAAGGTTGCAGTGTTGCAGAAAATTCTACTTTTGTCAAGTAAATCTATGAACGATACAGTGAAAAGGTATTTCAGATAGATAAATTGCTTTGCACATAATGATTTTTTCAACAAAACCATAGCCTAATCTTATACATCTACAGCCCTATCTGTGTTATAGCTGAAAGATGATGGATGTGTCTCAAAAATAGGTAAGTATTCTAGACAGCTTAATGATAGGAAAAAACATTTCAGGAAGAAATGTTGCTCTCCCTTTGGATTACCCACTGTTTGCGTTTTCAGTAAATGAAAAGAAACAGTGATGCTGTGCCCAAGGGAAATTGGCCTAAGTCTGTCTTTTCAGCCTAGACAAAGTAATTCATCAGTGTGCTACCTAGTTAAAGACAAAAGCATTGAAAGTGGTCCCCTCTGGAAGTAGTAATGCAATAGATAATGTCAAGCAACAAATTCGGCTGTTATGAAGAACTCCCATTTGGCGTGCTGATTGTGAAGGAAGCACTGTCAACCATTTTCACTTAAAACTTGACAGACCCAATTAATATACTTTGCTGTTGATCCAAATGTGGAGATGCACAACTGTTTTCAAGAGTGCTGCATACAACTTTATGTTAAAACATAAAAGTATTAAGGTAAAATCCCTGGGTATTGTATTTTAATGCAGAAAATATTTGGTCCTCACAAATAGTCAAAAGATGCATTCATGACTTCAGGTAAGGATCAGGGTTTATGATGTCTGTAAACTCATTCCCGAACAGATGTGAAACAAGATAAGCAATAGCTTATTCTTAATCGATCTGCTATGACAGATTAAAAGTGTTAAGGTCATTTGTGAAGATTGAAATACCAGTAAAGCTACTATTGTTAAGTATAAAGCAGTTATCAAGACATCCGAGCTACCACTAAATGCATATACATCTGTTTTTAAGGGAATGAATATGTATAATAAATCATCCAGTGTCATAATACTTGTAGTAATTGTAAAACATCTACATTGAAAAGGTAGTGACTTCTCTGATACTAGGATCATTTGGGGCAAAATGGTGGTGTTTTGAACATCAAGATGAGAATACTATACTACTGTGGAAAAAATTGGAAGGAAGTCACTGTATTTTTTTTTCTGTTTGCTGCCTCATAGCACTTGATTCTCAACTGATGTGTGTTTTCTATGGAGTCCTTGTGTACCTCTTTCATCCACACCTGTTACAACAATGTTAGTCTAGTTCCCATACTTGGCCAAATTAAAATCAGGACATCTACTTAGTAGTTGTGCAACAAAGTGAATCAGGTCCGGGTCTGACAAACAGTCAGGCTTCATCACTCTTCAATACCATGACTGACATGATTATGCATAGCTAAATTATCAAATTGAAGTGGCTAGTACTGTTGCTTCAAAGTGGTCAGTTATCCAGCTAAATCCCTGACTGTGATACTTTCTGTACAAGGTCTGCCTGCCCTCTTCATCTCAGCATAGGATTTCACTGGGTAATTCAGTTTTCTTTTACATTTTAAAGCCATGCCATTGGTGAATTGACAATCCCCCAAATTGCCTTGAAGTGTGCATGCTGCGTATTAAGTGCATGAGTGGAGTGGTGGTGGTGATGGTGGTGTGTGTGTGTGTTTCAGTGTGTTCTGTACAAGGCTGCCATCTTATCCATAGCTAATTTCATTGCATTGTTGTCAATGCTGAGATAGAATCCTGCTCCCCTATAACCTTGAAAGGGAAAACGTGGACCTGAGAAAATGACAGACTTGAATTAGAGTTGCCAAGGTAATCATCTGAATAAACTCTAGACCTTTCAAAAGCAATGAAAAAATCCTTAATGAGACCCAACGAGTCACTGTCAACTATGATATTTCCTCTGTTCGGAAAGTTTTTTTTTTTTTTTTTTTTTTAGCAGTCACTTCTAAAGTCTAGGTAGCCCATACCTACCATCTTCTACTGTTAAATTCTCCTGTGTCTCACTCTTAAAGCTGACTTATTCTTGTCTACAGTCTTCTTGAACAAAATCCATACTTATTTTTGTCATGGAGACTGATAGCTTCCTGAAAAAGAGTCTTTCTCTCATGAGTTTTTGCATGGCTAATGCAGCAGCATTTCCCCAGGAATTTCCTGCTACCTGTTGTACAAGTGTACCATTACTGCTGTCTTCTAGTGCTCAGATATTGTAGTGCCAGTAAATGATCTGTTGAAGATCTCAGTCAAGCAACCCACACATTTAATAGCCCTGTTTTTTTGATCATGCTTGAAGTCAGCACATCTCATGAATGTACCTTACTGACCATAAAGCAGCATCTTTAGTCTTCTGCCCATTATTTTGTCTTCTGTGACCCCAAAATAACTCCGCATTCCAGCATGGCACTCTACATTTAATTCCTTTTTGAATACAGAGATATGAAATTCAGTTGAGTACTATTACTTGTCATCTGGTTTCCAAGACCTCCTGTCATCATTAAGCAGCCTATATATATATATATATATATATACCTCTTTCTTTCCTCCATTTCTCATTCAGCAGTATAGAGAGCAAATATTCATATTATGTTTTGCCAACAACATTTTCTCTTCTATATCTACTACTGCCACATAAATTGTTGCTCTTCTGCCTGTCTCATCCACCTCTCTGCTATCTCTGTTTTTTTTAACTAATCTGTAGTTTCAATCCCTTTATAGATTATTAGCAGTTTCCTTCTTTAACTTCTCTGCCTCTTCCTAATATCTTTCTTCACAATCCAAATATTCCATCACCAATGAAAGTCTATAGACTTTTTTACTTCCTTAGTTTATTTTCCAGTACACTACTTCATCACTGACTCTTACTTCAGGTTACCTAAGTTTACCCACTATAATCTGACACCATTTTATGTTTTGGCTTTCCTACTCTGGTAACCCCCATCTAGACTATGCATTGGCATAATCAGCTTCTGACTTTTGGCACTTTCATTTGTCCACAGAGCTGTAGTAGAGGAGTTTGTTGTCCTGGGTAACAAACTCATTTGGCACCACACTTCCATCTGCAAGCTTACAACTGCTTAATGACAGCTTATAGACAACAAAAAGGAAGCACACTCCACAATGTTGAGCAGGTTTAATAAAAAGCACTTAGCAAACAAAACAAAGCTTTCGCACAAGTCCTTCCTCAGTGTTACAAGGATTGTAAGAAAGTAATCAGCTTATAAGTAATTAAAATATATCACATCACACAGCCCACCCTATTAAAAAACAGTCTGCATTTAAAGTGTTGAGAGACAGCCTTACAAGACTATCTGCAAATATATAGAGCTGAGTATATTTTTCTGTATTATTCTGTATTATAGAGCTAAATTGTTGCTTAGATATCTGTTGTCTTAGTGTTCTGCAAATATACAGAGATCAGTATATATTTTTTTGGTTTTATAATTTGCACTCTGATTCCTCACATCTCTGTTGAAACTTTTCCCCACCCCCCCCCCTCCCTGGTTGTAGTTTAAATTTGGTGGCTTTTACAGTGCCCGCCCCACTGTAGATTTGATCTAGGACACTCCCCCAGTCCCATCTCTTTACCGCATTCTACCTAATAAACCCTTTCTGCACTTGCTTTTAGTCCTTTTTAATTTAATTACATTTTTTCAAACTGTGTGTAGACTAATATTGCTACATACTCAAGTGTGCCAGCTTGCACTGCATGTGAATTGTTTTTACTACCGTTTTTGCTACTTTTCTGAAAAAAAAAATTGTAAGCCTGTTTCCTACCTTTCCTGTAATTAGTGTTCCAGATACAGATTTGTTGTATCCAGGACTATTTGTAAGCTTCTGAGCCCCCAAGCCTTTCTGTGTTGGAGGGAAGCCTTCTAGCTTATCAGTGGGAGTGGTAAGCACTAGGTAACCTGTCTACCACATAAGGAGTGGTTCTGGCCCAGAATTTGTAGTTATTGGCCATTTGGGTGGTCTTCCAGCTCTCTCAACTTTCTGATTTGAAGGCCTGCATTTGCACTTGTTTCTGTCCTGTAACTCCTGGGCCCATCTCATTTGCTCACTCAAAAAAAAAAAAAAAAATTATCTGCTTTTACTGTATTTGTGTTTCTTCCTACTTTATTTAGCTTTTGCGTCATCTTAAAAGTACTCAATTGTATTTATTGCTGCTTGGTGTAACTCATTCTAAGCCTTTTAGTTTAAGCACTTGGGCTTCAGACCAGTTTTACATTAGGAAGGTTTGTGGTCTGCACTGTGGTGGCAGGACAGGTAGCTTACATCCTTCTAAGTTGGGAACTGCTGATTGAGGGCTCAGTGTATGTTATTCTAAAAGTGTATTAATTCTGTTTTAAGCACTTGGGCTTCAGGCCAGTTATTTTACATTAAAAGGGTTCGTGGTCTGCACTCTTGTGGGAGGAGAGGCTGGACTCTGCCCTTCTAGCTGGGAATTTCTGGTTAAAAGCTTATAGTGCCTGCATATTTAAACTGCTTCTTACTGAAATTGGTACACCTTGTTTGCTGTAGCATAGACTAGATCCAGGCCTGCTGAATCTAGCTTTGTTTGTATAACTTGAGCACTAATCCAGGCATTCTTTAAAGTATTCAATTGTATTTATTACTGCTTGGTAGTAACTTGATTAAAGTGTAGCTATCATTCTAAGGCTTTTGGATTAAGCACTTGGGCTTCAGACCAGTTGTTTTACATTAGGAAGGTTTGTAGCCTGCACTGTGGTGGCAGGACAGGTAGCTTACATCCTTCTAAGTTGGGAACTGCTGACTGAGGGCTCAGTGTCTGTTATTCTCAAAGTGTATTAATTCTGGTTTAAGCACTTGGGCTTCAGGCCAGTTATTTTACATTAAAAGAGTTTGTGGTCTGCACTCTTGTGGGAGGAGAGGCTGGACTCTGCCCTACTGAGCTGGGAATTTCTGGTTAAAGGCTTATAGTGCCTGCATATTTGAACTGCTTCTTACTGAAATTGGTACACCTTGTTTGCTGTAGTATAGACTAGATCCAGGCCTGCTGAATCTAGCTTTATTTGTATGCTGCTTGTTTGTTTGCTTGTTATTTCCCTGAAACGCTAATTCTACCTAAAACACGGCTTTTCAGCACGTCTGTGGATCCCTAGTGATATCTGTATTGCTTACTGTACTTATTTCCTTGTTTCACTTTTAAGAAAGTTACTGTTTGTCATTTTTGCATTTAAGTTACCTGTAACACATTGCATTTAAGTTACCTGACATTTCTTAACTACAGCAATTATATGTCAGCACTAAAATATTAAAAGCACTACACCCTCACAAACTCCCCTTAAGTATCTTGTTCCCTACTGGCCCTTCTTTTTCAATTATAAAGGAATTCCCAATACTATTCTAGCATGTCCAAAGGTCAGTTGTCAATCTCCTCTATGGTCCAGCTGGTGAATCTGGGAATCTTGAGGCAATGTTACAACTGCCTCATGTACACAGACGACCCTCTCCTCCTTCCAACAAATTCCAACACATGTGAGAGATGCAACCATAAAGCCATACTGGAAGCTAAGCTCTCTCAACTCAGTACTGGTGAAACCAATCAGGAGGAGAAGGAAACCACACTCACTACAATTCCAGTCTCACATAGACCTACCACGACAGCAAACCAAACACATAAACACACAAAAACATACTCAGAGGCTCTAAATAAAAATCTGCCTAAGCAACAGAGACCTGCAAAGCAGACACCCAAGCAACCGTTACCCCAAAATAAAACACGTGCAACACATAGCTCACAAAGCCAGTGTGCTGAGCAGTCACAGCCCTTAAGGCTAAACAACACACCTGATACAGTTGTAATAGGTGACTCTATCATCAGGCACACTGACGTCCCGCTCACCAGGCTGAACAAGGAGAAGGTCACGGTGAGCTGCCTGTTGGGCGCTAGAATCCGCCACATAACACAAGCACTCAGGTCACTCCAAGGCAAGTACAAATATGACTCAGTCATTGTCCATGCTGGTGTGAATGACCTGAGACGTACCTCCCTGGACTACAAGAAAAGAGACATAGAGGAGCTCTCTGAGCATGTAGCCCAGGCCGGTATGACCCTGACCTTGAGTAGCATCTTACCCTCACCAAGAATGATGCCACAATATGAAGACAAGATGATCAATTTCAACAATTGGCTTAAGTATTGGTGTCATTCAAAGGGGATCCAATGCCTGTCAGCCTGGGATGACATGCTCGACAAGCCACGATGCTTCGCTAGGGACGGCTTGCACCTGTCACCCCTGGGCTTTCGGATATTGGCAAAGGCTCTTGCTACCCCCATAGTGCCTTTTTTAGGTAAGGCTCAAAAGACAAACCTACCTCCATAGGTATCACAAGGGATAAGAAACTAAGAGTAATGCTACTCAACGCTAGAAGTCTAAACCTCAAGATGCACGCACTCGAAACTCTCCATAGCATGGAGAACATTGATATCTGTGCAGTAACAGAAACCTGGTTCAAGGCTCCCGAGAGCACCCCAGCACTACCAGGTTACACCTCATACCATGCTTTTCGGCCCCAAAACTTGGACCGAACCACAAAAGGAGGGGGAGTATCAATATTCGTCAAAGATACCCACACCTCCAGGTTGGTGGCATAGCACAAAGCATCAGAGACTATCCATGTGCAAATAACAGTGGGTAAAACTGCCTTCCAGTTTATAGCCTGCTACAGGCCACCCTCCCAAACCCAGGAACCCCACTCAGCCTTCCTGAGAACACTGGAAAATATGACGGTCTCTCCAAACACCATTATATTGGGTGACTTCAACTATCCAAACATAGACTGGGAGCATTACTCTAGCTCCAACACCCTAGCTCAAAGGTTCCTAGAATTTATAAACTCAAATGCTATGGAACAACTTGTTACCACTCCCACAAGAGGGGAAAACATACTGGACCTGATCATCACCGACATGGGGACTCTATGCTCCAGACCAGAAGTGTATCCCTCACTGGTAAGATCAGACCTTAAACTAATCTCACTGGATATTCACATCCTGACTCCACCCCCTGCCCTGAAAACCGCAGTGAAAAACTTCTCTAAAGCAAATTCTGCACTCCTCAAAACCGAGGTGGAATCCTTCAAAGCCCCCGGGCCTGTGGAAAATATGGCCCAGACTGCAGAATCCTTTATAAATGCATTCTATGAACACCTTCAGGAATGCATGGATCATGCAATCCCAAATAAATCCAAGACCCAATTCTCCAAAGGCAGACGTCCTGTCTGGTGGACCCCAGCCATAAACAAACTATACAATAGAAGGAGGAAGCTACTACATGATAGAGCAAAATCCCAAAAAGGGAAGGCATCTCTGATCAGTATTAGCAAAAAACTACGGGCACTCATAAAATCGTCTACGGCCAGCTTCGAGAGAAAAATTGCACAGGACACTAAGGATAATCACAAGGCTTTCTTAAGTTATGTTAGGAACCTCGGTGGGAATTCCCAGATATGCTCAGAATTAGTCCAAAATGACAAAAAATACACTGAACCCACAGACATTGCCAACATCCTAGCTGACAGGTTCAGCGCAAACTCCCCCCTCCCCACCAAAAGGGCAAATATCTATCCCAGCAGAGTGCTGCCCCCCTGACATCTCAGATGCTCAGGTAAGAGCTGCCCTCTCCAAAGCAAAAAACACAGCATCAATGGGACCAGACGGTGTCCCGGGCTGCGTCCTACATGAACTCCAAGAAGAGCTAAACCCAAACATAAAACTACTGTTCAATCTCAGCCTTACTACAGGATATGTACCCAAAGAGTGGCGTACAGCAACAGTGGTCCCTCTCCACAAAGGTGGTGCCTCAACGAATCCTGGAAACTATCGCACCATAAGCCTGACTAGCTTGGTCTGCAAAGCTATGGAAAGGATCATCATAGACCTCATAAATAAAGATTTTGGGGACCTACAGACACTGGATCCTACCCAATTCAGCTTTGTTAAGGGCAGATCCTGCCTCTTAAACCTGGTTGATTTCTTTGAAACAGTCACCAAGGCCATTGACGAGGGGAAGGTGGTCCACACAGCCTACCTGGACCTCGCAAAAGCCTTTGTTTGTTTATGTTTGTTTAGCACTAGGCTAACTACCCTTGTGGGCCATTTCAAGCCAAGCCAATTACCCCATGTGAGAATCAAACCCTGCACCTTGTGTTCATAAGGTAAACACCTTAACCATTATGCCATCCTCCCCCTTTGATACAATACCCCACTCGGGCATTCTAGATAAGCTCACCAGCTTAAATGTAAACCCCTATATCACTAGATGGGTTGCAAACTGGCTCAAGGACAGAACCCACATGGTTAGAATTGCTGGAGCCATGTCAGACTCCAAACCAGTTACAAGTGGCATCCCACAAGGCTCAGTCCTGGGACCTTTCTTGTTTGGTATATATTTCTCGGATGTACAGGCCAACACGGAAGGACTGTGGCTGACCAAGTTTGCAGATGACTGCAAACTGGGCACCATAATCGACTCTCCAGCTGACACAAGCATCCTCCAAAAGGGCCTCATAGAAACAGACAACTGGTGCAGAGCCATGGCCTCAAGCTAAATGCCAAAAAGTGTATAGTCATCCCCTTTGGCAAAAACAAAGTGCCCACAAATTACCACATAGGTGGTAATCCATTAAGTACAGAAGAAGTAATTAGGGACCTGGGGACACAAGTTGATAGCCATCTCTTATTTGACAACCACGTGGCCAAAGTGGTTAGAAAAACATTTTATATAGCCCGCCTAATCTTGAAGGGATTCACATCTAGATCAGGGGAGGTCATCGTGCCTCTTTACTCATCCCTCATCAGGCCCATAATTGAGTACAATGCCCCTTTTGGGATGTACCTTACCAGACACCTGCAGCAACTAGAAAGACCCCAAAAGTATCTCACCAAGAGGATCAAAGGGCTCAAACAGATGCCATATGCTGCCCGGTTAAAGAAACTCCAGCTCTACTCAGTGGCATACCGCCTGCTCAGAGGCGATCTGTGCCTGACGTATAAAGCCATGTCCAACCCAGAATTAATGGACATTCTGCACCTCAGAAAATCCAAATCCCATCGAGCTACGCGCTCGAGAGACTTGAACCTCAGCACTGAAATAAATAGGACATGCTGGAGGGACAGATTCATAACCCAGAGGCTCCCTTCACTCTGGAATAAAATCCCAGTCCAGGTTAGGCAGAGTCCCTCATTGACTCTCTTCAAGAGGAATCTTGATGACTGGATGGGAGATCAAAGGTTTACCCCGGGTATCACTTCTGTGTCACTGTTAGACAGAGGCACAGTATACTAATCTCGAAAAAGGGCATAGCAAAATTAATTTAAAATGGGTGGCGAAAGCCAAACACACTCTGGCTAGTCTTATAAATGCCCTAGGGCAGATAGCCTAGTATGAACCTATGAACCTATTAATCAAATTTAAAATTCAATATCATAAACTATCAATAAAACATCATATAAACTCTATCTAAATATAAAAATATATAGAAAAAATCACCACTTTGCCCATCTTATTTGTAAGCTTATAGGCAACCAAAGACTTATTAAAAGTAGCAAGAAGGTATTAGGCCGCTACAAAAGCTTATTAATATAGCATCCTAATAACTCATTGCTAGCTCAAATATATAACAGCTCGACAGTTTAGAAAGCTGTCATTAAGTGAATGATAGTAATCATGGGATCATGATTCCTGACAGACTCCTTGTACTCTATGAAGCTACTTTTTTTTTTTTTTGTAAAAGATAACTACCATTAAGAAATAGTTTGACTGGCAGAAAGTTTACAATTAAGTATCTGGGTCTCCTCTGCTTTGGTCATTTGATATCCAAAATTATATATTTTCTGTAATATTTCTGTAATGTTGCTGCATGTCAGCCTGATGAAAGGCAAGTCATCCTCAAAGCTAATTTATGGATTATTTAATAAAAGTTGTACAATCTCAATTTATGTGTGTTTTTAATTATACTGTTCTTGTCTGTCGCACTCACTTCCATCCCTTAACCATTTTGTGGTGACTCATTCTTGAGCATTCTACACAAGGTGATTGAACCACATATCGTCCAAGGCCTGTGTCACCTCCTCCATGTGAACATGACTTATTCTGCTGCTCCTTACGTTAAACTGCCCACCTTCTCTCCTTTGTTTTCTCGGACAGCTTTTCTTCTTGATGATGCACTGTATAAATCCACAGCTGTACAGTTTCTCTGGTTTTACAGTCAGCACAATCACCCTAATTTTTGGTCTCTTTTTGTTTCATATGGTGGTGTTCCCCCTTTTCTCTTACATCTAAGGATCTTTTGTGGCTCTCCATTCCATATTTCTTCCTCTCCTATCTGTCATTCCTAATCAGAATATACACTGACAACTCCATATCACACCCTCCATCTCTGGTTCTCTTGGCCCTCCTGCATTTGTATATGCAGTTCCCCTGTCTTTCTTACCAAACTCCTTTCATTAAAGATAGTGCCAAGCATTCATGTTTTAATTCCATTAGGTCTGTTATTCTGCTGTGTTCTGTGTACAAACGATATTTATTTCCCTGTGTGGAGCATAAACCAATGTTTTCTTTTGTGGCTTCTTTGTTGCCTCATAATTGTACATGTTGATGAAGTATGAAAAACTGTGTTGTACAGTACATTCACAGAGGCTCTCAATAATAATCTGCTCAAGCAACAGAGACCTCCAAAGCAGAAATGCAAGCAACCTCCACCCCCCCAACACAACCCAAATGACACACAGCACACAGACTCAGTATGTGAATAAACCACAGCCCATAAGGTAAAACAACATACCCAACAACTATTCATGGGTGACTCAGTAGTCAGGCACACTGATGTCCCACTCGCCAGGCTAAACAAGGATAAGGTTACTGTCATCGGACTGTCGGGTGCCAGGATCCACGAACATAACCCACGCACTCAGGTCACTCCACAACAAGTACAAATATGACTCTGTCATTGTCC
Organism: Protopterus annectens; assembly: GCF_019279795.1. Classification (NCBI taxonomy): domain Eukaryota; kingdom Metazoa; phylum Chordata; order Ceratodontiformes; family Protopteridae; genus Protopterus; species Protopterus annectens. The sequence continues at coordinate 463,289,910 of NC_056735.1, forward strand.
ATGTTGGTGTGAATTACCTGAGATGTACCTCCCTGGACTACATGAAAAGAGACATGGAAGAGCTCTCCGATCTTGTAGCCCAGGCAGGTATGACCCTAGTCCTGAGTAGCATCCTGCCATCGCTCAGAATGATACTGCAGTACAAGGACAAAATGATTGACTTCAACAATTGGCTAAGCTTCTGGTGTCATTCTGAGGGGATCCAGTATCTGTCTGTCTGGGACGACATGGTCGACAGACCATGATGCTTTGCCAGAGATGGTCTGCACCTGTCGCCCCTGGGATTCCGGATACTGGCTAAGGCTCTTGCCACCCCTGATACTGGCTAAGGCTCTTGCCGGCCCTATAGTGCCTTTTTTAGGCATGGTTCAAATGACAAATTCACCACTGTAACAGGAATAGGCAAGCAAAAATTAAGGGTAATGCTACTCGATGCTAGAAGTCTAAATATCAAAATGCACTCACTCGAGGCACTCCTTAAAATGGAGAACATCGATATCTGTGCAGTGCCTGAGACCTGGTTCAAGGCTCTAGAGAGCACCCCTGCATTATCAGGCTATAATTTATACCACACTTTACAGCCATCTAACCTGGACCAGAACACCAAAGGTGGAGGTGTGTCCATATTCATTAAGGATATCCACACCTCCAGGCTAGGTGTGCAGCATAATGCATCCAAGGTTATCCAAGTGCAACTAACTCTGGGCAAAACTGCAATCCAAATTGTAGCTTGCTACAGATTCCCCACCGTGCCCCGGGATTCCAACTCCTCTTTTCTTGATATAGTAGAAAATATTGGGGTTCAACCAAACACCCTAATAATGAGCTATTTCAACTACCCCACCATTAACTGGGAAAACTACTCATGTACAAACTCCTTCGCTCAACGCTTTCTGGAATTCATAAATTCCAATGCCCTGGATCAACTTATCCAAAGCCCCTCCGGGGGCAACAATATCCTAGACCTAGTCATTACCAACATGAGTGACTGGTGTTCCACACCTGAAGTCAACTCCTCATTGGTTAGATCTGACCATAAGCTAATCACTTTAGATAACCGCATCCCGTCCATACCTGCCATTAAGGAAATCAGGGCAAAACATGTCTCCAAAGCCAACTTCATGCTTCTTAAGACAGCAGTGGCGAACTTCATGACACCCGTGCAGATGGACAATACAGTTACAACTGCTGAATCCTACACAAATGCACTCTATAAGCACTTACACGAGTGCATGTATCGTGCTATCCCAAACAGAACCAAGACGCTATCCTCCAAAAAAAAAAGCCAATCTGGTGGCCCCCTGCCATAAACAAACTCTAAAACAGAAGGAAGAAACTGTTGCAAAAGAGAGTAAAATTCCATGAGTGGAGGAGCTCCCTGGTCAGCCTCAGTAAGAGGCTGAGATCCGTTATAAGATCCTCCTAAGCTAGCTAAGAAAACAAAATCACCACTTATTCTAAGGGCAACCACAAAGCATTCTGTAGCTATGTCAAGAATCTCAATGGCAACACCCAGATCTGCTCTGAGTTATAGCACAACAGTACAAAAAATACAGAACCAACTGATATTGCCAACATCCTGGCAGATAGGTTCAGTACTAACTTTACCCTCCTCTCACCCCCTAAAGGGCCCATATCTATACAGGAAGAATACAGAGTCCCTGTAATCACATCTATACAGGTAAAAGCTGCACTCTATAAAACCAAAAACACAGCATCCATGGGACCGGACAACATCTCAGGCTGCGTTTTACACAAACTTTGGAATGAACTGGCTCCCCACCTAAGCACCATGTTCAATCATAATCTCACGTCAGGCTTTGTGCCCACTGAATGCCACAGAGCAACAGTTATCCCACTCCACAAAGGGGGAGCCACCATTGATCCTGGGAACTATCACCCTATTAGCCTAATGAGCCTGATCTGCAAGACCATGGAACATATCATCATGGAACTCATAAACAAAGACATTGGTAACCTCCAAACTATGGACCCCCCCCCCCAGTTCGGGTTTGTGAAAGGCAGATCATGCCTTCTGAATCTGATCTACTTTTTTGAGGCAGTCACCAAAACCGCAGACAAGGGTAAGATGGTTCACACAGCCTATCTTGTCCTCACCAAGGCTTTTGACACCATCCCCCATTCTGGAATTATAGCTAAATTCACTAAACTAGGTAAAAATCCATACATCAGAAGATGGGTTGCCAAATGGCTCACTGACAGAATCCACACTGTAAAAGTTGCAGACTCCAAATCTGACTTCAAACCAGTGATAAGAGGAGTACCACAGGGTTCAGTCCTGGGACCTTTCCTGTTTGGTATATACTTCTCTGAAGTACAGGCTAATACAGAAGGCCTCTGGCTAATGAAGTTCACAGATGACTGCAAACTAGGACCCATAGTCGAGTACCCAAATAATATGGGCATCCTACAAAAGGGCCTCACTGAGACAGATGCCTGGTTTCAGAGGCATGGCCTCAAGCTCAATGCCAAAAAGGTCATTGTTATCCCCTTTGGTAAAAACTCTGTACCTATGAACTACCACATAAATGGCAGTCTACTTAATGCTGAATGTGTGATAAGAGACCTTGGGACCCAGGTGGACAGTAGTCTCTCCTTTGATAATCACATTGCCACAGTAGTCAGGAAATCCTTCTATGTGGCACACCTCATCCAGGAAAAAAGAGGTCATTGTTCTCCTCTACTCAGCACTCATTAGATCCATTATAGAGTACAACGCCCCTTTTGGAATGTACCTCACAAGACATCCGCAGCAGCTGGAAATGCCACAGAAGTACATCACAAAGAGGATTACTGGCTTCAAACAGATGCCCTACATTGACCATCTCAAAAAACTCCAGCTTTACTCTGTAGCATATCGCCTACTCACCGGAGATATCTGTCTAACATATAAAGATATGTTAAACTCAGAGCGGTTGGACATGCTGCACCTAAAGAAATCCCTATCCCTATGAACTACACGCTCTAGGGACCTAAACCTTGTCACCACAATAAACAGGACATGCTGGAGGGATAGATTCCTGTTCCAGAGACTTCCTATACTCTGGAACAAGCTACCCATCTATGTCAAGCAAAGTTCCTCATTAGCACTCTTCAAGAAAAATCTTGATGAGTGGATGGGAAATAGGAAATACACCCCAGGGATCACTTCTATGGCTCTGCTCGATAGGGACACAGGAGATTAACTTTCTTGGGTGGCGTAAGCCAGGGAACCTTGCTGGCTAGGCTTACTTAGGCCCTTGGGCAGATAGCCTAGTACCTACCTAAGAACCTATTAGTATAAAATAACTGCAAGAAAATGGTGAAATGAGTTTTAGTACAGAAACTGTTTTTTTTTTTCTGTCTATTGTAAATCACTTATACAATCAGTTAGAAAAGTGACATGAGATGTTTATTAATTTTTATATTGGTCAGATGTAGTAAGATCGCCTGATCATAAAACAGGCTATTCTATCCATTACCAAATGCAAATTAGTTTGGCTTCTAGTAGCAATTATGATGAAGATGATGATAATGATGATGTCAGTGTGGACAGGGCAACATCACTGCAGAGTAGGATGTACCAAATGGTATCTCACTGTGATTGTTTAGTTATCAACTTGCTTCATACCTTTATCTTCAACAAGTACTTAATACATGAGGAGGGCTTTACTGGCAAGCAAATTCAGTAGCTGTACTCAGCAACTGCTTCATGGCATGCATATTCATCATCGCACATGAACTACTCCTGACTGTTTCAAGTAGGATGCCTAAACCCTGCACTCATGATGGTTTAAGGGCATGTTTCCATAACTAGCCCCTGCCAGTGTATGGACATACACTATGAAAGCTGAATCCTGTATCTTTCTCTCTCTCTTTCTGCCTCTCTCTCTCTCTCTTTATCCCACTCTTGTTGTAAAGAGAAGTAATAAGACTCACATTTGAAGACATTTAAAGCAATGTTGTGATAAGTACTTTTATAATAAAGAATGCTGGCAAGATTCACCTACTAAGTCAAAGATTACCTATTTTTAAACAAAAGATACATAAAGAAAATGTTTATATTTAGTTCAGGAGAAATGAGTGAACATTAAATTTTTTGGTGCAAGAAATTTTGAAATGTTTCTGCCTGGTATGAGTATTTGATGAAAACACTGGCATTGTACAAGACAGCAGTCAAATTATCCTCTCAAAATCATTGCCTCCAAACTGTGGAAAATAGCTTGTTCTTTTAGTTTATCAAGATTTTTGCAGAACTTCATTTCAATTTACAATGAAGTATAATGTTGCACCAAAATACCTTTAAATTCTCTATTTATTTGTCTTTTAATTAAATAGGAAAGTAAACTACATCTGAAGCCCTTTTTAGTCATTATGGAAGATGTGAAAATAGTGTTGGTTGCAGTCAATGTTATGCATGAAAGGAACCAGGAAACCACAGTTCTGTTATCTAGCAAAAGATTAAAATATACAGAGTTTAGCAGACTTAGGTATTCTATGAAACTGTAAGCAAACTTGCCTGCAAAATGCCTGTTCATAAAATAAATGCAATCCTATTTTGTCAAAGGTAATAACTCATCATCACATTCTGTGCCTCCAGTTACCATAGATGTTTTTAACTGTTACGGACCGATGTATATGCTCATGGGGGCTCTCCGCTGTAGTGGACAGATGATCTGATTAGCATTCCCACAGATTATAATTATGCCCTTTTATAGTGAAAAACACCTTCTTCAGAGGTAAAAGATTAACTGCATAAAACAGGTGTGTCATAAAATATGTCAAGCAAACCTTTTATCCTGATTTAAAGTTCTCAATGTAAGAAGTGGCACACAGAGAATATTCTGGGTCTGTCATACTCTTTATGTAATCTGATGTACTTTGGTACAAAGCAGATTGTTTACCAGCACAGCAAGACTAGTACGTGTTACTTATTTTTGGAATTGCAGAGTAGTATACCAAGCAGTCTAAACTGACGTGGAAGACAGAGTAAAGTGCTTTGTTCAAGATTGCAGCTGCTAGCTAGTTTAGGTGGTGGAGATGGACAAAGCTCTGACTACGGACTAAGTGACCAAGGTTCAATTCCTTGGTCAATTATTAGCTTATGTTTCCAAAAGACCTGGCCGGGGGGGGGGGGGACAAAAAAAACACATTATATGGGAAAGTTGAGGCACAACTAACAAAATATTACAAGGATGAGTAGTGATGCAAATGCATGGTGTGAGACTGGACATCAGGATCACAAAGACAATTGCCTTATGGTAAACTTCAACAGCAGTGCACACAAGTGTACACTTACATGGGATGGGTATTATGGACCTCTGCAGTGATACAGATGGCATGTTTCCTCACTCATTTTCCCTTCTCCCATTGCTTTATATCTTCTGGACATCCCATTGACCCTGCCCATTGCCAGAGTAAATAACATTTCCTTACAGTGTGGGGAATGTACCGTTCATGTCTGACTGGGCTGAATGATATGCATGGAGAGGACAAAATTAAACAAGAAAATGTTATTTCCTGCTGAATAAACTATCTCTAATGGAAGTTATTTGCACTGAATACTGTGCCTGTGTGTGTATGTGTGTTTAGCAAGTCCCAGTCAATATAACCTTAAAGCCTGTACCTTGCATCCTGAGAACAGGCTACAGTGCAGATTTCAGCATCCCTAAAATCATATCTCAGTAACATGATACACAACTATTAGACATCATATTTTTAGTGATGAATAGGATTTTCAGAATTAAAAAAATACATATATTTCTATGTTCTATTTTTATTCAAGGAATAATTTAATGGTTTGTTTTGCTAAGAACTATAAGAGCCCCAGTGACATTCAAAATAGCATATTGACTGAGCATTAAGAAAGCATTTAATTATGTATGAGCAAGTCTTTTTCCCAGTGTGTCCACTCACAAGACAAGCAATGACTGACTGTCTTAGCAAACCCACAGAAACTATTAATTAATCTCCATGGCTGTTCTGGGTTGATTCAAGAAGCTGAGGGTTTAAAAACAAAAACCTAAAAGCAACTTTTTTTCCTTACAACATATAGTTTTCATAAATAAATTCCAGTGATGAAATTCTCAAAAAAGTACACAGAGAGATTCAGACAATGGAAATCCTGTATGCTGATTACCAAAGGTATGTGCAAACTAGGGTTAATATCTTCTCAGATTCTGTTTGTGGGTCATTTTGTATGTAGCTGTGAGATTTTGCAGGGCAAAGCATACCTACTTTCTGTACAAAGGACTTAAATCTTCTAGAATTTTAATTGCTTCTGTTGGTTCACAAAGTACCAAGGGGTTTAAGATAGAAATCACTGTTATATGGAGTTGTTAGAGGAAACTTAGGAAATATTTTTTGTCAAAAAATCCCATGACATTTGCCATTTTTAATGGCTTATTTTGTTGTTGTTGTTTGTTTTAGGACACAACTACCCAAGAGGGACAGTCAGCAATCCTAATGCATAGAGTAGATCACTCCCCACCTGTATATTCAAAATATTCTCTGATTTACAAGTATACTAATTGAAGGCTTGACCTCTGCTAAACTACCTCAATGCCCAGTAACCTTAATGTATCTTAATCCAATCCAGTTCCATGACACAGCACCATCAAACTTGAAACGATGATGCCACATTATCTAACTAGTGTTTCAATCATTGAAACACTGCATATGATAATGGGTAGTGATAAAACGATGACACCACATTATCTAACTAGTGTTTCAACCACTGAAACATTGCATATGATAATGGGTAGTGATAAAACGATGATGCCACATTATCTAACTAGTGTTTCAACCATTGAAACACTGCATATGATAAAGGGTAGTGATAAAACGATGATGCCACATTATCTAACTAGTGTTTCAACCACTGAAACATTGCATATGATAATGGGTAGTGATAAAACGATGATGCCACATTATCTAACTAGTGTTTCAACCATTGAAATACTGCATATGATAATGGGTAGTGATAAAACGATGACGGCACATTATCTAACTAGTGTTTCAACTACTGAAAAATTGCATATGGTAATGGGTAGTGATAATATGCTCATTTCTTTGTCCAGTGATATCCTGTTTTGCATTATCTGCCTACTTCCTCCAATTTCTGTTGTAAAATACTTCTTTGTGTCCATTCTGTAAATTCACATTCTCATGGACATTTAGTTCTTTGTCCCCTTCATTATAACAATTCCACTCTGTGTCTTATGAAAACAGTACTTTTATTACATTTACTTTTTTGGTGTTCACATTACCACTGAGATGTTATTCGTAAACAATACTGAAACTTCTCAAATCATGTCATTGGTACTTGTAGTTATTATAAATGTGTTTTTTCTTTTATGATACTTGAACATTTCCATTAGCATCCCCACTCTCCCTAAAATCAATGTATGCTATAAAACTGGCAGTCTTCAAGTTTCATGCTGGCTATATTTTGATTTCCACTCTATGTTTAGCCACCATATTGTACATGTCTTTAAAGAGGTAGGGTCCTGTCTCCAGAACTACATACGCACTGCATGCAAGGAATAATAGTTTCCCATTTTCTAGCATTCCATCAACATGAACTGAATGTACAGACATAGCTTGCTCTTTTTAAATTGCATATTAAATTACAAATGTAATTATGTACATATATCTATATCTATTAATCTGTCTATCTATATATATAGGTCCCTCTTATAATGCTGAATGGTCAAAACATCTATGTTAAGAACAGTGACCCCTGAAGCTGAAAACAGCAGAACACCAAACTGTCAAAACACCAAAGTACAGAAAATCACACAGTGGAAATGGGTGAGTGTGTGACATTGTGCTACAGCTGGGTTTGGGATTTTACACATTCCCAGCTGTAGTGTGATCTCAGAGTTATTACATAGGTGAGGGGGAGCCTAGCCCCCTGTAGAAATGAGTAAGTTTGATTTTTCATTTTTTCTGTGCTTGGCAGTTTGGTATTCTGACATTTCAAGTTTCTGGGGTCACTGTGCTGAATGTCTATACATATACATATATATATATATATATATATATATATATATATATATATATATATATATGTATGTTGTCTGACTACATAGTGTAATATTACAACCTAGCTACCTTACGTTGCAGTTGTAATGCTTCAGTATGGCTAAATAAACAAGACTGTATATTTAATAGCTTGCTGGAACATGTTCATGTCATATGATCAGTAAGCCTCTCTACAAGTGTTTTTAAAAGGCTAGCAAGCTTATCTGCTAATGTATAATCAAAGTGATTTGGTGCTTGTTGAAAGATATTATCTAACAGACAAAGCATTTTTAGTAATGTGTTTTAGAGAGCTCACAAGGAAATCTGCTACTTTAAAGTATACAGACTGATACTGGGAAACTAGTTGAACTGATGCCGTAGTTTAGATATTGTAAATGCTTGAACCTTAAACCTGTTCTCATTCTTGTAATTATTCTTTCCCCACCAGAAACTATCCCCCTTAACAGCTGCCCTGCAAGGCTTACAGCAAGAAGGACTCTACCCAGCTGAATTCACTCTGAATACCTGTTGTTAGCTGCCCCTTGACCAAAACGCCCTGCTAAGGTTAATATACATTAAATCTCTCTGTGAATACCACAGTTGCTGACCTGGGTCTATAGCAGTATTACTTAGCCCCAACTACAGTACCAACCCCTAAAACTATACAGTAGGAATACTAGATGCCTATCATGTATTTCCCCATATATTAACTTTAATTTGGAAGCAAATACAGAGTGTTCCCCAAAATTAATAAAAAAACTGGAAGCTACAAAAGGAAAGTATTACACACCCCTGACTTACACTTTAAACAGTAAAATTAAACATTAAAAGCCTACTTTATAAAACCTAAGCATACTTATAAAATTAAACATTAAAACCCTACTTTATGAAACCTAAGCATACTTACCAATAATTGCAAGTTTCAAGATCCTTGTGTCTGGTTAAACCCTGCTCCGCTCGCCCTCACTGTGCTCAGGCTCACTCCACACCTCTCCTTGTCCCCAATTCCCACCCATCCCCACTGTGGCTAGCATTATAGCCACAACACCACACCTCCTCTAGCTGAACCAATCATGAATCCTCTCCTAAGTTTAACCCACCCCTCATATCACCCCTCCATTTTTCCTATATGACCCAATCAGTACTGTACTGCTTACACTAACCCAGCCCCACCCCTCTTCCCCAGCAGTTAATATCCATCCACACGATCCTGAGGGCCCTAAATCTAAAACACTAATCCAGCCTCCAACTATGTCACCATCCAAAGCAATGTCACTACTCTCTCTGCCATCCCTTATGTTAATTCCATATCTCATCTTGCCTTATGAAAATCAGTATTACCTAGGATTTCACTACCCAAAATGTCAAATTACCCAAGTAGTGTTAAACATGGCAGGTCACCAACTAATTACTCCTATACCCAACTCCTTAACCACAATATTCCATCAACCTATTCAACCTAGATACATCAGCTCAAAATCTAAACATTATCAAAGACTTATAAACAAATTCCTGAAGCTTATAGCAAACATACATTATAACCTCGCAATGGATGGAGATATTCACCCAAACCCTTGCCCTTCCTCCCTAGATAGGGCAACCTCATATGCAATTAACCCAGTCAAATTACTATGTATTAATAAGTTCCCCAACTCCCTCCTGGTCTGCCATCTAAATATCTGTAGCATAAATTACAAAGTACATAACTTACATGCCCTCCTACAAGTCCATTCCCCTGATATTCTGTGCCTAACTGAAACCTGGCTAAAACCATCAACCTCAGATAATGAAATTTTACCACCTGGGTATAATATACTTAGACCCGATCTCTCTACTAGAAAGGGAGGGGAGGTAGCTTTACTCTTTAAATCTACACTAAATGTTACCTCAGACCCCATTCAACCACCCCAGGTCAATAAAGCAGAAATAATTGCTAAGAAGTTCCAAATTAACAAAAAAAATGCATAAATATAGTCTGCTTGTACATTCCCCCAGGGAATAATACCAATACCCTAGAAGACAACTTCCACTGGTTAGCTAATAACTATCCACAAGAAACCATATTACTTGGAGATTTTAACATTGACTGGAACACTTGTTCTTCTCAATCTCCTACCACCCATGTAAACCTGTATGGATTCACAGAGGATATATCCACCCCCACCAGGATAGGTAAACTTAACCAAAAAGATAGTATACTGGACTGCATACTAATCAATAGCCACCCCAAAATGTATACATCAGAGACCATCCCTGATGACCTCAGTGATCACTTTCTCACCTTTATCTGTAAACACAAATCATATAACTCCCATCAGCCCATGTATAGAACAGTAAGAAATAGTAAAAGCTTCAATCCTAGTAAGTCTCAGGACAAACTTAAGAAATGTAACTGGTTTGCCCTAAAACACTTGCCCCTGGATGAAGCTGTTGCCTACTTTAACAATAAATTCCTTACCATCCTCGATTCTCATGCTCCCGCTCACTCCACTAGGATAAAAACAGATGTGCCATGTGGCTCTCGGGAGAAACCAAATCAAAAATCACAGTCAGAAATAAGGCATGGGCTGCATGGTGTGCTACAAAAGCCCCTCTAGATCAAACCAAATTTTGGCAACTAAGAAATGAAACAAAACAATCCATTTTTTTAGATAAAAAAAAAAAACTACTACTTCCATCTCCAGCAAGGAAACCAAAATAAGCCTCAAAAATTCTGGGTAGGGATAAATAAATTACTGCACCAAGGTCAAACCACCACTCCACCTCTACTGATAAACTACCAGAGGATGTTGCTGACACCTTTAATAGTTTCTTTACCGAAACTATCCAAACTATCCAAGCCCTTGCTAGCCAATTACCCCTTAACTCCTCCAACCTACTGGATACCATTCCCAGTACCCAGCCCTCCTTTAGTTTCCAACCAGTCTCTACATCTTTCATTTGATCACTACTCAAAAAATTAAAACCTACTACCCTAGCTGCTGACCTTTTCCACAGTGAATATTTGCAAAAAGCTGCAGATACTATAGTGCACCCCATTTCCATTCTAATTAATTGGTCCATATCAGAAGCTTCAGTCCCCTCTATCTGGAAAATATCTCATGTCATACCCCTCCATAAAGGTTGTAGCTCTACTGAATTATCTAATTATAGACCCATAGCCATCTTGTCACCTCTTGCAAAAATATAGAAAAGTGTGTCCATAAACAACTTCTATACTTTCTAACCCAAAACAACCTACTGGCTAATTCTCAGTATGGCTTCAGGCCACATCATAGCACTACCACAGCCCTCCTCACCTTCTCTAATGCTATAAACTGTAACAGGAACAAGAACAAGTTATCCTCAGCCCTTTTGTGGATCTGTCTAAAGATTTTCATATGGTTAACCACCATCTACTCATCCACACCCTGGCAACAATGTCTCTAGACAATCACTCTCTCCAATGTTTTGAATCCTATCTGTACAACAGACAAAAAGCCATCTTATGGCAGAACAAACTATCAAACCTCCTACCCAACACCCTAGGTGTCCCCCAGGGCTCTATTCTGGGACCACTTCTGTTTTCCATTTTTATTAATGACCTCCACACTGTCATCCCAAAAGCTAACTGCATTCAATATGCAGATGACTCCATGTTTATCTGCATTGGTGCCTCACAAACAGAACTGCTAACAATTACTCAGAGTACTTTTAACCTAGTTGAAATTTGGCTTGCCACTCGCTATCTGATTCTAAATCCCAACAAAACAAAGCTGCTACTTTTATCCCCCACCCAAAGATCCCTGGCATTCTCTCTCTCCATTAAGTCTAATAATGGTACCATAATCTCCCCAGATGCCCATACAAAACTCCTAGGAGTTATTGTAGATAACAATCTTTAATTTGATGTGCACATCAACAAAACTATCAAAACCATTAATAAAAAACTGGGCTCACTATATAGGATAAAGCCATTCCTAACCCCACCTGCTAGGATTGCCATTGCCCCTCCCATCTACTCTCTACCTTCCTCTATGCTTCTCCTTTACTTGCCAACCTAAAATAAAACTGAACTTAACAAACTCTCAAGCTGCTATAATAACATAGTAAATTTGCCACTGATCTACCCTATAGAATGCATCACTGCATAAACCTAAATAATCTTGGATGGCTACAGCTACCCAGGCAGATTCAGTTTAACCAACTTATTATGGCTCACAAAGCACTTAACCAACCGGAAAATACACCTGCACTGAAAAACATCATCTATCCCCACTCCAACCCCAGATCATTTTGTTCCTCTAATAGACTGGTAGTGCAAACCATCAAATCCAACAACTCAGCTGGAGACTCCCTGTTCGCCATCTCTGTTGTCAAAACATGGAACTCACTATCTGCTAACATTACCCTGGATACCACCCTATCTTAATTCAAGAAAGCTCTCAAGCAGTATTTCATATCTCAATGGTTATGTCCCTGCGCCAAGCTTGACTAAATCATTAGTCTTATTAGTGCACCAATACTATTTTTGTAAATGGAACTCAACTGTGTTTTTAACTGTTAAGTCAGATTAGAAGTTTGTGACATTGTATAAATTTAACTGAGTCTGTAAAGTATGTTTTATTTGTACTATGTTTTTCTGACTCTTGTTTTATCTGTACTTTGTGAAGATTGCTTATGTAACCACCTTTGTAGCTTTTCTCCCCGGGCCTCCACTGAAAATGGACATGCATCCAGTCGGACTATCCCAGTCAACAAATGTAAAATAAAAAAAAAATAAAATAAAAATATCTTTCTATCTGCACATATGGGCATATGGGTGTGCATAATGTTTGCAGTAGAATTATTACTGACGTTCAGAAATAAAGTTATAGACTCCTATTAGAACCATATGGCACAGTGTTATAGCGAGTATCACTGCTGCCTCATAGCAAGAATGTCTTCAGTTCAATTCTCATCTCTGCTACCTTCTGTGCAGAGTTTGCATGTCCTCTGTTTGTACATGAGAGTTTTCTCTGTAGGCTCTAATTTCATTTCACATCCCAAAGACATAAGAATTCATGAATCTAAAGTGTGTGTGTGTGTGTGTGTGTGTGTGTGTGTGTGTGTGTGTGTGTGTGTGTGTGTGTGTGTGTGTGTGTGTGTGTGTGTCACACATGGAGGAAGGCCCTGTCAAACTAGGCACATTCTCTATCTAGGTAAGCTCTGTGGATGGTGTTCATGTGTCATTACAGAGGATGGATGTGTCTCAACTGCAATGGATGAATGGATCATTTTGTCTAATACTCCTACCATCATCTCTTCTAATGCAACCACGGAAAGGTCACTGTCTGCATAAATTATGAGTTCAATTCTCTTTTTGACTTGACAACAGATACAGTATATAACACTGTCAGTACCGCTGAGTTTTAGTCATGAGAACAAAGTCAGCACCTATCTTATATCTTTTTTTCACGAAGACAAAATTATGTTAAGGAATGAAACATTTAGCAAACTGGAAAGAATTTTAAAAGGAATATATTGAATTTAACTGAAACATTGTGACATATGACTGTTATTAATGAATGACAAAAGTCACATAGTTGTTATGAAGGGTTCCAATCCCATTTGATGCACTAGGAATCTATGTACTGGAACTGATTCTAGGCTGACATAGAGTTAGCTGGGGCTGAAGAGGATGAGTTGCTTTTCATTCCAGTACATTTATTTATAACTCGTGGCACAGGCCAAATGCAAATAGGAACAGAGTAGGCCCTCTGATTTATGTCGCTACAATGCGAACTGTAGAATTGCCCAGAAAACTCAACCAAGCTATACAATATGCTTCCAAGCACCAATACAATGTCAACCTTCCTTCCACATTCATTGGTTATACATGTAGGGTTCAGCTACAGAATGTCACGTTCTCCAGATGACAAAGGTGTTACCTAGCTATGGGTAGAGTAAATGGCATAGAAGCAAGGGGAGAAAGGGACAGCAGAAAGGAAGACCACAACTTTCACTGGGACAGAGTGGTTACCTGCCTGATAAGAACTATGAAAACCAAAAAAGCCAGAACAGGTACAGTAAACCTTTTTTTAACTTGTGATGCAAATGTGGCTATTTATTTATTAATTTGTTAACATTGTCAGCTGTGGTAAAATACTGAAAGAGCAAAATTATAATAAAAGTAAACCTTTCAAATGCCATTATTAGGTAACCAAAATTTAAAGAGTATATATACCATTGAAAAATGTATGTTATTTACAGTAAATAAAGCAAATCCCATATAGAAAGTGAGGTGTCTGTGTGATAATTACAGCTGTCCATTCACTGTGTGGAATGATACGATTGTTTAGCAAAGTAAAGAATGTTTGAGTTTGTGAGCAATTTGAAGGAGAAAGTATGCTAGAAAAAGATTATGTGAGTGAGAAAGTACAGGTGTTCCAAGGATCATACCTCTCAACTGTCTAGACTTTTGCAGAATGACCAGATTTTTCATCTGTTTCTCATAAAACTGTGGTTTTCTAGCAAATCACTGGTAAATCATTGAGGACTGAAATCAGAAAATAATGGCAGATATTAGAGTTTCAGACTTAATATCCTTCAGAAAATTCATGCTAATACAAAACATGTTATTCTATCAACTTTGTAAGTTTTTAAGAGTGATATTTCGAAACTTGAGTTTTGTCTAGATTTGCTCTAACAGGTGACAAAAAAATAAAATAATCCAACCAAGAAACCAAAAGGATGGAGAAGTGAAACCAAGATTCTTTTATTCCATAACAATGAGCACTTTCGTTCAAATTACATGGACTTCATCAGAAGTCGGACGAAAGCGCTCATTGTTGTGGAATAAAAGAATCTTGGTATCACTTCTACCTCCTTCTTTTGAATTCTTGATCTAAGAGGTGCAGAAATGTGCCAAGGATATAACAGCTGGACAGCTTCTAAAGCTTCATGGCACCTTCCACACTCCCAAACTGTCAAACAGCTTGAGATGAGCAAACTAAAAGACACGTTTGTGTGCAAAGCCCTTCAGGGCTTTCCTGCCAGCAGAGAGAGGGTGGTTGAGCCCTGAAAGGACAAGTCTGGGATTCACAAAAAAATAAATGTTCACACCATGGCATAAAAACACACCAAAAAACAAGGGGAATGGAGGGAGGGAGCAGCTACTGCAGCACTGATCATACAAATATCTACTGTTATGTTAAGTTCAGCTTACACAATTGTACTATGTTCTTCATCTTGATCACTGCTGCAGTAGCTTTAGCTATATGATTAGCTTACCACAGCTAACTATATTTAGGAGGTGGAAGGAAAGGGGTCCAGAAACCCATGGAGAATGGTCCTAGCAAAGCATGATCTATATATAGTTAAGGAATTAAGTTTATAGTTCTTTGTAAAAGTATATAGAAGGACAAGTGGCTGCTTTTAGAATACTTCCAGAATCCAATTTTTTTCTAAAAAGCCATAGAACAAGCCAAGATCCTTGTAGGGTAGGCCTTAACCTTGCCTGGAACAGATTTGTCTTGGTGAATATGACTAAAGATAACAGCCTTAGACAGCCATTTGGAAATAGTCTGTTTTGACACCAGTTGTCCCTTCTTACCTTCACAAGAAACAAACAGTGATGATCTGAAAGACTTAGTTCTATCAAGATAGTACCTAAGTTATCTGTGGACATCCAAGGATTAGAGTATCCTTTCTCCCTCATTTTTAGATTCAGGAAAGAAAATGGAGAGATGTGAGTATATCCATTATGTGAGAAAGCTTGTCAAAATTGCCCATAGCCATTTCCAAAATAAGGTTGAACCATAGTTGCCTGGACCAGAAGAGAGTCATTGCAAGATTTTGAGGGATTCCTTCTGAATCTTCAGAAGTACCCTGGATATTAATGGAAAGGGTGGAAAGGCATATAGGAACATTCCTCTCCAAAGGGTTCTGATGAAGTCTAGTTATATTAGATGAAAGCGCTTAACCGTTTTTATTCAAACTATTGTTTTTACAATAAATTTAGTTTTTACTTTGTATATTCGGTCTACTTTTTGTTGCCACAACCCAGCCAATGGATTCCGGTGAACTCGTATTTTAGCAGTTTTGTTATTGGTGGACTTGAGTTTGTTTGTACTATGTATTCCTCTCAAAAGAAAAGAAAATGCTTCTGTCTTTCAAGCATTCTTGCATGGAGTCCTGGAACAGAATTTTGTCAGTTGATTGTTCAGAGAGGAGGCAAAGAGATCTACTTGAGGAACTTGCTACACATGGATCAAATCTTGAAAGACCTCCTGATCTGGTTTCCATTCATAAGGGTCTTCCCTGATCCTGGTCAGTTTGTGGGCACACATTTTTGCTCTAATGAAACAGAGGATGCCTGTAAAGAAAGATTGTGCTGTGAAGATAGGTGAAGGCTGCCAGCCTAGCCAGATAGAATTCTGTAGATAATTCTGTCATTTGTAAATATTAACATAAGCCACAGGCTTGTTCTCTTAAATGTGAAATGTCTGCATTGGATATCAAACTGCAAAAATGTAACAGTGCACTCTGCTGTAAGAAAGCTAAGTCAAGCATTTCATGACTGTTTTTGATGTTAAAATTCAGAGCCAATATGTCTAGAGGGAGGCATCCTGCCTATCGTTTTAAGACCAGAGTTAATGGCTAGAAGTTGCATGTATAAATATCCTTTATTGCTGTGGTTTCTGACCTGGTGTAAAGAATGTAAATGTAGTTTCTGTTAGCCTGGGAATATCAGAGAAGTGTGGAGAATGATGTCATGTGAAGCAGCTCTGTGTTATCAATTTAAATAGAGAGAATCAGAGAGCTCAGAACATTTGCCTTGAGAACATTCAACTCACCACTCTGCCTGTTTCTATATGTAAGTTATTTAGAACTGTGCTTTCTCTTAGATATAGCTAGGAATTAGAAAGATTAGACTAAGTGTTTTTTCAGTGATGTCAGAACTTTTCTACAGTATTATTGTAAGTATTTCTCTATCTCTGAACTCTTGACTAGCACTGTGCAATAAGAAATATTGTCTTGTGTTTTTATTATTTATTATTAAATATTTTTAAACAATTCAGCTGTGGCTATTTAAGTAGAGTTAATTTAAGCTCTAAGAGTACATTGCATGTATATAGTGAGACTGTACCAAGTCACTCCAAATAAGTCTTGACTGTTAGGTTGCACTTACCATTTGGATAATAATATTGTGCAATAATAATTGGACACACTTTTAAGGGCCTTTGAGCAGCTGATAAATATTAGTTGGGTAGTGGCAGTGATTTCTACCGTATAGTTGGGGTAAAAGGGGCATAGCTGGAGAACCTGTGCCAGCCTTCCCCAGGGGTCTGTGTGGTTGTATAAACTCTTATCTCAATGTGTGTGTGTGTGTCAGCTACTCGGGAAGGCACACAAAGCATTGGCTGGACAGAGAGGGTGCTGGAGGTTTTATCTTGCCCAGCTGGCTGAAATCTGGACCCTATAGCTGTGCCAGTGGGGAGTCTTATTGGGGACCTGGAGAGAAAGGGAGAAACCATCCCCAAACTGACTGTGATCTCTGTGAGCTCTTAAGTGAAATTTTACTTTACTGGGAGTGTATTTATTGTCCTTTCCCTATATGTATGCCCCTCACTGGTATTAGTGGTGAGGATTGAGGCTTCTTGATTGCTGGGACAGTGCACGGGCATCACAGAAGCTATAACACATACTAACATGGTTATTCTGCAAAGGGGGTACAACCTGGCTTCCCCTTGCCTGTTGATGTACCACATTACTGTGGTATTGTCTCAACACTTTAAGAGGTCCACCAGACCAAAGATGGTTCATAGAATTGAGTGCCTTGATCAGGGTAAGCATCTCCTTGATATTTATGTGCTTGCATCTGACCTTGGTGTCTCACACCTCTTGCACTTTTATCTCTCCTGAAATTGCTCCCAAAGCAAAGTCTGAAGCACCTGTGGTGACTGACTGCTTTGGAGTAGAGAGGGAGGAGTTCCGACATTGATTTAAGGATATCTGTTGTCTCCACCAAGTGAATTCTTTTCTGACAAATCTCAGTACTGGGATCTAAAAAGATAAATTGTGATTTTGCTGGACCAAGCAGATTGCAGATAGCACTGTCTCTTTCTTATGTGGAGTCTTGCCAGGTTATCAAAAGAATCATAGATGCTGTGAGACCCAGAATTCAGAGGAATTCCTTCACATTGACTGAAGTCTGGGTGGAAAAACTTAGTAACATTTCTAAATAAAGACTTATTTTTCATGTGGGGAAAAAAACTCTTTGAACTGAGGTGTCTAGTTGACATCCCCAAACAAATCCCATGTAATGGAGTCAAGAAAGACTTTTGAATGTTCTCTTGGAATCCCAGCTTGTGCAACAGATCTTTTACCCAAGAAATAGATTCCTGAAATTTGAAAAGACTCTGCAAAGATAAGCAAGTCAACTAAATATGGAAAAATGTGAATATACTGTAGTGTTGAATGATCTAGACACCTTGGGAACACTCTGGTGCATTGGATAATCCAAAGGGTAAGGCAGAGAACTGATAATGTGATCCAGACACACACAACTTTAAGAAACACCTGAAGTCTGGATGAATAGGAATGCAATGATAAATATCTTTGTAAGTCTAGTGTTACCAGGAAAATTGAGTGAGGGAAGAAGAGTCAACAAGTTGTGTTGTGGCATCATTTTGAATTTGGACATTATCAGAAACAGGTCTAGGAAAGAAAGATGCAGAACTTGCCTCCAAGAGTTTTCTTTCTTTGGGACTAGGAATATACTTGAATAAAATACTGTCCCCAACTGGGAAGGTAGAACTGGTTCT
The DNA here is from genome assembly GCF_019279795.1 of Protopterus annectens. NCBI lineage: Eukaryota > Metazoa > Chordata > Ceratodontiformes > Protopteridae > Protopterus > Protopterus annectens. Next base: position 463,308,722 of record NC_056735.1, read on the forward strand.
ATTGCTCTTTTGGTCAGAATATGATGAAGAACAGCTGAAAACAAAACAGTCTGATCTGCAAGATGAGGAATGACCCCCTGGGAAGGAAGAATTCCCTCCCTTTGCCATCTTTAACTCTGAAGAACAATTTTCAGAACCCTTTTGTCTGTAACAATCTGTTGCCAAAGATAAATATGGAGATTCAGAGTATCTGGAAGAAAAAGAGGGCCAGAGTGGGACGGGGTCACAAGATCTCTAGAATAGTCTTTCAGACGTATTGGAGTGTCCTTGGTTTTGGGAGGTTTGAGTCTTCTTTTTGAAATCCTCCTTGCCACTTCTTCTTAAATGTCTGTTTACCTGCATTCTGTTGAAACTGTTTATTCTCTTTTTTGGTGAAATTAGATGAGGAGAAAGAAAATCCTTTTGGCAATTTGGAAAAGGACAGTATAAAAATCTTAGAGATTCCCTGGATCAGCAAGATTCTTTCATCACACTTTTGATCACCTCTGGAGCAGAGTGGCCAAACACTGAATCTCTACCTAAGGGAGAATTTACATTTCAACATACCTGGAAGGTTTGGAGAATGCAGCCAAGCATATCTCCTTAAAACCATGCCAGTGGTAATAGCCTTGGTAGAAGTATCAGCAGTCATACACACACTGCAAACAATGAGTAGTGGCCTGTGTAATAGAAGAAACTAAGTTATTTAAAGCAGATTTTTTTCTTCACAGGAAGAAAGTGTAGGTAAAACATTCCTCATACTTTCACAATAAACTTTTAACATATGAGCCTGAAAATTTAAAATTCTGAAATTCAAAGTTGCAAATGTATACACTTTTTACAATACCTGTCAATAACTTTCATATCCTTATTAGATTAGGATTGGAATTAACTAAGTGCTTAGCAGCAGAGGAGTAAATTAAGGCTATAGTTGCAGGATCAGAGTTGGGAATAGTGTATAAAAATTTAAAAGACTAAGGAACTGTATACATCCTACCTGCCTTTTAAGGGACAGCTCTCTAACTATTAGGAAAATTGCCAGTGGTAAGACACAAATTATCTAAAGCAGACAGGACAGGAGGAATGGGTGTCGGTTCTGGAAAATCCTTCTCTAGCAACTCAAAATATTTTTTGAGAGACCGAGAAATCTCAGTGTTCTTCCACTGAAAACACTGGGACATTCTAGAAATTGTTACAGAGAAAGAAAAACCCTCAAAAAGAGAATCAGAAAGAGAGCTCACCTCAGAGTCTAAATCAGAAATCTGAGGGCAAAACCCTGAATCCGCCACTGCATTTTCCTGTTCAGACTCAGAATGTTGAATCTCTTCAGGAAAGGAGGAATCCATCTTTCTTTTACTGGAAAGTACTCGACAATAAAGATCAATAGCCGGAATCAAACCTTGAGCCAGTCCCAGTAAACTACACCTATCCAAAGTAATTTTAGGTGGGATAGATACACTCTTGATTTTCTATTTCTTTTTGACAGGAAAAATGGGGCCACCTGTGTTACTAATGGCAGCCACTCCTTCCACAGGGATAGGCACAGCATTCTGACACAACAGGCAAACCTTATCCTTTCCTGCTTCCTGGACTGACAATAGTAGTTATCTCCCTTTCCCACTGAGTGGACCCCAACAGCCACAGAGGATGTGGTTAACCCCAGGTCCATCGTGGTTGTAGGTGTTACCTCAGAGGGATCCAATCAAAAGATGAGTGGTCTGAGGTACAACAAGGCTGTTTGCTTAATTTTTTCTTTGTGTGGCTGGAAGAAGGACTGGTTGTGGCAGTGACAATCTGTTCCATGGTCAAACTGAAAATGATGTCTCTATCGCAAGGAAAACAAGCAATGCCAGTAAAACTACCAGTCTACAAAAGTTACTTTTTTGATAGAAAAAAAGCACAGTTAAAAATACTTTCAAAGACTATGGCAGTCCCACAAATGTAAAATAAACACAATTTTTCCACAGAAAATAGTCTGTTAGTTAGATGACTATACTTTTAAACTGACAGAAACAACAAGTGCTCCATTTAAAAGTACGTTATAGTCTAGAGACAATCCTATAAAACACTTATAGCTTTAAAATAACTTTTCTACAGAGTAAAGTATTAAATCATCAGTAAAAATAAGAAAATGGAAGGTTTTCCAAAAAGGGAACTTATCAGTCTAGCTAAGGAAAGCACAAGCCGACCACTGCTTCTCAAAAACCTTAATGGCGTGTACTTTATTGTGGCAGTAAAACCAAGAAGGGCGTTGCACCAAATTTGTTTTTTAGTCAGCTCGGCTCAAGCTGTTTGACAGTTTGAGCATGTGGAAGGACCACTGAAGCTTTGGAAGCTGGCTGACTTTTATATGCTTGGCAGGATATAACCCATATAGTAAAGCTACTGCAGCAGTGATCAATATAAAGAACATGTATAGATTGGTGCAAAAAAGTCTGCCATATGAGGGACAGTAAGAGTGTTAATTTCAAATGAAAGAGTGCTGAAGCTCAGATTTGGTAATGTTTTGGATAACAGGCAATGGCATTTGGCTATTGAGAGGAGGTAGGCCTTTAGCTGAGTCTTAAATTTAGGGAGGTGTCTTTTACTTGTGAGGGGACACTTTTCCAGAGTCTGGGACCTCGTTTAGAGAAGCAGTGATCTGTACAATGGTATTTAGTTTTAGGAGGATTGTTGTGTAAGGTCTGATTTGTTATGGTTGATGAGGGAGTACAAGGAAGACTGTTAAATTATGGTTGATGAGGCAGTAAAAGAAAGATTGTTGAATTAGTTTATGTGTTACAGAAGGGAAGGTCTGGTTGACTAGGACATTTGAATGAGAGAGATGCTGGAAGAAGGCTGACCCTTTGTTGAGCAGTGAGCCATTTTGCTTTCTTTCAGTGTCTATTTCTAAGGGACTAGTAATAAATCTAGTTTATTGATTATGGTTTGAATATGTGTGTGGAGTATACTTTTGAAGCAGAGGCTATGAGGAGTAGGCTGTATTCTATTCAAGAGACTAGAATGCCTTTGCCTATGGGTGTTAATGAAAAACGAAGAGATTTTATTGGCCCAAAATAGGAGATAGCTATCTGTTTTCCTTATGTAGTTGAGGAAGGAGAAGAAGTTAATGGAGGGATCAAAAGCCAAGGTATTTAAAAAAAGGTTGACTGGTATCACCAACACCAACTGAGAAATTATGAAATCAGGTCTCTTGAAATAGCCTGAATATACCCTAAGAACTAACAGAGTAAGACAATATAGAATCATAAACATAATCCCTTGCAAATGACATTTTTTTTCAAATTCTTCAACTGAAACTTATACGTGATCAATAATAAATACTTAATTTGAACTGCAGTAGACTAACAATATTGTTTTGTGCATATGGTTTTCCAATATTCTAAATATATAACTTGTCTCATTATTTTGTAATGGAACCAGAGTAAAAGTTTGAATTTTCAGTTATATGACTACTATGCAGTATGAAGTATAATTCCTTTCTCACATAAATGAATGATAATTTTTGGATAGAAAACCAGTGAAGGATATAAAAAAGATACTTTGTAGCCCAAGAACTTGTAGTGGTAAGATTAAATGTTATTAATTATATGGCTCTCCTATCCCAATAAGATGCACAGCACAGAACAAGATGTACAGAAACACCTAGCAGGGTATTATAGTGGTTATGGCTGTCCCCCTTTTCAGAACACATTTAAGAGATGTACACACCTAATTGCTTTAAGGTAAGGGATATTTGAGTATAATTATACAAAGGTCATCAGAGCTCCAGTTAATAACTAGCCAAGAAGGAGATAACTAGTCTTCCAGATGAGAAAACCATGAAGGATGCAGACAACTGTATTCTCACATGTGTGCAATCAGGTCTGCTGAGGTGGATTTATTCTTGTTTGCCTCTCATTTAAAGTATGAAGGACACCAAATTACTGGCTGAAACTCTCACACATGACAAAGTACACAGCTCTATCTTCATCAGATAACAGATGAACAGATTACACATCCCTCACTTTGCAGACAGACATACAAACAGATGTAAAATATTTTAGAAGACCTGTATGGGGCATACAATGGCTATGGCACTAAAAAGTCTCTGTCAAGTCAAACAATTGCCGGCATATCAAGCTTAATTAGGAAACATTGTCACTATAATTAGAGTTATGGAGATTTGTAGCCATAGAAAAGATGTAACATATAGAGTCTGTAATTCGGTCTTCCCTTTATAATAAAGACGACATACCAAGTGACAATGAATCAGCCATACAGAAGATCACCAAAAAGAAGGAAGTCTACCTTTCTTACCTATCCACATCAATGTGATACTTTACAATATATGAGAAGCTGTACAGGAGGTAGACACTAAAATATCTGGAACAAGTATTCATCTCAACCTTTAATGGTATTAGAAGCATAAGAAACAATGTTACTTTAAGCAGAATAAAAAGAGTATGTATCAAAAATCAAAAAAAGTCACAATGATTTTATGAGATGAGTTTAAAGTCTATGTTTGAGAAAGGAAGATATTAGTAAACAGTGTGAAGAGCTTGCATTCTGCATCTGATTTGAATTTACGACTGGCTATGTCACAGCTCACACAGTTCAACAACCTGAAGACTTAGATTTTAATAACTGTTAGCTACAGACTTAGGGGTTTCTTTAAAAGTGGTAATATTGCAGTGTGGGATCATATGAAAGGATTTTGATGTAGAATAATTCCCATGAGCAACTACCAGTAAAGACTAAAATGAATCTGATAGTGATATAAACAAGAATATGGTTCAGCCACTGCTTTTTTTGAAAAAGACCACTGATTTGGTTGAAAGAGATCATTATTTTGCCAACGAATTATATAATTATTTCAAAGAAATGAGTAAACTATTGGAATTTGTGGGTTGGAGAGGAATACTAGAAAATTCCAAAGGAGTTGTCAGTGGCGATTTGAACTGAAATCTTCAGAGATAGACCAAACTATAATTAGGTATCACAAGATTGCACAGTCTTTGTCCTGTGTCTGTAAAAGATATCATGCCACTACCCTGTCCCAGAACCATAAGACTGGTATGTCATGCCACTAGCCTGACCCAGAACCAAGAGACTGGTATGTCACACCACTAGTCTGACGCAGAACCATGAGACTGGCAGGTAACATCACTAGCTTGTCCCAGAACCATGAGACTGGTAGGTAATGCCACTAGCCTGACCAAGAAACATAAGACTGGTATGAAACACCACTAGCTTTTCCCAGAACCATGATACTGGTAGGTAACACAAGTAGCCTAACCCAGAACCATGAGACTGGTAGGTAACACCACTAGCTTGACCCAGAACCATGAGACTGGTAGGTAATGCCACTAGCCTGTCCCAGAACCATGACACTGGTATGTAACACCCCTAGCCTGACCCAGAAACATGAGACTGGAATGTAATGCCACTAGCCTGTCCCAGAACCATGAGACTGGTATGTAACACCACTAACCTGTCCCAGAACCATAAAACTGGTATGTAACACCACTAGCCTGTCCCAGAACCAAGAGACAGGTATGTCACACCGCTAGCCTTTCCCAAAACCATGAGACTGGTAGGTAACACCACTAGCCTATCCCAGAACCATGAGACTGGTAGGTAACACCACTAGCCTGTCCGAGAACCATGAGACTGGTAGGTAACACCACTAGCCTGTCCCAGAACCATGAGACTGGTATTTAACACTACTAGCCTGACCTAGAACCATGAGACTGCTATGTAACACCACTAGCCTGTCCCAGAACCATGAGACTGGTAGGTAATGCCAATAGCCTGTCCCAAAACCATGAGACTGGTATGTCACGCCACTAGCCTGTCCCAGAACAATCAGACTGGTATGTAACACCACTAGCTTGTCCCAGAACCATGAGACTGGTAGGTAAACACCACAAGCCTGACCCAGAACCATGAGACTGGTAGGTAACACTACTAGCCTGTCCCAAAACCATGAGACTGGTAGTTAACACCACTAGCCTGTCCCATAATCATGAGACTGGCAGGTAACCCCACTAGCCTGTCCTAGACCCATGAGACTGCTATGTAACACCACTAGCCTGTCCCAGAACCATGAAACTGGAATGTGAAACCACTAGCCTGTCCCAGAACCATGAGACTGGTAGGTAACACCACTAGCCTGTCCCAGAACCATGAGACTGGTAGGTAATGCCACTAGCTTGTCCCAGAACCATGAGACTGCTATGTAACATCACTAGCCTGTCCCAGAACCATGAGACTGTTATGTAACACCACTAACCTGTCCCAGAACCATGAGACTGGTAGGTAACACCACTAACCTGTCACATAACCATGAGACTGGTAGGTAACACCACTAGCCTGTCACAGAACCATGAGACTGGTATGTCACGCCACTAGCCTGACCCAGAACCATGTGACTGGTATGCAACACCACTAGCCTGTCCCAGTACTATGAGACTGGTAAGCAATGCCACTAGCCTGACCCAGAACGATTGAGACTGGTATGTAACACCACTAACCTGTCCCAGAACCATGAGAATGGTATATCACGCCACTAGCCTGACCCAGAACCATGAGACTGGTATGTAGCACAACTAGCCTATCCCAGAACCATGAGACTGGTAGGTAATGCCACTAGCCTGTCCCAGAACCATGAGACTGGTAGGTAACGCCACTAGCCTATCCCAGAACCATGAGACTGGTAGATAATGCCACTAGATTGTCGGAGAACCATGAGACTGGTATGTCCCGCCACTAGCCTGTCCCAGCAGCATGATACTGGTATGTAACATTACTAGCCTGCCCCAGAACCATGAGACTGGTAGTTAACGCCACTAGCCTGTCCCAGAACCATAAAACTGGTATGTAACTCCACTAGCCTGTCCCAGAACCATGAGACTGGTAGGTAACACCACTAGCCAGTCACAGAACCATGAGACTAGTATGTAACATTACTAGCCTGACACAGAACCATGAGACAGGTATGTCATGCCACTAGCCTGACCCAGAACCATGAGGCTGATATGTAACATTACTAGCCTGACCCACAACCATGAGACAGGTATGGCACGCCACTAGCCTGACCCAGTACCATGAGATCGGTATGTAACATTCTACAGATAAAGCTGTATCTATAAGCAGATGTCAATTCCAGTATTGATCTGCATGCAGTTTCCTGCTTTTATGCTCCTACATTACTGTGCACTCTGCTATGCATGTACAACCAGCTGAGTGAGGGGCTGCTTAAATATGGTTGAATGAAACCATTTTTGCTTTCTCTTTTAATTTTTTTAGGAATGTAATTGATTTTATATTAAGTCTCTTGTTTGTATCACCTTCTCTTGACTCCACATTTGACTTTTAAAGTAACACAGAGTCGTTTACATGTTTCTTGGAAACATCATTTGGCACTATCACACTTTTCTCTATATTTTCGATATTCTACTTTTTTATAAGTCAAAACAGACACTGTTAACATAGAGATATTATGTGGCAATAAGAGATATTCAGAAACTCTATAATCACAGTATATTGATTGGAATTGTGACATGGAGGGCCTTGAATGTATCTGTGATGTTTTGCCCTACATTTCACAGCAGTGGAGAATGGATATGCCCTACTATAAAATAATAGAAAATGAGCTTTAGTATAAAATCAATTTGTCTACTGATGTCTTTGGTAAGGATTAGAGAGTTAAATGGGGATAGAGAGAGGAAGTTTGTTGAGAAAGTGGTTTAAGATTAAGGAATAGACACAGGTTTGATTAGATTTTGGGAAGGGAAGGGTTAATTTGTTAAGGGGACTTTAGCGAAAGTGAGGTAGATGTAGGGTGGGACTTAGGTAGTTTGACTGAAGAGGAATCATATTTTGGTGTGGTCTTGCTACCCACCCTCCCTCCCTTTTCTTTTTTGTTTATTTTGGTTGGTATGGTTATAGAGGTGGGTATTGGGCAGAGAAGAGGGGCAGCCTTGTCCCTCTTAAGTTCCTCCTCTTGGTGTTGGGTGTTGGTACAAGGAGCTTGGGGGATGAAAGTGAGAAACAGGATGTTGCTTTGATTAGTAAGAATAAGTGAGTGGTGGTGTGGACGCTGTTTATTCGGGTGAGGTGAGTGGGGTATGCTGCCCTGATGTAGGTTACAAGGATTTTACATGTTGTGGCTATATGTTTTTTTTGTGTTGCAATTAACATTTGAAATGATGTAATAAAATTATATTGGAAATTAACAAAGGTCATCATATATTTGGTGTCATTATTGAAGGGGACTGGGAAAAAAGAGCTTACAGGCACACTGATATCACTACTGTAGTTGAGTTGTGACACAAAACAAGATATAACATTGTACAGGCACACTGATATCACTACTGGAGTTGAGGTGCAACACAAAACAAGATATAACATTGTAAAATGTTGTGGAGTTCAAAGTTAAAAAAAACTAAGAGGGAGAGGTTGCACTTAATTAGGAACATAGTGCTATTGTGCACTGATAGGTCCTGTTCTGAGATGGTTGATTTTGGGGATAAGAAGTCTCAGATGAATTTTGTAACATTTTGCATTTCACTTTAAAGTAGCAGTAGAAAAGTAATGTTTACTACTTAAGAAAAAGGAATGCTGAGACACATTGACAGCAACACAGCATAACTAGGTTTTAGAAGTCATTGTTAGGCATGCCTTCAAGGAGTCTTTTGAAAAATATAGTCCCTTTTCCCAATGGACAAACAGGACTCTCTGGTTATTTGGCATGTTCTAACCATACAGAAGACAAATAAAGGCTGAAGAAAGGGTCTACTACAAGTGTTCATGTACAATTACCTAACAATACATTTCCCTGCTGCCACTTGGTCATGTTGTCAAGTACCCCAACACCAACTAACCTGCTTCCTGTGTAGAGCTATTGAGCTAATTATCCCTCCCAGAACCCTAAAAACAACTCCCAATCACTCCCTAAATCTAAAATACCCCCAACCCTAATTCTGAGCCAACTACCATTCGCTCCCTAACCCTAACTCTAAGACAATCCCTGATTGCCTCATAAAGCTAAAATCCCGCTCCCATCCCTAAGTCTGAGCCAACTCCTGATCATGTCCTAAACCTAAATTCCCCTTCCTAACTCTAACACTCAGCCAACTATCGATCACTTTCTAAACGTAAAATCCCCCTTTCTCTTTAACCTTATCTCTGAACCAACTACCAGTAAATACACAGACGTAAAACCCTCCTCCCCTCCCTAATCTTAAACCCTCTTACCTATTTCCTTTCACCCTTTACTATTTCCGTGATGAGACCTTGATGGCACCTGATCGCTGATGAAGCTATGTCCCTGAACTCACATTCAAGTTTGTGTAGCTGCTTGGCCCGCTGGGCTGATGGAGAAAGATGCTCAGGCCTATGGTTGTGAGGTCCTGGATTTCCAGCAGCTGAGGCACAAGTTGTCTAAGGGTCTGCTGAGGGAATCAAGCCATGAACTGCCAGGCACGACAACGATGTTGTAGCTTGTTAACAGCTCATTGCCTCATTACTCTCTGCTACCTGCCATACTTGCTGGACCAACACAGGTTCATAATTTCATAAGTAGGTACTAGGCTATTGGCCCTAGGGCCTATATAAGCCTAGCCAAAAAGGTACCCTGGCTTTCGCCACCCAAAAAAATTATTTTCCTGTGCCCCTGTCGAGCAGAGCCACAGAAGTGATCCCCGGGGTAAATGTCCTATCTGTTTTTAACCATGATGTGGCCTGCCCTTGTCAAACTAGCTGGTGCATTGCGGTGGTACGTAACTTTCTCCAACCCATCAGCAGTGGTGGAGTTCCAATATAAAGCAAGACTATCTCTGGAGACCAGTATTTACTAATGTACCACTGAAAAAAAAGTAAATCTACAATGTGAAAAACACAACATTGTGTGCTGACAAATCCCTATTCTAAGATGTTTGATACTGGAAGCTAAAGGGGCAGATCCTTTCTGGAACTATGATATTTTGACTAGCAATTTCTTGCAAACAAGAACTAATAGGGGGATAGGATTCTCTGCTTTATACCATAATCTAGCAACTCGTCTCTCTCTCTCTCTCTCTAGATTTCACCCTGACATCTCTTTCTCTCTCTGTTTTATTGTATCTTAGAAAGAGACAGAGAGAGACATGAAGAATAGAGAGAGAGAGTTGTTAGGTTATAACCTAGGGCAGCATGACAGCAGGGTTCTCCACCCTAGTGATCATTCATAGCAGAACAGAGGGTGCTTAAGAAAATTTTGAATACAAAGTATAGAAAATAAATTGGACTTGCATTTGCAGCCCCTGCAACATGATGCTACAGCAGCAGCCTCAGCTGGTTTGCTCTCCTTGCAGCTATGTCAGGAAGAGGTTTTCATTTCTATTGTCAGTCTTAAATCGTTAGGGTATTGTGATGGTCTTACTGTGCTGTACTCTGACTGTGATCATTGTTTCTGTGCAATGTAAGTCTAGATACAAAATGAGGGTTTCTTTTTGCAGTGATGATAAACGTTAAATATTAAATGTTGCTTTTCAGATGGTGCTAAATATTCAGGAGGGTAACCACTTAAAACGTCGGGACCCGCTAGCGATCCAAAATTGTGGAGACTGAATGGCTGAAAGATAGGACTTGTATATACAAAGTCTGAGATGCCATTTCTCAGACTACTCCCTTTTCTCTGAAGTATGGAGATCATGTAATTAGTATATATAAGTCTGGGTGTTATGAGGGTCCTGTCCCTCAAATGGGGTGGTGCAGGATGGGCTTGCCACCTGCAAAAAGAAGTTTTAAGGAGAATAGCAATTTTCGAGATTGACTTTTATCCAGGTTTTCGTTTTATTTTTGGGGTTTTTTTTTGGCTTTTTAGTGCTCATTTTGAGTGCTGCCATTTCAACAGGGAGATATTAAGAAGTCTCTGTAACAATAATGTTATTACTGCTTTGCTGGTCTCTTGTGAAAGCAATAAATTTTGTACCTGGTATACTCACAAGTTACCAAGTGCTGAAGGATATATATGAGAAATATGACCTTTTGAACTTTAAATTTACTGGTATATTTTGCCACAGTAGAGCAACACTTACAACTTACTATTTACTTTTTTGTCACAACATGCTATTATAGAAAGCTTATTAGTTCAGTTTACAATCTTTGTTAAACAACTACTGGCATGTTCTTGCTATGTAACATCTGTGACAAAGTGATTTTGTAGAATCAATCTAACTATATTTAAGTTGATAACTGCCATTAATTTCTTTTGCAATAATGAGGGTAGAGTTTTGGAAAGATATGGAAAAGTTTATCTGGAAGAACTGCTAATTTTGCAGCCTTTTTTGGGGGGGGGGCAGAAGAGATTTATAAAGCAGGTACCTAGTCTTTAGGCCATATGTTCAGCATTACAAATTGGACTCATAGTTAAAAAGCAGCCAAAACTATATCACAGTGCATGTTGGAATGTGCTTTCTACTCTCTGTATATGTATGTTTTCCTCTTCAGTACAACTATCACAGTATGGGACAGGAATGGATGACCAGAAATCATGTATTTGTGCAGCATGGTTTACTATCATTTTATTGATCGCAGTTCGTGTGACTGACAAAATCTAGAATTTTGCTGACAATGACTCATTAAGTCGACAAAGAAAATGTTGGAACTGACAACACCGAATGCAATACAGCACTCGCTGTTGTCAGTTCGAACATTTCAATGCAGCTCACACTATAGTGGGGATCAGGAAATGTACCCTTTCCCTCACTATAGTGTGATCCCGGAGTAAGTATATTTAAGTATCAGGGGGTGTGGGGTGCAGGGGGGGCTTGCATGTTATTTACTGTGCCACGCACAGTAATGGTGTTCCTGGAAGTGTGGTGACTGTTCGAAAATGTTGAAGTCGACATTTACAGTCACCACACTTTGATTTTATTGCTGTCTGTCATTGTTAGTTTCAAGGTTTTTCCTCGTCATAACTGTGATTCATTGTTGTGCGATCTGGTTAAATGATAGTAAACCATGCAGCATACTTACCATAAAGGTAGATAAATCAACTGTTTCATTTATCTGCAAGGATCCTACCTTCCCCTTTGGTTCTTCTAGGTATGCATATAATCTAAAGCTATATTGTTTTAATGTCTTAGACATGGCTAGCATGCCTCTCAACTGACCAAATTTTTGCTCATAGTTTTTGTCTATTTTTCAAAGAATTTGTGGTTTTCTGGCAAATCACTGATGATTGAAGACACTAAATAATGACGTACATTTGAGTGTTCGGACTTCATATCCTTCATAAAATGCATGCTAATACAAATCCTGTTATACTAGCAACTTTCTAAGTTTATAAGAGAAATATTTGAAATCTGTTCATATATGTTGTCCTTTGTCCCTTGTTATTTTAAGCATTTTCCTTATTTCTTGCTGTAAGAGGTTGAGAGGTATGATGGAAAAGTACCTATTTTGTACTGTGTTGAGTGTTACTTGATTCTTAGAAGAGTGGATATGTGACACAGAATCCCCATAACAAATGTCTTGTCAAGTAATGCCCACCCCACAGAACTAATAGTCCCAAGGAATGGAACTTTGCAGGTGGTATATGAATAACACACTGGTTTGTAAGACTGTGTGAGGGCCTTTTTATAGTCACTGACAATGATATCTTCTCAACTCCCACTGTGATGTGGAGTGGTGGCAGACAACTGAGCAAGTTAGGAAAATATAAAATTCAAAATAGAAGCTTTAAAAAATTTAGGACAATTATGATAGGAAAGTGGTATTTAAAGAAATAACTGTAGGACATTTTGATGGACTGTAGTAAATAAGTACCCTTTCCTCCTGATACAGCACAATTTATTAAATGTAGCTGAGGTACTGAGAAGTAGTGCAGGCGGCCATCTGTATATGGGGCTGTCACTGTTTGCCTAGCAGAGACAGAAAAGATGTTTGGAAAAGACTTGAAAATTATCACATACTTATTTCAAGGACAATTAAGAGCAGGTTTTATGCAAAGCTGAGATATAGTGTTTTTATAAAAAATGCACATGTTAAATATGTTGCTTTAAAGAAAGTACTACTAAACATAAATTTTCAGATCATGTAGGGGAATATTTAAGAAGTGCTATGGAGAAGTAGAGATGAAGAGAGATTTGTATTCTAACAGGATTTATGTCTGAAGAGAAAATGAAACACATATTAGGCGTCTAATGGTATTAGCAATGGCACTGGCAGATTAGGTCTTAATATATTATATGTTAATGCAAGGATAGCCTCCTAATGACCTCCTTTATTGGTTACAGCTAGTATATAAAGTTGTACACATGGATTGCTATTAAACGGTTCAGTGGGTCAAAAACATATTGTAGGAAGTGGGATAGAAAATGCTGCTCCGACAGTGTGGTTGTTTCATCAATAACTTTGATTCCCTTTTAAGTTGATTTACAAAAGAACCCTGTAAAATGCAAAGAAGGAATAGGATAACACATCTGTTTAACCAGAAATTTCCACCTTGCAGGGATACAGCCATACATTTCTGATACATACACAAAGCTTCCACATTGTTGGTTCCTACAAAAATAATTGCTCTTAGTGCAATGATAAGTAACCTAGAAATGCAAACAAAAATTTAAAACATATACTAACATTTTGATGTAAGAACTCTTTGTAAAGTTGGGAAAATAATAAACTTATTTCATTGCAGTTTCACTATATTTCATTTACATATTCTACAATTAGTATCTATGAGATTGTCAAAATGTTACCTTTCATGAAATAATAATCTATGGCGTAAAAGGTATATATCTGTCAAATGCTCTGTCTAAGAGTATTGTTAATAAATAATGCATTTTCCATAAAGGGTTTTTGTAGAAATACTGAAAAAAATGACATGCTAACAATAAAATATTAGTACAGCCTCACTGAGGAAAATAAGGAAATAACACAAATAATATTTGGTGTAGTAGCAGATCTGTGATAACAGAAATAAATGAAGAAGAGTCATGCAAACAAGGTTATTAGAAAAATTAGGGTTGGAAAAAGTGGACAAGAAATGTATATATATAGATATATATATATATATATATATATATATATCTATATATATATATATATATATATATATGTATATATATATGTATATATATATATATATATATGTATATATATATGTATATATATATGTATATATATATATATATGTATATATATATATGTATATATATATATATATATATATATATATATATATATATACAATGTTGTATAAAACATCTCTTTTAGCACATTTAAAGTATATTTGTTATTCCTGTATGATATATAGGTACAACAAAACTGCCCATTAACTCCAATGCCAATTTCACAAATTAACCTCATGTCATATACAATAAAGCTAGGGCTTTAAGACTGTATGCAACATGGATGCATGATTAGAGAAGGGAAGTCCTTTTAGCCTGTGTAGTTTTGTAGGATAATTAATATACTGTAATCATAAGCCACTTGAACAGTCAGCTGAATGCAGGTCTGGTGAGTTAGAGATGTGGGTTTTACCTGAGTTAGAGGTGTGAGTTTTACCCTAGTTGGAGGTGTGGGTTTTACCTGAGTTAGAGGTGTGGGTTTTACCTGAGGTAGAGGTGTGGGTTTTATCTGAGTTAGAGGTGTGAGTTTTACCGGAGTTAGAGGTGTGGGTTTTACCTGAGGTAGAGGTGTGGGTTTTACCTGAGGTAGAGGTGTGGGTTTTATCTGAGTTAGAGGTGTGAGTTTTACCGGAGTTAGAGGTGTGAGTTTTACCGGAGTTAGAGGTGTGGCTTTTATCTGAGTTAGAGGTGTGGGTTTTATCTGAGTTAGAGTTGTGGGTTTTACCTGTGTTAGAGGTGTGTGTTTTACCCAAGTTGGAGGTGTGGGTTTTACCTGAGTTACAGCTGTGGATTTTACTCGAGTTAGAGGTGTGGGTTTTAACAGTATGTATACTTATACTGAGATGACATTGTGATTTGGATTCTTTTTTGATTTTAATAAAGTGACACAACTAGTGCAGTTAGTTGGCTAGGATGTTAACATGACAAAACATGCTTACATTTGAACCTGACTGAAAGACAGCTGACTTGTCTGGATGTAAGTCAGTATGGAAGAAGTTTCCACTCTCTAACCCTAAGAAGTTATATTTGATTAAGTCAGAATGACTATATGCATGTCTGGAAAAGGTGTATTTGCTTCCATGAATTATAGAAATGGGATTACTAGGATTTTTTTTTTTTTTTTTTGTATTTGTCAGAAATGGTTGACCACAATTAAAAGACACATTTTACCTATGTTAACCAGGAAGCATGGGAACTTGTCATTAAAACAATGTAAAAATGGTCATAATGTAGAATGCCTCCCTGCTGGAGAAACCTAATAAGAAACAAGTTCATGATTTCATGACAGGTATAGCAAATCACTGTGAACATATTCAGATTAAAAAAAAAAAAAAAACAAACAAACTAAAAATAAATTCCCAGCATCACTAAATGAGGCTTGATTTAGTGTGTGAGGGAAAAAAAACTACAACTAACTGAAGTAGCAGCAGTCACAAGGATCTGTATGTAATGTCCTTTCTATTACCTAAGTGCCTAGCAAGTGTGGAAAAAGCCTAGGTTTACGAAAGTAACAGCACTTATAACTGCACCTATTCCCATCCCTCTCCCTCACTAACATTAGTTAGCAAGTGATGTAAGGATCTGTGTGTGTGTGTGTGTGTGTGTGTGTGTGTGTGTGTGTGTGTGTGTGTGTGTGTGTGTGTGTGTGAGAGACAGACAGAGTAAGAGATATTTGGAGAGGGATATAATATTTTTCCCTTGTAAGTGATTGATTTTACTGTTGCTATCATTAGCTCTTTGTGTGTGTTTGTTTGTATAGGCCTGTGTGTTTATGAGTAGACATTACTAAATACCTATATTTTACATATTAAATACTTCCTCCAATTACAATTACAAATCCTACAACAACTCTGAAATGTTAGGTTGAGGAACTGTTTTACAACAAAATTATTTAAAAACTGTTTCTAATGATAATCATTATCATCATCTACATATAAAACAATTTGACTGATAGTTCATTTTCTTAATCAAACAATGCCCTGCAGGGTGGTTCCTACTGGGAAGTAATGGGTCGCCCAGAATGGGTAGGAACTCCACCTGTGGTACCCTTGGTCTTTTATTTTCCTGTAACGTTAATCTTGAGCATTATGGCTTACTTGACCACTTGCCATTTTCCAGTCTTACAGTTTCTGGTCAGCACTTTTTGACCTATGGAAACAGTACACTTGTGAATTCCTTTTAATCTGGCCTCATCATGTCCCACCTGGAATCAGGTAATAGTATTGCTGGTATGATAATGATGGTTTAATATTTGGATTATCGATAAGCAAGCAGAAAATTATTCACCTTGTATTGCAGAATTTTATGTTATATGTTCATTTCTTGTAATTTTCTTAAACTTTTGTTTAATTTTTCTTTCACAAAGTCCTTGTAATGGATTTGACTGCCCATACAAATAAGCTGTCAGAGAGTAAATAGACTTTTCAAAGGATAAAAGTGTGCTAGCACTGGTTCTCTCAGGGACATCAGACATGCACTACAACTTTCAACTAATATTTTTCTTCTCAGGTGCTAGGACCTCACAAAACTCATGGCAAGAAATGCATTGTTAGCTCTTCATAGATGATCTTTGTATATAATATCCAGCATTCTAGAAGTTAATTTAGTTAGGGCCAATATTTCAAAATTCATGTAGAATTTTTTTTAACACAAAGATAACTTATATGGCATAAATAATTTGGCTAACATAGTGTTTTAGTCTTAGACTCTCACATAATTCATATAGTTCAATAGCAGCAGAACATTTTTTTTCTGAATAATTGTACGTATCATAGAAACGTTTCTTCATGTAACAGTTGTGACAGCTCACCAACATTGGCAGACTGCCTTCTTTGGTATTATTTATCATTATGAGGTAATCCCTATGAAAACAGATTTATCATTGTAACAAATTCAAAGTGACCATGGCAACAAATCGATATTCAAATTCATGGTTTTAGAACGATAAGTAGTAACTTATGATTTATAACTGCAATAAGCAATCTTCCATATAAATAGTGACAAAAACAAGTCTACTTCCTTGGACCAGAATAAAGGCTTTTCTGTCTGACATATTCACCATCAGAATTATTTATTTTTTATTTGTACCGTTAGATCAATATTATATTGCTTTCTTAACCTTCTTTGTTTCTGCAAACTCCTTCATCTATAAAGGAATGAGCAAGAATATAATAATATTATGGTCCAGTTCCATATCCTTTTTGACTTTCTACACATTTTTCTTCTTGTATAGCCCTTTCTTTTCTCCTCATTTGTCTTCTCATCTTTTCCTGTTATTTAAATGCGTCTGCAACTAATACTGATTGCGACCTCTTATATACAGCAAAGTAATGCTTAATTGCCATTTAGTGTGCTTTGTTTTTGGGTGAGTAACTTAGTTAATCATGACTTTTGTTATTAAAGATTTATATGTTCCCATTCTTTTTTATATATTCCAATTTTCTTTTTTTTTATTGTTCACATTGCTGGTGTGACCATACATCGCCACCATGGCTTCATCTTATTGAATTACTAGAACCTGTTTTAGAAAATCTAGCTTAACATTTCTCTGCAGGCCTCTGCTGAAAAGTGTGTTTTTTTTATCTGAATCTTGTTGAACAAACTCAGTAAACAAAAAAAAAATAAATACAATTATAATGCTTGTGTAAAAACAAGGAGGAACATACAGACAGACATAATATAAGAAAGGAAAATGTAAAATGTTAGGAGAGTGAGTAGAGAACTATGCATGTAATGGGATGTTACGGTTTTTATTCTGTTCTCTCTCTCTCTCTCTCTCTCTCTCTGATTTTAATATAATAGCAATACGTTATCAACAAGGCCATCTGAGACTCAATCATTGCTCTAATGATGTGATATCAGAATGATACGAAAATAAATATCTTGATTATTAACTTGATAGTGAGTTATGATATAATTTCTGTTATAAAATAAGCACTAGTTGCTGCTATGTACCCAGCACTGGAAGGTAATAATGTTCTGTATGTGCCACATATGGGGACATAGATGTTTTAGACACTGGTGATTAAATTCACTGAAGACAGTCAAAATAAAATACACATAATGACATGCTTATTTTATTTAACACTTGTTAATCAAGAAAGTCCAACATAGAACGGGCCAATTTTCACCAGATGTTCAGGGAAAAATGCTCCAGATGCATGTCTTTGTAATGTGGGAGAAAACAGGAGCACATGGGGGAAACCCACACGAACGCAGAGAGGACATGCAGACTCCACACTGAAGGCAACCCAGCCGAGAATCGAACCAGAGAACCTCTTGATGTGAAGTGACAATGCTAATCGTTGCACTACTGTGTCATCCAAACAACAGTACTCAGTGAAACCATAAAGAACACAGAAGTTTGGGAAATGGGCAAAAAGGTGAAGTTTTAATCATCATGCCTACATCATGAAAAGAAAAAGGAAAACATTTCAGTCATTTAAAAAAATAATCAAAGGAGGATAGTAATGTCAATGTAATGGTATTAACTTCTTGAAAAGGTGCTGACAAAAAATGGTACTAAACTGTCCGTAAAAGTAGCATAATGCATTTGAAATGCAAATTGGCACATTACTGATTACTATTGTGCTACCACGCTAACAAAATAATTATATTTTTATTTTATTTCTACATTTGTAGCTGGTGACACTGTTTTTTTTTTTTGTTTTGTTTTTGTTAACTGTATGGCCTGCATTGTATCAGCATTTTTTAACTTGTTACAGCTTCCTCTCTTTATCTTATATTGATGAATACAAGTAGCTACTAGTTTTTCTAAATGCTTAGCCTTGGCTGTATTCATTGTGAAATCAGTAATTTGGTACAGCATTGTTTTTTTTTAAATAAATTATGAATGGATAATATGAAATTTATCAGAAATCCTAATCTATAGTGAAATATTACTGAGCTATGTTTGTAGTCAGATGACATTCCTACAGCAAACTATTCTAATAAAATACAAAAGTTGTTCAGCTCTTAGAAAGTATTTTAGTGAAGTGTAATAAATTCAGCAATAAATGTGAAACTTTTCAAAGAAACTGAAGAGCTACATGCTGACAAGGGATTTTGGAATGAATTGTTGTATGCCTTTTTATTTAGGATCAGCAAAACCATGCAATTTCACTGATGGACCTTATGAGGAAGTTATGTATTTTAGTTACCAGAACAAGTATTGCAGAAGTGGCTTGTCCTGATACGTGAAATGGAACAAAATATGTTCTTATCTATTTCCTGTCTGTTTCAGATGGCTGCTAAAATAATATAAAGAATGGCATACTAAAATGTGAAGAATTTTAACTTACCGGTAAATGTCACAGTGCATTTTGCGTACATAGTCATTAAAAGAAATATGGTATTTGCTTCAGCATACTGTAATTACATTTGTTATAAAATAAATTCATCAACATTGTACATGCTTTTCAAAGGACAAGAATGTTTATTAAAATGTTGCCACTTCTTGCTCAAAAGATGTTACAACTTAAATGGGACATTCTAATATCACGTCAAAACAGAAAATCTGTCTGTACTGTCAAGGTGAGAAAAACATATGCCTGTTTTAATCTAGTATCATTAGTCAATTACAAAATAATTGCTTTGAAACAAAAACAATAATATGGCAACAAAAACAAAATAATTCAAGCCTAGTGCAACAAAGTGTCTCCACCCACAAGATTAGCAGAATCATTTCCAACTGGTGATTAACTTTGTCTGGGCACAAAGTAAATTATCAAAACACTGGAAAGGTTATTTATCGCTTTAAAAGAGTGTACTGCACTTTCTTTATGAGTTCTGGTTTTAAACAACACATTCACACCAATTTGACCCTAACCGGAAAAAGCCGAAAGACACCAACAATATTCACGCCAATTTGAATGCTGTGGCTCATATAATGGAAAGAACAGGACTCCGATGCGCTGCACTTTCTGGATCGACATGGTAATGAAAGTAAATGGTTTCTGTGTGTAAAAGTCATACTTGCTTAAAGGAAAACTCCACCCTCTCATACAGTTTAACTCAATCACTAGGCTTGTTTTCTCCTGCAGTTCCAACATTGTGTAGGTACCAGAAACCTGGTTGTTCTTCTTAAAAATTTCCTTGCATTGGTGTCAAAGGAAGGGAAAGTTCTCCTACTTTTTTAACTCAACTTCTCACATACTTTGCAGACAAATTTGCCTCCACCTGCATGACATATATACACAGTTAAATCTGTAGTTTACCCTGTCAGGTACTGCTGTCAGTCTTAGATGGGCAAGTAATCCTGGTAATGTCAGGAACACAGCAGCTGATATCAAAAAAGAAAGCTGTGGAAGCTGTGTTTTTATTGCAGACGAGAGGAAAACGTAGCCCTTCCCTTTCACAGCAAAACAAAGCAATTAGATCAGTCATGGGTTTAAAGGCAATTGTCAACTCTTCTGAGGAATTTATGTAAGCAGCAGCACAGTACTGAAATGCTAAGCTTTACATGTTATTTATAATAGTGTATATGTTAAGATAACTTAAATGTAGCATCAAAGGTTTCTGTGACATTTAGAGAAAACTCAGAAAATTCAAAAAATATTTTGTCTTGTAAAGTATCAATGCATTTACCACTTTCAAGCAACACCCCCCCCCCCCCCCAACACACGCACAGGCCATAACTGCAGAAAGAGTCAGGGGGCAACACTATCATCTAGGTGCACTGATACAGTTTAAAAAAGGTATTTTATGCTTTTTTGTGACACCCTTCCAGAGGGTGGTGCATATCTGGTACATGCAGATCCATTGTAAGAGATTCACAATGACTTTGAGTCAGTCCTTACATTGTTAGAGTGCAACCATAATATACAGCTGAATTTACTTTAACATACATTTACTATGTGCCCATGCATTAAAAACACCAAGAAAAGGAAAACAGAAGTACTTAACTGTGTTTAAATGAACACGCACACGCACACACACACACACACACACACACACACACACACACACACACACACACCATATATATCTGAGGATGTGTGTGGATTTGTGCATGCATACAATGAATTATTTATGATAACACAGTATAGTTAAGAATTATTAATGCATACATTTTAGTAAATATTGCTCAGTGATTTACTTGGTCACAGTTACACATTGGCTATATGTTGCACATGCAATCTTGGTCAATGTCTTTGTGTCCGCATTTTTTCTTTGTATTGCTAAGTGGATTTAATAATTGTTAATATATTTGCCAATATAGCCTAAGTTGTGGCTGAAAAGGGTCCTGGGACCGGTTCACTTTCCTTGTTACCAAAGTATAAATAAATATGAAATAGAAAAAAGGAGGGTGAACATGACAGAAATAATTGAGGAACTAGTAAAGCACAATTTAACTCTGCATCATTCAAGAGAGAGAGAAATCCTCCCACTGAAGGCATTGGGAAGTAGCAAACAGGCTAAGCTTAGAGTCCTACTACTTGTCACTTGTAAATGTATAGTAAGGATCATTTACTGCAGTGAGAGTTTTCACACATCAGCATGAGTGTGTGGGGGAGAGTTTGTCAAATCTTTTAGAACTACAAAAGACTCCTCTTACAAAAAGCTGTTATTTATCTACTTTACTGTAAGTAGGCCAGACCTTGTGGCGACTCCCGATCAGAAGGAGGGTCATCTTAGTTGGGAGGGTGGCCTAATGGTTAAGGTGTTTGCCTTACAAACACAAGGTACAGGGTTTGAATCTCACAGGGATAATTGGCTAGGCTTAAAATGGCTCGCAAGGGCAGTTAGCTTAGTACTAACCTATGAACCTATGAACCTATGAGCTATTTATAGCATAGATAAAGCTCGGACAGACACATAAATGAGGCTCAGTCAGGTAAGCAAAGAAGCAGCTCTGTTACAGAATGTGCGTTTAGATGACAGTGCTTCACAGTCCTGATATTCAATCATAATGGCATGATAAAACAGCACCACTTCCTTATGTCTGGCATGAGTCATATAAAGAGGACTTGAAATGTATCCTGGGAAGAAGGAATGAAAGCAAGAAAACAAGATCATGTTACCAAGGCAGACCCCATCATCCGCCATTTTGAGAGAAACACATTAAAATTATAAAATAAGCACTTGGAATGATTTTGAGGCATTGAAATTGCTCAAAAACAAAGATACAATGAAAAAATGTTTTTTTGAGTTCTATGGTGGAGTTTTCCTTTAAGAGAAACATGGTTTTGTGAGCTCTGTCAATCAAAAAGAAATAGTCTACAACATTTTGTAACTTACACCAAGGTTCTGTTATTTCAGAGTAGGTTGGAATACCTGATTGATTAAATGAAACCAAAAAGTAAAACCTAACTGAAGTGGAGGCTGAACCCCCACACTTCCCATGCATGGGATCATAGGAAGTTACTAGGCTAATGGCCCTGGGGCCCTTCCAAGCCTAACCAAGAGTTTATCCCCAAAAAGAAATAGCACCTGTTGCCCCTGATAATGAGGGACACAGTGTGGAACCCCTGGGAGAAATTTGTGGTTTCCCATCCACTCATCAAGGTTGTGCTTGAAGAGGGTCAGCGAGGTGTTCTCTTTGACGGGATGCTCAGATTTAAGAAAAAGTGATTCCTTTAGACAAGCTTCATATGGATAAGCCATATTCTAAGCAAACAATACAAGGTATATTTAACCTTGAAATTGGTTTTCATAGAACAGGTCTCAACATTATATAAAATTAAATCTGAGAAGCAGTTATAAATTAGCAGTATTTATATATCTGTATTGTTCATGGCAGCAGCTCTATGAAAGATTTAACTTCATGATACTATTGCTGACATAAAACATAGTAATGTAGGCAAATATTCTCTAGTTTTATGCAGTTTAAGAGCACATAATTCAATGGAATGATATCTCTTTATGACGGTTTGCTTTCTTGTCGTTTTAAAATATGGGTTAAAACAATAACACACAAACTATTTTCTTGGCTGATTTAGAAGAACATACTATTCACTAGTGTATGTAGAATTACTATATTCAAAGTGAAACCTCAATGTTTTTGGTAAAGAAATTCATATGCTATTAAAATAGCAGTGTCTGCACATTATCTTAATAACATTTGCAACTGATCCTGCCAAGATGGTCTGTTCACCATAAATCTTCAAGGAAGTGTTTCATTTTATTATGTAGCTATCTCAGTGTTAAACAAAAGCCTGTTTATCATCCTACTATTTAACCATGAATTAATAAGAATATAATAAGTAGCTATGCAATATCAAACAATTGTTTAACTTAACTGTTTTCTAGAATTAGTAACCTAAATTCAAATGTTTGGAATTTACAAAACATAAATGTTAACAGTGTTATACAATACAACATATGTGGTTGATTCATGCTACTTGACAATGATTTACAACTTGTTGAATGTAATTGTTTTCATGTACTTGCCCTACATTCCAGCCACATCCTCTGAACTTACTAGTTAAATAACACAAACACATGCGCGCGCACACACACACACACACACACACACACACACACACACACACACACACAAAGATATATATGTGTGTATGTGTCTGTGTATATAGGTTCATAGGGTCATAGGTGTTTACTAGACTAACAACCACAAGGGTCTTTTTAAGCCTAGCCAAGCATCCCAAAACTCTGACAACTTCTGATGCACTTGATAAGTGTAAGCAGGGACTTGGGATATAAACCATTTATAGATTACCTGTGTCCTTTAGAGACATAGGTGCCAAACCAGGAATGAATTTTCAGTTTCCCATCCAATTGTCCAAGTTGCACTTAAATTGGGTTAGGAAGGAACTCTGCTTCACATGGATGGGGAGCCTGTTCTATAGATAGGGTAATCTCTGGGATACATGCTTATCTCCCCAGCAGGTCCTATTAATATCACAGACAGGGTTTATGCATTTAGAATATGTAATTCTGGTGCTGTTTGTTTTGTGGATAAGCAAGAGGTCCATCAGATTGGCATCTGACAATGACCTATGCCCTGTGTGTATGTATATATATATATATATATATATATATATATATATATATACACACATACACTCACACACACACACACACACACACACACACACACACACACACACACACACACACACACATACAAAAACACACACACACAAACACAAACACACATAAAGAAATACAAAAAGAACTCCACATCAGTTGCAAATTATATATACTAAGACTGAAATCATACGCTAGAAGAGTAAGGGCAAATTCACAGACCCCACTGTACCTCAATCTTGCATGCAAAGCAGCCAAAAGGCTGAAAAACAAGTCTGTAAAATAATTGGCTCTTATAAGCATTCACTTTTACAGACTGCAGCTAAATATAATACAGACATGTATATCTATATAAATATATATATATATATATATATATATATATATACTTCTAAATCTTGAAAGCTCATAATCTTGAAATTTTAAATACTGAAGCCAAAATCTTAAAAGTTCAAAATACTGAAAACTCAAAATACTGAATTTCATAACAGTGAAAAAACTACAGGATAGTAACACTTACTATACTCTAGCAGAAGTACATAGAGACAAAGCATATTAGTTTACTCAAACTATTGTCAGGGGGCCAAGCTCCTCTGCACCCCCACACCCCCTGCTACTTAAATATATCAACTCCCAGATCGCACTTTACTACACTAAGATGAGTTATGTTGTTGTACAGCAAATTAAAAGGGAACATGACTAAGGTTACATCAGGCAGTCACGAAGCATGTAATGGTATGTTTGCCATTTTCTGCTGTGGAGTACGATCTCGATATATTTAAGAACCAGGAGGTGTGGGAGATGCAGCTCCCCACACTGGTGGTGCAGGGGGGCTAATAGTTGGAAGAGAGTAATATGTTTTCTTATTTGTTAGTGTTGCTGTACTTTGTTTTTTCCATATTATGAAATTCAGTTTTTTGATTCTTCAGTCTTTTGAACCTTCAAGATTTCGGCATCAGTATTTTGGATTTCAAGAGTATGAGCTTTCAAGATTTAGAAGCGGCCCTATATATATATATATATACAGATACATATATACACACACACACACACACACACACACACACACACACACACACACACACACACACACATACACACACAGCTATAGATATACACATACACACACAGACATATATATATATATATATATATATATATATATATATATATATATATATATATATATATACACATATACACAGACATATGGGTCCAAGCCATTTCATCGAAAGTTCATTTAATCAAATCTTAAATGGTCAAGCCCATTTAATTAAAATTCATTTCTTTGTAAAAAAATCATTTGACTGAAAAATCATTTAATTGAAAAGTTACTTCAAAACAAATATACCACAAAATGTGTTGTGTGTGTGTGTGTGTATATATATATATATATATATATATATATATATATATATATATATAGATATATATAGATATAGATATATATATATATATATTTACACACATATATGGATTCACTTTAGAACATCAAAAGCCTATAATGTTGAAATTCAAAACAGTGAGACCAACATCTTCAAAATTCAAAATACTGAAAACTGAAAACAATGAATCTCATAACATCAAAAAAAAAAAAAGCATAGGAAAGCGACATGTACTATATTCCAGCACAACTACATTCAGAAACAAATGAAAAACCAACCATATTACAGTTCTCCAAATATAAGCAGGGTGGAAAACTCCCATCTCCTGCTACTTAAATACATCAACTACACAGAACAAAATGGCAAACATACCATTCCTCACTTCATGACTGCCCGTTTAAATTGTACAAAACTGTCCTTAACCTTCTCTAGAAACACTACTTCACAGTTAAAACTTTACACATTACTTTATATCTCTCTTCAATACTTACCAGAGTTTCATAGGTAACCTCAGTCATGTTCCCTTCTTACTTGTTATTTTACAACATAATACATCTTAGTGTAGTGTAGTATGATCTTGGAGCTGATATATTTAAGTAGCAGGGGGTATGGGGGGTGCAGGGAGGCTTGCCCACCTGCTTATATTTGGAGAAGTTTAATATGGTCTGTGTTTTATTTGTTTCTGAATATAGTTGTGCTGGAATATATTAAATGTTGGTTTCCTATGTTTTTTCAATGTTTTGTGATTCAGTGTTTTGAGTTTTCAAAATTTTGGTCTCAATGTTTTGAATGTCAACCTTATGGGCTTTTGATGTTCTAAAGTGAATATATATACATATATATATATATATATATATATATATATATATATATATATATATATATATATATTTACATGTAGTATGGCATACTAGAAAACATCAAATACACCCAACATTGGCATTCTAAACATCGATGTCTACACTTCAAAAACATAGACATCGACAAGCAACTATGCATGCACCTGGCCTCATGCAAATATCAAAAACAAAAAAAAAAGCATTATTGTTTGCAGGGGACAAACCCACCTGCACCCCCCACAACCCCCACTGATTAGATCTGATTCTGAGATCACACAAGCATGAGGTAAGGGTATATTTCCTAACTCACAAGAACTGTTTGATGTTAGTCACCTGTTGACCAGATTTTTAGTTGATCATAAATGTTTGGCTAAACAGCTGTCAGCCTAACACACATTCAATCATAAGGACTGAGCATATATGCATATATATATATATATATATATATATATATATATATATACACATACATACACACACACACACACACACACACACACACACACACACACACACACACACACACACACACACACACACATTTATTTATTTCCAGTTTGATAACCGGGGATGTCCACTGGGCCCGAAGGCCCGTTTTCAGTGGAGGCCCGGGGAGAAAAGCTCCATGTAACAAACACTTTGCACTTTTAAAGCTGCATATTCTTTAATATTGCACACTTAAACAGTTTAATAAAGTGAAATACTATATATATATATATATATATATATATATATATATATATATATATATATATATATACATATACATTGGTAGAAGAATGCAGACTGAGTAGCTGAGAGAAGAGGGAAAAGATGAGTAGCAGGAGAAGGCATGTAAGCAGAGGGGAAGTGAGGATTTACTATCATTTACTGACTGTATTAACAATAATTGCAATAAGAATACTCTTTCCTCAGCATTCTTTGTAGACCTGTCTAAAGCCTTTGACATGGTCAATCACCAACTACTCCTCCATTGTTTAAAGTCCCTCTCCCTAGACAATTCAACCTTAAACTGGTTTACATCCTATCTGGATAATCGAAAACAGGCAGTTCTTTGGCACAACCATCTCTCTGATCTCCTCCCCACCTCTATAGGTGTCCCTCAAGGCTCTATCTTAGGTCCTCTACTGTTCTCCATTTTTATAAATGACCTTCATCTAACCACTTCTCTATCAACTTGTATTCAATATGCAGATGACACTACTATCATTTGCTCAGCCTCAACACAGTCGGAACTTCATTCCCTCACACAAAAAACCTTCTCGACAATAGAACAATGGTTCTCAAATCACTGTCTCCTCCTTAACCCCAAAAAACCAAAACTCTTGCTTTTTACACCTACTCACTTGTCTCCCTCCCCTAATTTTACTCTTATATCTAGTAATGGTACCCTTATCTCTCCAGACCAGAATACCAAACTCTTAGGCATTACAATTGATAATCAACTAAAATTTGACACTCACATTAATGCTATAATAAAATCTACTAATAGAAAAATTGGCTCTCTCTATAGAATCAAATCCTTCTTAACTCCTGAAGCCAGAACTACTATAGCTAGAACCCACTTAATTTCTACCCTATTATATGCCTCCCCTATATTTACTAATCTTTCTAAGTTTAATCTGAACAAACTAGCAATAGCATATAATAATATTGCCAGATTTGCCACTAACTCTCCATATAGGACTCATCACTGTCACAATCTAAAAAAACTAGGCTGGCTTGAACTACCCCACCTTATTCAGCTTAACCAACTTACTATTGCACACAATGCCCTTTTATCACCCTGACAACACTCCAATGCTCTCTACCTTCATAAAACCTTACACCAATCTGAGGAACCTACGCTCCTCTAACAAAGTATTGATTCATACCTCCTTATCTAATAACTTGTTGGAAAAATTTGGAATCAACTACCTCAACACCTCACAACCCTAACATCACTCCCACTATTTAAAACTAACCTAAAACTATTCCTATCCAACCATTGGCTCTGCTCGTGCAATAACCCTGACTAATCATATCTCCGTTGCTTATTTTAAAGCTGTCGCGCTATATTAAACCCATTTAATATAGTGAGACAGCTTTAAAAAAAAAAAGCTCCGTTGCTTTTTACACACTGTGTCGCTATGTTAAAGGAGTTTAACATAGCGAGACAGCTTTAAAAAAAGCAACGGAGATCTCCGTTGCTTTTTTTAAACCTGTGTCGCTATGTTAAACTCTTTTAACATAGCGAGACAGTGTTTTATACTAACGGAAAAAGTCCGGGCGACCGGACCTTTTTCCGTTAGTATATTGAGGGATTTACAACGGGCACGCTGGTTGGGCTGGCCAATCAGCGTGCACGTTTTAGGAGAGGAATTGTATAATAGATTTTCATCACCACACTTGATTCTGATACTCCCTCTACTAAATGACATATATCTTAATTTCTTAACCTCTAATGAAATTGCTTTTAGAGTAAACAATGTTCATAACTCCTATATTCTCCAGTACTACACTATTCTGTATTCAAATGACTTCACATCCTGTTGGAGTGTTACAATTCTATGTTTTTTTCTGTATATTTTTACCTGTTTAGAAGTATTGTAGTAGAACATAGGCTTACAGTTCTGTGTATTTTTTTTTGCATATTTCTTGTATAATCTAATATCTTGAATTTTTGATATTTTGCTAAAATTTTTAATCTCGTTAGTAGTATTGTAGTGGAGCTTTTCTCCTCGGGCCTCCACTGAAAATGGACATGTATCCAGTTGGACTAGCCCGGTAAACAAATGTAAAATAAATAAAATAAATAAATCTGCAGTGAGATTAATATAAGGGAAAAAAAAGAAATGTAGAGTATGGGGAGCAGAAGAAAGATTAGAGAGATGAGGGGCAGGAGGGGGAAAGTAATAGGACCTAAGTGGGAAGTATACAATTACATTTCCTGTTTTGGAGGAGGAGAGAATGTAGTAGAGATCTGAATTGTTCAGGACTTGTGGTGATTCTTAGCTGGGGAGGACGCAGGTTCCATTTCTTTGCTATAGTATAAGAAAGGAGTAGGTGACCAGGTGGTCGTTTAGGTTTGTGTACAGAAAGAAGATTTTTGTGGCCTGATCTTAGGGGCCTGAGAGGAGTATAGAAAGGTAGGATATTCGAAAGAGCTGGGCAAGCATTGGGTTTGAAAACTAGTTTGTGGGCAGTAGTAAGTTGGAGGTAGTCAAGATGATTAGGGAGTTCGAGCCATTGGAGACTAGGGAGGGAGATGCAATGGTGAGGAGAATGAGAAGAGTTAGTGGCGAATTTGGCAATTTTGTTGTAGCGACTTTCTAGTTTAGAGGAGATGGAAGCTGTTAGGTTCGTTAGAAGAGGAGCACCATATAATAGAGAAGGTAGAAGGAAGGTGGAAGCGAGGGTTTGTCTTGTAGCTAATGTTAAGAAGTTAGCATTTCTATAGAGCATACCAAGCTTCTGGTGTGTTTTTTTTTATATTTAGTTGAACATGAGTATTAAATTTCAGGTGTTCATCAATAGTAACATCAAGTAGCTTGGCATGTTTAACAACTTCTATTGTGGAGTGGGTGAGGCTTGTAATCTTGAAAGAGGATTTATCAAGTAGAGGAGCTTTAGAGGGGGGAAAGAGGATGATGTGGGATTTATTGGCATTAAGGGAGAGATAGTTTAGAAGCATCCAATTCTCTGTAGCAGTGAAGGCTAATTGGGTCTTGGACTGGAGTTCGGGAAGGCTGGAGGCAGAGCAGACCAGAGTGGAGTCATCTGCATACTGGAATATTTGAGAGTGAGGAATTGCAGAGTGAAAATTATTGATGAACACGTTAAAGAGTATAGGGCCGAGAATAGAGCCCTGTGGAACTCCGGTGGGGGTAGGAAGGAAGGAAGAGGTCCCTGTTTGCCATTTCACAGCTTGGGATCTGTCTGAGAGATAACTTTTGAACCAAGAAAGGGAATCAATAGAGAGACTGAGGTTAGAAAGGTGGTTGAGAAGGATTGTGTGTGATACAGTGTCAAATGCTTTGGAAAGATCAAGAAGGACAGTAGAGACAACATCTCCAGAGTCACGGGCATGGTTGACAATATCTAAGAAAGAGAGTAGAGCAGTAATGGTACTGTGGCCAGGATGGAAGCCGTGCTGAGTAGGGGTAATGAGATGGTTATTTAGTATGTGGGGCATGAGTTGCTGCTGGATACATTTTTCCAGGATTTTAGAAATTGGGGAAAGAATGGCTATTGGGAAGTGCTATTAGTTTTGCCTCCTTTATGAAGGGGCAGTATGTAAGCTGCTCTCCATAGTTTGGGAACATAAGATTCTTGGATGGATCTATTGATGAGAATACTGATTGGTATGGCAATGCCATCAGCTGCAAGTTTGAGAAAGAGAGATGGGATATTGTCGGGGGCATTAGAGCAAGGCTTGAGTTTGGTCAGATGTTTTTTAATATAGCTGGTGGATACAGGTTTTAAGTGGAAAGTGGGAGGGGGATTAGGAGATCAGGAGTGGGGAGAGGAGGGGGGAGAAGGATTGGGTGGAGGGCAGGGTGTAGATTTCAAGAAGGTTTTGGTCAATTCGGCTATAGAATTGGTAAAGAAGGAGTTAAAAAGGGATGCAATTTCTGTGTCGGTCTTGTTGTTGTCGGGACAGGGATTGGATTTGGAGGCTGGGTGTAAGAGGGAGTTAATGGAATTCCAGAATTTTTGGGGATCTTTTGAGAGGTAGACTGTAGTTTAGTGTAGTAGGATTTTTTATCTTTTGTGATAAGTTTTTTGGTTAGACTGCAGAGTTGCTTATATTGAAGGAGTGTATCTGGGTGTTTATTTTTGTTATAAATTTTCCAGGTTTGGTCCCTTTGATGCATAAGAGGTTTAGTGTCCTTAGTTAGCCAAGGGGCAGAGTTTTGTTTTATTCTTTTTGTTCGCGGTGGGGCTTGAGAGTTTAGAATTTTAAGGAAGGTAGTATTGAAGCTTACCACTGCGTCATCTAGAGGAAGAGTTTTAAGGATATCCCAGTTAGTTAGTTTAAGGGTTTCAGAGAATATAGAGGGGTTAAAATTAGTGAGATTGTGAGTATGGGCATATTGGTGTTGGGCAGATCGGAGAATAAAGGCTGGAAGATGTTCACTTATTGAATGAGGTAAAATACCAGAGTTGGAGATCTTATTAGGATGGCTGACTAGGATCCAGTCTAGGATGGACCCTGGTGGGTTATTTTTGTTGGGTCTAGTAATGCTGTTTATTAGTTGAGTAAAGTTATAAAGATTAATGAGAGAGTGGGAGTAGTGTTATTAATTTTATTCCAGTCAATGTTGACATCACCAAGAATGTAAGTCTCAAGTTTGATATTTTTTGAAGCCCATAACAGAATATTTTCTAGGGTTGCGATGTTTTCACCAGGGGGAATATAAATGGCTATAATACAGATACCTTTAAAGTTGTTCATTTTGAGGATTCCAATGGTTAGTTCAGCATTATTAAACTGAGGAATGGTATTCTGGTAAGGGGAGAGATTCAGCAGGCAGTTGTATATTAATGCTACACCACCTCCTTTTTTGTTTTGGCGATCAGATCGGAGAGCTTGGTAGCCAGGTGGAATAATTTCAGAGTTTGCAATGTGTGGTTTTAGCCAGGTTTCTGTGACTGCTACTATGTCAGATAAAGTGTGAGTTAGCCAAGCGTGGAAGTTTGTAATTTTATTATTTATACTGTGGATATTAACGGTAATGAACTTAAGATATTTCTGGTTGTTTTTAGAGGAGGAGGTAGTGGGAGAGGTATTGTTAATGGGATCAGGGTTGGGGTGTATGTCACCTGCTAGAGTTAGCCATGTAAAGGGAGAGGGGAGGAGACTCTTGTGATTGTGACATGAAGTTAGAGGGAGATAAAGTTTAGATTTGGTGGCAAAGGGTTTTAAAGAGATTGTATGGCGTTTTAATTTAAAATAAAGAAATGGATTAGGTTGAAGTAGGGAGGGGGATATTGGAAAGAAGTGGAGTAATAATGGGGGAGGAATGGAGAGAGTGGAGGAGGTGGGGAAGGAGAAAGAAGAGGGTAGAATTTTATAGATCTCTCTTTTTTTCTACATACACACACAAAATCTTATATGAACTGAAATGGCATTGATAGGCATTGCTTATTGAATTTTTTTTTTTTTTGGAACAATATCATCCCTAAAGTAGCACGGAAATTTAGTAATGAATTTGATAATTTATGCATGTCTGACACCACTGAGTATCGCTGTGATTTTATAGATCTCTCTTTTTTTCTGTGAAAGACAGAATTCAGATATACAAATAAACATTGAACTATCAAAACAAAAAGGAGGACATATAAACTATTCATTATAATCATGATAGAGTAGGTTTTTAATTATGGAGACAGGAAATATGTCAATAACAACGAATACAACATTTAGTTGCAAAAATTATTTTTCATGTATCATGCAAACAGAGCTGCTGTACAAAGTAATACTTGACTGTAAAGGTAGGGAAAGCTAAGAACAGTAAACAGTCATACTGAAAGAAGAAGTTATGCCAGAGTCAGGATTGCAATGGCCTTTTGTAGTGTGTAGAGTGCCCTGTGTAGCTGTAGACATTTAGTCTCTTAGCTTTATACATCTTGGAGAAAATCAAGTTTTCAAGGGGTGTTGTATTCTAAAAATGTTTTTTCTTGTATTACATAAAGCATTTAAAGCATGTAATTTGAACACTTAGATAATAGCGTTATAGCGAGATACTATCATGACTTTAAATCAAGGATTGAAAAGGAACATTATGTAACTATACCTCTCAACTGTATAGATTTTCCCAGAATGTCCAGATTTTTGCCTCATATTTTGTAATCTGTTTTTCATAACATTGTGGTTTTCTGTCAAATTAGTGGCAATCATTAAAGATTGATGTTAGAAAATAATAACAGACATTTGAGTTTCAGACTTCATACTCTTCCGAAAATTCATGCCAATGTAAAACCTGTCATTCTACAAACATTCTACATTTGTAAGAGCAATATTTAAAAATTGTCCCACTTTTATTTATGGCTTTGTCCAGATTTCTTGCTCTAAGAGGTTGGGAGGTATGTATGTAACTGGCAAGCAGTTAATGAAAGGGGGATGTAGGAAAATAGGACAAGACACCACACATTCTTAAATGAATATTTAATTTTAGAGCTTTGTGGAACAAGTTTCCTAAATTTGTTACCTTCAGTTATTTATTTATTATTTGAACAGGAAGAGAACTGCTCCATCAGTACTCATTTCTGTCTCAGGCCTTGTGTATGATGCACAGAATGAATGCAAATTAAATAACAATATGCTAAGACAGTCATGGCTTAATAAGAGGCCTTCCCTTTGATGGACAGGAAGCCATTTGGCTTTTTAAGGACTAATCAGTGTTGTCAACTTAAAGGTACAAGAGAAATGATTTGGCAGATCTTGTAGGAGGCAGACTGTAGTGGGATGAAATTCTTTTTGAAGGCTGATAAGATGCCAGTGAGACAATACTTTGTTTGGGTCATGAGGATCCCTTTATCTACAGAAGAAGGACAATTTCACAGTCCAGAAGAGGGCATTTTCATTTTGTTTATAATGTCATTGATGTGCTACTGGAAGTTTAAATATGGTGGTTTTTGTTGGAGGTCTGTACTGGACCAGTCTGAGGGCACTGTTTGAACATTTTGTTGCGTCTCAAGAAGCATGAATTTTTAATTTGGAATAATTAAAAATCTAAAGATGGAGGTGACTCAGTTGGCTATAGCCCGATGCCTTCCTGCAGTTGTTATTTGATAGGGTCAGAGGAATTGGTACTATAGATGAATATGCCATTGCACAGAGTGTTATTTGAATTAGTCGGCTATGGACAGGAAGTTTGTTTATGTAAAGTAAGAAAATAATGTGGAGAGAACTGAAACCTGGGGAACAACTGGGAGCAAGGGTGCTGTACAGAAAGTAAAGTTGTCAAAATGAATATAAACAGGGAGTGAAAGACGTAGAATCGTCACAAGGGGATCTGGTTAACTGTACATACTACAAGAGTCATTAGTAGAAGGTATTGTCAACAAGGTCAAAGGCTTTTATGAAATCTATAAAAGTTGCACTTTGCTCATTCCCATTAAAACATCATCATTTAGCATCCATAATGCTGTCAATGTACTACTGTCAGAAAAGTAACTGAGGAGCTGCTGGGAAACACGAGAATTGAGAATAACTCATGTTTTCTAATACACTCCCGGGGGAGGCAGTGGTATGATAACTGGCCTACAAACAATAAATGTTAGTAACTATAACAACATCATTCATCCATAACTGAAGTCAAATAACTGAATATTAAGGCATCTTTTATTTTCTTATGCTTTATATTCATCATCTCCAGATTAATGCTGCATATATATGGATTAGTGTTTGGTAGAACGTAATCTGGGTCAGCTCTTACAAGTGACAATTGATTAGTAGTTTGAAGCCTCACCCTTCTTGTTACCTGAAACTCACATGGTTCTAAATCCAACTTCACTCTGGAATTTAAGAACTAATATTGGTATTTGTTCTAAATAATGTTGGTACTAAAGTGTCAGCTTAAACAAAAATGTTCTTTTATACTTTTTTTTAGATATTATTATATCCATTGGAAATGCTTCAAGCATTGTTGTAAGTGAACTTTTCAGAGCAGATTATCTAAAGAATACATTAAAGTACTATACAATCTGACAGATGCATTGAGCATGCAGTAGATCAGTTTGATATACAGCATCACAAAGTAATGCAATGTACAGGGTGATAATATTGTTAATGCGGGAAATAATAAACTGTATTGCGTTGCTGTATACTATTTATCTGGTTAGACAATCAGAAATTGTTCTAAATACTATCTATTTATCATGAAATAATACAACATTCATCAAACATATTCAAGAACTATTGTCACTTTCTTTCAAGTGGATACTATTCTATGATTATATATGCAGATGAAGATCTACTCGTACAAATAATGTTCCCTCATTATCCTGATAAAGGTCTTCAATACCATCATCTACAGAAGTCCTTAGCCTCAGGACCACTGAATTTATGTAAAAGCATGACAGAGCCAAGGAGAGAGCTTCCTTCTACAATGTAATTAATGTTTGAGCAAATGTTCACATAATTTTCTCTGTAGCTCTCTCCTTGATTACTGGTATCCAGACCAAAGATAGGGATATCCTCTTTATGTTTATGGCAGCAAAGTATTCTAGCTTTCTTGCATACAGCATAAACCACATTCGTAGATGGCCAATAAGGGATTGTTTCCCTTCTCCTGTTATTGGAAACTCAAGGGAAATCTTAGCTTGATTTTACATTCAAGTAGGACTGGTTTATGTCAATTGGGCTGTCTGATCTCTAGATAGGAGCATCGTTTCCCTCAAAATGACATTTAGGAGACACACATTTTTGACAAGTTTAGAATCGTTATCATACCATGGTGCACCTAATTGAAGATGCTCAAATTTTTTGGAATGCAACTATGTGAAGAAAATAATTATTCCAGCAAGACAGGACAATGTACTCCCACTGCTTTTCTAGGTTCCAGCTGCTAATGCTGTAAGTATATAAGGCATGCATAAATCATTTTTATTATGTTGCACTTTCTTCTTTTTTGCAGGCAGATGCATTTGTATTCTACTCTTATGTAGCTGGATCAGCGAGAGTGGATGTATGTGGTTATGCACTGTCATTTGTAAGCCTTAATATAATATATGTCTTCTATTTGCATGGTAACCATTTAGAACACAAAGTCTTCTTCTTTCAGCTGGTCCCGTTAGGGGTCGCCACAGCAGATCAACTGTTTCCATTGCTTCCTGTCATTTAGAACACAAAGTAGTAGATAAAAGAGAGGGTATCTGGTGCATTAAATTTACTTTATCCTGTTTATTTGAACATTACTAAGTTGTTGTTGGTTTATAAATTACGAACACCTTTATATGTATGCTTTTACTTTCTAGACATTGCTAATAAATTATCTTGGTCATTTTGACTCTTGTTTATTGTGGCAGTGTGTTAACAGCTTTATATTTACTCTATTATTTTTCAACTTGTGGTCATTTTTACAAAAGTTAAAACACAAAAATAATAAGCTATCAATAAATATAAAGTTCCTGTTTCATAGGCTAATATGTTCATAGGTAAGTACTAGGCTAGACAATTTCCCTTCTTGTGCTTGAGTTAATCTCTCACACTTTGTTAAAAATTGGCCTTGCCACCCCATGGATGATAATTACATATTAACCCTAATGAGAATAACTGAGATCATACCATAGAAATTTTGAGAGGGCCCATACATGGGATAAAGATTTTAGGAACTGCTTCTGGATAGGTCTTTGGCACATTTTCTGTTTCTCATCCATATATCCAAGTTGCACTTGAATGTGGACAGGGATGAACTTTGTTTTATGTGGATGGGTAATATGTTCCAGAGCAGCTATTGCAGAAGAGGTTTAGATCCCTAAACTGAGTTTTTCTGATGCTATTTGACTCACTAATTTGTAGACAATTCATCAGTGTTGTATCAGAGGATGCCTTGTATGCCAGATGCAGGTCACATCTTAGTAGTCTGTAGGATAGAGAATACAGTGACAGGGCTTTGAGTTGGTCCATGTAGGGCATATTGTTTAGGCCTTGTTTCCTTTTAGTAAGGTACTTCTGTAGGCATTCCAGTTTTGCATGTGTCTGAACAGATACTTGCCAAAGGTGGGCATTATACTCCATGACTGACTTAACGAGGGCTGACTAAAGCAGGAAAATGACAGCAAAGACAGGTCCAGCTGTTGTATGTGGGTGTGTGAGTGAGTGTATGGGGGATCAGCTATTTCTGCTGAAAACAAATTCCTTTCTGTTATGTTTTTCATGTCTGAACAAAATCTTTCATCCAGTGCAGATGCAAGAAAGTCTATAACTTTATGTGCTATGGCTGATTCCAAAGTGGCAGTTTAACAGTCCTCCCTTAAGCTTTCCTGTACACTTTACTGAGTGACTTAAATCATAGGCATATTTTAATACATTTTGTTTACATTTATTTCTACAAAAATAATGTAATACAGTATGATCAACTAAAACTACTTTCATCTGCATCACATTTTTTTAATTATAATACTGCATATGTTTTACATGCTTCATAATTTGAAATAAAATTGGTAAATGAAATGAAGTCTTGTTTCATTAATAACACAGTTTTTGTTCTTCTTGGCCCATCAGGCATTCTTCCTTCTGTCTTTATTCTGCACTGAACATTTTTGAGTAGAAGACATGGCTTTAACATTTGTGCTTTTCTCAGTTTAAGCTGCTTTGCCTTAGTTTAAATCCACTCTAGTTTAGGGACCCAGATAATTATCAAAGGGCAGCGCATTCAGTAATCCAGGGATTGTTCTGCACAGGCCAAGTCACAAATTCAATTGTACTTTAATGAGTGCATAGCTATTGCAATAAAATCACTTTAACCTTGGATCACGATGTGTCTGTTACCACAGTAAAATAATGCTTCTCTCTGTACATCTCTCTTATATAGGAATGCTAAAATCTATTTTTCAAAGAAGTACATCAGTATTTCAGTCAATACTCTCTCTCTCTGTGCTTTCATACTTAAAAAAATATATTTAAGTCATACAAGTTTGGCAGCCATAAGCATCTACAATGATTAATAAGCACAGACAAGGAGGTGTTGCTTAGAATGAAAGAAATTGAGTAACAGTGATAAAGGTGAAATATTATTTCTGTCCCTAGTATAAAGTTACATATTTTAATATTGCTAAAGTCCATAAAACTGTAACCAGAAGAAAAAAAAAACTCACAGCTTCTTGTTAATAACAGCTTTGTCAACAATTATGCTTGATGTAGTACATAGAGTGCAATGATTATGCTTGGATACCTGGAAAAATCCAAATCAGTTAACAGAATCATAGGATATTACTAGACTATTGACCCCAAGGTCATTTCAAGCCTAGCTGTTTTACCCAATGCAATACCATAGAAATGCCAGGTAGTACTCAAGACTGCCTGTAGTAATGGCTGCCCATATCCAGGAGGGTTGTGGGTGCTATTCCCAGTAAGAATTTGCGGTGACCTATCCACTCATCTAGGTTCCACTTGAACAGTGCATAAAGGTGCTCTTTTTCACATAAATAGGTAGCCTATATTCTAAAGACATTGCAGTCGGTGGAAGATAAATCTGTCCCTCTAGTATGTGTTATTTAAGTCACAGGTTATAATTTGGTAATTGGAACAGGTAGCCCTAGTCCTGTTTGATTTACAGACATGCAGCAAGTTCATTAGGTTTGGGACTGTGATTGCTCAGTAAGTCAGGCATAAGTCTCCCCTAAGAAGTCTACATGATACAGAGTATAGTGACCTGAACTTTAGTCGGTCCGTATACTGCATGTGCTAGAGACCCTTGATCTTCTTCATTAGAAACCTATGAGGTCTCTCTATTTGTTGCAGGTGCTTTGTGTGGTACATGCCGAATAAGGCATTACACTCAATTATGGGCCAGGTTAGTGTTGCGTATAGAGGGGTTTTAACCTGTTTTGCTCTCGAGGTGATTTATTTATTTTACATTTATTGACCGGGATTGTCCGACTGAGCTGAAGAGCCCTTTTTCAGGGGAGGCCCAGCGAGAAAAGCTCCAACATATTATACAATTTTCATTATAAATTAGCATTAAACAAGCAATGTTACAAGATTATTACAAGGCATTAAGTAGCAATGCAATGTTATACAGTGTCAATAATCAGTAGTATAGCATAACTATTTCAAGACGTATAAAAAGAAATGTCATTAAGATGAGTATAGTTTTTGGGGTAAGTGGTTACATAAACCTCGTTTTATCATGATGTAGTTGCATGAAG
Organism: Protopterus annectens; assembly: GCF_019279795.1. Lineage (NCBI taxonomy): Eukaryota > Metazoa > Chordata > Ceratodontiformes > Protopteridae > Protopterus > Protopterus annectens. Next base: position 463,347,869 of record NC_056735.1, read on the forward strand.
CAATGACAATTACAATGGAATGTTTCTCTGAGGCAATTTGCTTTGCTGATGCCTTTACTAATCGAGTGTGCTATGTAGAAAGCCTTCCTTACTACAGTAGACACAAGGTGTTTGAAGTTAAGGTTGCAGTCAACTTGTGATCCCAGGTCCCTTACCACTTCTTGGGTTCTTAGGGTATTGTTGTTGATTTGATAGTGTTCAGGGACATTATTTGTGCCGAAGGAAATGATGATGCATTTCTTTGCATTGAGTTTTAGACCATAACTAAGGCACCAGTCATTGGTACGCGTAAGACACTACTGGAGTATACTGACATCATTTGGGGAGTCAATAATTGCACCCAGTTTGCAGTTGGCTACAAACTTGGCCAGCCAAAACCCCTTAGTTTTGACCTGAACTTCTGATAAGTATATAATAAACAGTAGGGGACCCAGCATTGATCCTTGTGGCACCTCACTGGTAGCAGGTCTGCTGGTTGATGTGGAGCCACCCACTTTGATAGTGTTTGTCTGGTTTGTGAGCTAGCTGGCAAACCATCTTACAGTTAAGGGGTTTAAATTTAGTTTAGGTTTATCGGTAATGCTTGAGTGTAGAATTGTGTCAAAAGCCTTTGCCAAGTCCAGGTATGCTGTGTGTACAGATTTGCCCTCATCAATGGCCTTGGTCACACTTTTGAAAAAATCCAGCAGATAGAAGAGGCAGGATATGCCCTTGATGAAGCCAAATTGGGTAGGATCCATGGTGTGGAGGTCACCTATGTCTTCATTTATGAGGTCCATAATGATACATTCCATGGGCTTACAGATGAGGCTGGTCAAGCTATTGGGTCTGTAATTCCTCGAGTCTGTTGCTAAGCCACCCTTTTGGAGGGGAATAACTGTTGCTGTTGTCTATTCCGCAGGAACAAAGACTGTGGTTAGACTGAGATTGAAAAGGGTACTTAATGGTGATACTAGTAAATGTTTTAGCCTGTTTAGAAGACAGCTTGGGATGCCATCTGGTCTTATAGAAGCTGTGCTTTTTTGCCTTGGATAGGGCCTCAATGACCTGTTCTTCAGATATGTCGGGTGGTGGGGAGTTTGCATGGAGATTTATAATAGGTTTGGAGGGGAGAAGGAGTGAAATTTTCACCAAACCTATCCACTAGCAGGTTTGCTATCTCTGTGGGGTCAGTGTGTGTGATACCATTGGTCACTAGTTCTGCACACACTTGGGCCCTACCTTTTAGGCTAGGTACGTAGCTGTAAAAGTCCTTATGGTTATCCTTGGTTGTGCTTGCTAAATTTTTCTCAAAGAAGCCTTTAGAGGATTTGACAAGTTGTCTTATTGGCCTGTTAATGCTGAAGAGGGTGCTTTTCTATTGTTGGGGTCTTGCCTTTGTTTTTTTGATGCTGAATGTCCACCATGGTGTCATGTTTTTACGTGGGGCTCTGGCTTCGATTCTTTCTGGTACAGCTGAGTCTATACATTTATGCAAATGATTGTACAGTGCTGTAGTGTAAGCTTCAATGCAGTTACCACTTTTAACTGCGGGCAGGACTCAGAATGCATTTATACCTTCACCTAGGAGGGTATAATTTGCCTTGGTGAGGTTTTTTTAGTCTCATTTCATCAGTTGTGAGTTCTGATTTTATTGTCGGCTTAAAGGTGACTAATTTGTGGTCATATTTAACTAAACAGTCCGACAGTTGTGGTAGTGCATCTTTTTGACCGGTTAATTAGGACCAGATCTAGTATGTTTGTTCCTCTTGTTGGGGTATGAACAATTTGTTCCAGGGCATTTAAGTTAACAAAGTCAAGGAACTTTTGCACTAGTGAGTTAGGGCTAGCATAGGTTTCCCAGTTGATGGTGGTATAATTGATATCCCCATAACCAGAGTGTTCGGTAATATTTAGAATGCCTCCAGTTTGGTCAAATAGGCTTCATGTGCACCATGATCCATGGAGGGGGATGTACAACTGGCTATGACTTGAATGGGGGTATTACCCACCGTAACCTGAACATGGAGTAACTTCATGGAGTTGTCCAGTCTAACTAGACAGGAGATGAATTTATCTCTAATACAGATAGAAACACCAGCTCCTTTGGTTCTCACATGTTCATTTTGCAGTCTGAAGGTGTGAAAGGCATTGTAGCCTTGCAAAGCCAGGGTACTCTCTGAGGCCTTGAACCAGGTCTCTGTGACTTCACAGACATCTCCATCTTCCAATGATAGAAGTGTTTCCAAGGTGTGCAGTTTTTGGTTTAAGCTCCTAGCGTTTAGTGGACAATAATAGAGATTTCCATACCGGATTGGTTAAGGCCTAGGGTTAAAAAAAAAAAAACGCCACCAGTACTGTTAGCCAGCATGGTGTTGGTGGAAATTGGGCTACTGTTGGCTGAAGGATAAGGAGAAGAAGAGGGGGAAGGCAAACCTGAAGGCAGAAAGAGAGGAGGAAGGTTAGGAGTGTGGTAGTGAGGGTAGAAACTTTGAATGTTGGCAGTATGACTGGTATAGGGAGAGAGCTAGCTGATATGATGGAGAGAAGGAAGGTTGATATACTGTGCGTGCAAGAGACCAGATGGAAGGGGTGCAATTCCAGTTATATTTCTTCTATCATGGTGTGTATGGGACATGGGGAATCCTGAAGGAACAGTGTGCCAAGAGTGTTTTGGAGGTGAAAAGAGTGCCGGATAGAGTGATGTTTATGAAACTGGAAAATAATGGTGTGATGACGAATGTTGTTAGTGTATATGCTCCACAAGTTGGGTGTGCGATGGATGAGAAAGAAAAATTCTGGAGTAAGTTGGATGAAGTTCTGGTGAGTGCACCCAAGGGTGAAAGAGTGGTGATTGGAGCGGATTTCATGGGGCATGTTGGTGAAGGGTACAGAGGTGATAAGGAAGTGATTGGTAGCTATGGTGTTAAGGAGAGGAATGCAGAAGGTCAGGTGGTAGTGGATTTTCCTTAAAGGATGGACATGGCTGTGGTGAAAACTTATTTTAAGAAGAGGGAGAATCATAGGGTGATGTATAATAGTGGAGGAAAATGCACACAGGTGGATTACATCCTATGCAGGAGGGTCAGTCTGAAGGAGATTGGAGACTGTAAAGTGGTCACAGGGGAAAGTGAAGTTAGGTAGCAAAGAATGGTGGTCTGTAGGATGATGCTAATGATCAAGAAGAGGAGGAGGAGTGAGAGGGCAGTGCCAAGGATCAAATGGTGAAAGCTGAAAAAGAGTGATTGTTGGGGGAGTTCAGGGAAAAGTTAAGACGGGCACCGGGTGGCAGTGAAGAGTTACTGAATAGCTGGGTAACTACAGCAGAGCTGGTAAGGGAGACAACTAGAAATGTGATTGATCTGACATCTGGACAGGGGAAGGAGGACAAGGAAACCTGGTGGTGGAATTGGGAAGTACAGGAGACTATACAGAAAAAGAGGTTGGAGAAGAAGAAGTGGGATTGTCAGAGAGATGAAGAAAATAGGAATATAAGGAGATGAGGTATGTGGTGAAGAGAGAGTTGGCGAAGGCAAAGGATAAGGCATATGGAAAGTTGTATGAAAAGTTGCACACTAAGGAGGAAGACAATGACCTGTGCCGATTGGCTAGACAGAGAGACCAAGCTGTGAAAGATGTGCAGCAGGTAAGGGTGATAAAAGATAATGAGAGAGACGTGCTCATAAGTGAGATGAGTGTGTTGAGCAGATGGAAAGAGTACTTTGAGGGGATGATGAATGAAGAGACTGAGAGAGAGAGAAGGTTGGATGATATGGGGGTAGTGAATCAGGAAGTACAATGGAAGTACAATGGATTAGTAAGGACAACTATAAAGAATGGAAAGGATGTTGATCCAGATGACATATCTGTCAAAGCATGAAGGTTTTAGGAGAGATGGCAGTGAAGTTTTAACCAGATTGTTTAATGAAATCTTGGAAAGTGAGAGGATGCCTGAGGAGTGGAGAAGAAGTGTTTTGGTAATGATTTTTAAGAATAAGGGTGATGTGCAGAGCTGTTGTAACTACAGAGGGGTAACATTGATCAATCAAAGCATGAAGTTATAGAAAAGAGTAGTGGAAACTAGGTTAAGAAGGAAGGGGATGATTAGTGAGCAGCAGTATGGTTTCTTGCCTGGAAAGAGCACTACAGATGTGATGTTTGCTCTGAGAAAGTTAACGAAAAAGTTTAGAGAAGGTCAGAAGGAGTTGCATTGTGTCTGTGGACTTAGAGAAAGCATATGACAGGATGCCTAGAGAGGAGATGTGGTATTGTATAAGTAAGGCAGGTGTGGCAGAGAAGTATGTAAGAGTGGTACAGGATATGTATGAGGGTAGTGTGACAGTGGTGAGGTCTGTGGTTGTAGTGATAGATGCATTTTAAGTGGAGGTGGGATTACATCAAGGATCAGCTCTGAGCCCTTTCTTATTTACAATGGTGATGGACAGGTTGATAGAGGAGATCAGACAGCAGTTCTTGTGGACTATGATATTTGTGGATGATGCTGTGATCGGTAGTGAGAGTAGGGAACAGGTTGAGGAGACCCTGGAGGGGTGGAGCTATGCTCTAGAAAAGAGAGGAACGAAAGTCAGCAGGACTAAGACAGAATACGTGCATGTGAATGAGAGGAGGATAAAGGAATGGTGAGGATGCGGGGGGTAGTGTTGGAGAAGGTGGATGAGTTTAAATATTTGGGATCAACAGTTCATAGTAATGGGAATATGGAAGATAGGTGAAGAAGAGAGTGCAGGCATGGTGGAGTTAGTGGCGATGAGTATCAGGAGTGATTTGTGACAGAAGGGTACCAGTAAGAGTAAAAGGGAAGGTGTACAAGAGGGTAATGAGACCAGCTCTGTTATATGAGTTGGAGACACTAGCACTGACAAAAAGACAGGAATCAGAGATGGAGGTGGCAGAGTTAAAGATGTTAAGATTTGCATTGGGTGTGATGAGGATGGACAGGACTAGGAATCACTATATTAGAGAGTCATCTCAGGTTGGACGATTTGGAGACAAAGCCAGAGAGGCAAGATTGCATTGGTTTAGACAGGTGCTGAGGACGGATGCTGAATATATTGGGAAAATAATGCTAAGAATGGAGCTGCCAGGTAAGAGGAAAAGAGGAAGGCCTAAGATAAGGTTTATGGATCTGGTGAGAGAGGACATGCAGGTGATTGGTGTGAGAGACCAAGATACAGCAGAGAGGAAGAAATGGAAACAAATTATCTGCTGTGGCAACCCCTAATGGGAACAGCCAAAAGAGAAAGATGAAGTTTAGCAGTATGATCTTAGTTATGATTCGAAATTTCACATTAGTACGTTTGTTTGTGACACCTTGCCTAAAAATGGCACTATGGGGGAGGCAAGAGCTTTTGGCAGCAGCCGAAAGCCTAGAGGTGCAAGGTGCACACCGTTACTGGCAAAGCAGCGAGGTTTGTTGACCATGGCTTCCCAGGCTGACAAGAGCTGGATCTGCTTTGAATGACACCAAAAGCTATGCCAATTATTGAAATCAATCATTTTTTTTATATTGTGGCATAATTCTAGGTGAAGGCAGTATGCTTCTCAAGACTAGGGACATACCTGCCTGGAACATGTATTCAAAGAGCTCAGTCATGTCTCTCTTCATAAAGTCCAGTGAGGTATGTCTCAGATCATTCACTCTAACATGAATTTTAACAGTCATAATGGTACATGTTGCTAACAGGCCTGAGTGCATGCATGATCTGACAAATGCTGGCACCAGACAGACAGCTGATTGTGACTTTCTCCTTGTCCAACCTGGTGAGTGGGACATCTGTGTGTCTCACTAATGAGTCTCCAATGAATTGAAAATGTGTTTTTTGAGTGTTATGCCTTACAGGCTTATTAGGTGAGACACTGGTGTTGCTATGCATGATGGTTGCTGTGGGAAGTGTGTTAAGTTATAGCAGTCTTGTGTTTTGCAGGTCTCTGGTGTCTTGGTATGTTTTTTTGAGACAACCTCTGTGTATGTTCATTTTTGTGTTAGATGCATACTATGTGCATGAGTAGTGGTACTATATGCATGTGTAGTGATGGGTGGGTTGGTAATCTTTTCTGTGTTAACTGTTTTGAGTGTGAGAGAGTAGGGATTCAAGATTCTTGGTGTAGATATATCTCAGACACTCTGCAATAGAGCGAGTGATTAGTAGAGCATTGTCAGTGTACATGAGCAATTTCTATGCTGCCTTATGAGACCCAAGTCAGCAAGGCTGGCAGGAGAAACAAGGGTGATCCAACTGTCCATAATGTTAGGCTGAAGACTGCTGTCATTAAGGAAGCCTTTCCCAGGATCGATCAAGGAGGAGCTCAGTGGATGGATATTTCTGCCTGGGATTTTGTTGTTCGTAGTTTAATAGGTGTCAGCTCAATAGCAGTATTTCTTGGACTGGAAAAGTATTAAGCACGGGGCTACACTAATGTGCTACAGCTGTATCTAAGGGAAATCTGTTGACTTAATCTGTCTGGCTATGTTGCACAACTACTAGGCATTGCGTGGTGCTGCGAGATGCACAAGCAAGCAGAAACCTACTCAAATGTAGGGCTTAAATAGCAAAACCTAAAAACTCGAATAAAAATGTTAAAAGGGCTCAAAAGGACCAATGATGATGCTTATTCCAAGACCTAGACCAGCCACCCTTCACCAGGCATGTTCCAATCAACCCAATCCTCTCACTAGAGGACCTTTGCAGAAAGGCCCTATAGCATGAGACACAATCTTAAAAAATGATAAGAACCCCCTCCTTAACTTGTTATGGTTGGGTCTAGCACTAGGAAGTCAGATCTGCCAGTACTGACCAGTAGATGGCAGAGATGATTTATTTTACCCTGCAGTCTGTGCCAGTAACAGGTCTCCGACAACCTCTAATAAACTGAGAATGTTGTTAGAATAACAGACTTTGCATTAATCTGCATTTAATAAAGGATACAAAGTCTGAAACTCAAATGTATATAATTATTTAATAACTTCAATCCCCAGTGATTTGTGAGAAAACCACAGATTTTATAATCAACAGTCCAAACATATGAAGCAAAAATCTGGACAGCTGAGAAGCATGAAAGGTGAGTATAAACATAAAAGGATTGTTTCACAATGTCTTTCTGACAGTACTTGCTAAGTGCTGTATGGCTCTGACTGCTGGCAAAATACTTAGCATTGTTTTTTTGTTTTGTTTTTTTACCCGTAATTAGCAGTACATGGAGCAAAACTCTATGCTTTACAAAGAATTAAGATCGGGACTCCAATCATAACCTATAACTACGTGCTCTCAAAATTCACTTCTCAAGCTTCATTCTTGAAGTGAATATCTTGGCATCAGTGTTGAGACGGCATAATAATCAGGTTATGATTGATGAAAGAGCAGGGTATATTGCAAGATTTTCATTCAAATATAGATGTAATAAATTCTGCAAAATTCGTGCCTGAACCTCACCATTATTGCCAAACAGAAGAGGAGAACAGACATAATCTTAAAATTGGCACTTCTTTGCATGTGACTTCTAAGTACATCCCTTTTAAAACAATGAACCACACACTGTTTTTTTTTTCAAACACATAGGACAAATATGCATATATATATATATATATATATATATATATATAGATATATATATAAGTCAGTAAAAATAACTGTTATCTGTTGAATGGAAAACAACATAACCAGCAAAAAAGCCTGTTTTTCCACTTATAATTTTCCAAGTAAATAATAAAACCCCTGAAAACAGCAGTTGTGGTAAAACGTGAACCACAGGCATCATATAAGATAAAAACCTCATTGTCCTGAGTTAAAAAGTTAGTTACATTTTGACACATTAAAGCAATAAGAAGCAGAAAAATGATATTGGAACTAATTGCCATTCATAAAGGGGAGTTAGTTTGGAGGTTGCATATGCAACACGTGGCTTTTACAAGTAAGAATTATCAAGCAAATAAATAATAAAATAAAGGATTATGTTAGATAAAACTTCACATGGCCAACAGAATACAAAAGTGCACTAGCATCACATTCCAATTAAACTATCCCGATATCACCTTCTATATTTTATTTAACACAGGCAAACAGATAACAAATTAACAAAAAAACAAAAGCATTTCAAACATTTTTCCTCACAATGCGTCCTTACTCATTCTGCAAAATGTATTCAACACTAAATTGCAAGGACTCCTATCTGAAAATCTGTGTTTGAACATAAGAGCAAGGAACAGGTGCCTTTTCTCTCATTTGTTCTTTGCTTTATATTTAAAACAACTGACAAAAAAATAATAAGGGGCTAACAAATGAAAGGATATAACTGGAAAGCTAACCATGAGAGGTTATCTTTACTGGCAGTTAGATTTATTGGCAGATTGTACAATTTTCTAATTGAAAAATTCAAAAGAGGTCATTTCGGCATTGAGGAACATTTTGAGACAATTTTGATTCTTTTCATGATATAAAATGAATGAAAATAAAACAAAAGCTACATCAGTAAACTACTATACCAACAATACCCACATTTATGGGAACATGGCAAGATAAAGTATTTAAATATAAGAATTAGAAAGGATTCTGCTAAGGATATGTGGAAAGAGACTAAACAAAAGATAGTACAAAAACTAAGAACTTGGAAGCTCTTGATTATGTATAAATATGGATAGTAAGATACAAGCAGTGAAAATCGTTTTATTCCCTTTAGTTTTATATACAGATTAGGCATTCTTTTATCAACCAGAGAAGAACTTATGGATGATAGTAAAGCATTTTATATATGGGAAAGAGGGCGAGAGTCAAGTTGGATAAAATAATCCTCACATAGAACAAGGTGGTGTAGATTATTTGACTTGAAAATATATTATAAAGCTGTGCAATTAAGGCTCATACATGTAACACAATCAGCTGGTTAAAAATCAAAGTGGAAAGGAATGAAGATGAAATGGAGGAGGGGGTTAGAGACTGGGAAATATGGAGAGAGTATGATTATGGATTCATGTCCTTAAGGAGAGGAGAATAACAACAAGCATACAGAATGTTACATTCATAAAGAAGCAAAACGTATTTTAAGAATTAAGTCAGCACAGTAATGGAAAAAAAAAAATCATTTGACGGTAGGCTTGACTACAAGTAGGTGAACAGAAAAAAGACAAAGAGGGGTCTGGGATTTACTGGAAAAAACTGGCAAAAGAGCCAAGGTACTGGAAGGAAACAGCTAGAGATGGAATGGGGATAGAGAGGGATAATGTCAAGCAGAAGTATGGACTGTAAGTTAAAGACCGCATTTTTTAAAAGCGATTGATATCAGAGTAAAGGCAAAGAGAAAGGGATAGGAAAGTGACAAAAAACAGCTATGGTAGAGATTTTAGATCCATTAAAAATAGAACTTCTGTTAAAAAAAGGAACAATTACCAGGGCATATAAGGACTTCTAAAATATTGCATAATCATTATATGACAAAATCAGAAGGATTTAGAAAAGACTGGGATGAAAAACTGGAAAAGCAATTTACAAAGGAACAATGGGAGGACATCTGAATGGCTCACAACTATACAACAAAGTTCACAAATTTTTTCTTGGACGTAAGTATTGCATAGCGTTGTCGCCTCACAGTAAGACGCTGTCCGGTTCGATTCTCAGCTAGAGCGTCTTTGCATGGAGACATGCGTGAATGGGCGTACCTTCGTTGAAGGTTGTGCATCAGGGCTGGTAACTCGGCATGTAAAAATCAACTACCAATCATTAGTGGACCGGCGACCCCTAACCGGGAAAAGCCGAAAGACACAACAACAATATTTTTATATTCCAAGCAAATTTCAGAGAAGTTTTCCTCAGGTAGACTGCAAGTACTAGAGGTGTGATGAAAAAGAGTGAGGGAGGGGGTAGTCGGGATCATGTTTTTTTTTGGGAGGGGGTATAATTCATTTTCACATAAAAATTATTTCCAGAGTCCTTTGTTTAACACTACTGGCACCCCCCCCCCCCAAAAATACTAGAAAATGGAAATCAAAATCTAAACTGACTGTTATTTGAAGTACTGCATATTACAAAGCAGATAAAAAAACAGGAAATAATGTTTTCTAATTGTTTTATAAAAATAAATAGAATTTGGGGAAGCTATACATGCAAAATAATGTTCAGAAGAAGGAATCAGGTTTAAGAGAAGGCAAGAATTGAGTAATTTATGCAATGTCAGAGTGAATGAAAATGATACTTGTTAAGAAGATACCTATAGATATAAATATAGATACAAATATAAAGATATAGATACGTGTGATACAGATATACTGCATGAAAATATCACCGTGGTTTTTTATCCAATATATATATATATATATATATATATATATATATATATATATATATATGCATATATATATATACTTACACACACACGTATCAATGTGTAAACTGAGATTTAAAAAATATTTTTAAAAAAGCATTCAAAATATAATTCTACAGTTACTTTTTTATACCATTGCATAAAAGGGAAAATCGTTAACAGTTGGTTAGAATATGTATCTGTTGGAGTATATTAATTTCTACTGAATTTGGTCACTCCTGTTCAGTCTCATAAAGAAACCCCAGCAGGCACAATTACACTCCAGGGCCATGATACCATTGTGTTCTACCTGCACTGTATGTCCTCACCAAAGGACTTTGTGTCTAGATGTTCACATAATTTTGTTCCACGCATAATGGCTAATGATTTTGCAGGGTCTATATTAGATCATCAAAATGGCAGAATTTCGAATGCTCTACTATCAAACCCAATATCATGAATGCTGAAAACAGCGAAGCTGCACAAAACCGAATTCTTTCCTAGGGAAAGAATTCGGTTGGCCGTTGTTGTGGCTTCGCTGTTTCCAGCGATGCGGTGGAAAGTTATGGGTTGGGTTAAGGTAAGTGTGTGATTGTGTGGACGTTCGGGTTAGGGCACGGGTTGGGTGAGTTAGGGTTAGGGCGTGGGTCAGGTAAGTGTGCAATTGTGACAGAATTTGTGGTTAGGGGTGGGTTAAGTGAGTTAGGGTTAGGGCGCGGGTATGGTGAGTGTGCGATAGTGAGAATTTGGAGTTAAGGTGGGTTAACTGAGTTAGGGTTAGGGCGTGGATGAGGTGAGTGTGCGATAGTGATGGACCTTGGGGTTAGGGTCTGGGTTAACGTAAGTGGATAGATAGTGGTGTATGTGCAGTGTAGTGTAGGGTTAGATGTAACTTTTAAATGTATGTGCTTGTGGTATGTGTATGTTTCTCGGAACAGCAAATTCTTTCCCTGGAAAAAATCCGCTGTTTTGAGGTTTCGATATTGTTAGGGTTCGGGTTTTGCAGTTCGACGTTATTACATTTGATAATGAGCCATTTCGATGATCTGATATAGACCCATTTTGCATTGTTATGTAAGTTTTTCAAAGTTCCTTGTCCACACAGATTCATACGAATTGCATTCAAATGTATATATTTTGGGTACACCTACTCAGTCAAAAGTTTAGCAACTCTTGTTCAATTCAGTATCTGGTAAGTGATGTGTGATATATTTGTGAAGTTTGTATTGCTGTGCCTGTATATTACTATCATGGATGGCCAAGATATGCATGTCAAGGATTAACTATGTGATTAGCTTTCCCTATCAGACAAGCTTACATTTGAATAAGGGTCAAATAGATATGAAACTGTTTTTAATTTTATCTTTATAAATCATAAAAGCCTGCATAATTTCACTGAAATAATATGCTTAAATGACTTTGAGATGACTGTAGTTTTCTCGAACCCAGTTTCACAGAATACATTTTCCTAAAATGAAACTGTTTGAAATAGCAATCAGCAAAGGAGATATTTAACTTTTTTCTAAAGAGCAGAAACATGAGAGCAGATTATAATTACAGCAGCAGGGTTTTTCCTTTTTTGGGGGGAGTGAGGAACTCTGGCTTCAAATGAAAATGACTATTTTTTCTACAAAATGCCATTCTGGCTAATTCGGGTTTAAAGGAAAAATAACAAGTCCCTATTTTTCATTTTATAAAATAAAACAAACTGATAAATAATTTAGAAGGATATATGAAGTTAGATCCTCCATTATGCTAATGTATTACACTGGCTAGGTGCTATGCTATATCTAAAATTTATTTCTACTACATAAAGAAATCTTCTTCTGTATCAGTATTTTAAAATGATAACCTACTTCAGTTCTTTCCCTCTTCATATAAAAATATATACATTCTATTTCTTTTTACTGAATCATCTGACCTGAACCAATATCCCCTCTTCTCATACAAAAAATAATATTTACAGTATGATCACATTTAAAGATACCAAAACAATTATGATCTGGTAAATGTAAGTTATTACACAATTAAACTACAGTATTACTGCGATGAACAAAGCACTAAAATAATACAATTGATAAAGACATGTGCTTGAAACAAACTGCATGGGATTCAGAAAACTTCTCACTGGACATGCTAATAGTCCAACATACGTCTGTCAGTTAGTGCAAGAAAGAAATTTCAATTCAGAAAATATCATTCACGGCTCATTACCATGTCTCTAAAATTAAACATTGCACTGTCAGACTTCACAAGCTCATGCATCATGTTAGCAAAGAACCCTTATTATGTGCAACCAGGCAAACACACACATTAATTCAAACATCTTCATCCATTAGACACATACACAGATGACCCCCCACACACAGACGCACTCTGCCCCCCCCCACCCCCAGTCTCCTGCCTCCTTTATGGGTTCAGGCGCCTAGGCAGTGAGACATTTCCCTGTGGTACATTTTGGATGGGGAAACATGGCTGAAGTGGCATTCAGCTGCAGAGAAATATGGCTGTTTGTAAATTCCCTGTGGGCAAAGAGAAGCACATACTGCCATGCCCACAGCTTTAATAACCAAATGCATGGAGGCAGAAGAAGTAATGAGTGTTGTGCTTAGTGTACAGTACATACTTGCATGACTAAGTCATGTAGAAGTGTGCTACAGCATGCAGAAAATCCTGCCTGGTCCTGTAGTCACATTTATGCTCCAGTATGCATTTTAGGTAATGTTCCCTAGACACTGTGAAGAGGGTAGTGGTCCACACACACTGATTATAAAGGCACTGCCCATTGTGCACTGCATTTTTACTGCCACTGACATGCCCTCTGGCCTACCTGCTGCTTATGCCTGCCATATTACCTGCTGTCTCATGTTCCCTTGGGGACCATGGACATTGTTTTCCCCCTGTGCATTTGGTTATTGAAGTTGTAGGTATGGCAACACATTCTTCTCTTTGCCCACAGGGAATTTGCAAACAGCCATATTTCTCTGCAGCTGAATGTAATTTCAGCCATTTGTCCCCAGTCAAATGTACCACAGGGGAAATGTCTCGCTGCCTAGGTGCCTGAACCCCTCCTTTATACTTACTGCACAATAAGTGGTCCCACATGAGTGAATAAATGGCTGCCATCTTACAACACCAATCACTTCTTCCACCTACAGTAACATTTTGCTCAGCTGTATGATTCTCTATATTACACAGCAAAGAAATTCTGTACCAGTAAACATTTGTATGTGAGAATACATAGCAAACTAGCCTTATCCCCTCCCCCAGCCAGACTGCTGAATCAGCATGTAGCTTCACCCATAGCTCTGCTCTTCATCTTAAAACCCTTGTGAGGGAGAACTACTTAGCTGCAGAGAGTTATCAAAATCAGAAATGCTCAGAGTGGAAACATTTCACGATAAACTTTTTGAATCACACTAAGACTTTCTGAAACCTAGGGAATGGAGCTTTGTAAACTGCATGTTGAATAAGAAGTTCAAGAAATGCAAATAACACAGTTTTCTTAGAAGAATGCATTAAAACAGTATCAACATCCACAAAATAAGTAGATTTTTCCAGTTCTTGATTAAAAAAAAACTAATTTGAGAGGTGAATGCAAGTGCTGTAGGGGGAAACTTAATTATAAAAGTGACCCCTTTTAGTTAAGTAGTATTTAAGTAGCATTTTCATTAATGCAGTTGATTATTGTTTTTCCTTATTAACACTTGTGATGTGCACTGGGTTGCAGTACAACCAGATGTGCAGAAAAAAATATTACAAACAGTTACCACCTGTAAAAAGTTTTATAAGGCTCCGACAGAAGTTTAAAGTGGAAAAAGTTTCAACACATTTATATAAAGTTCATGAATTTCAACAAGACAGTCAGAATTTGCAGCTGAAACTCACTATCAGTATAGTTTGTATTAGTGAACCAGCAGTGACGTAATGTGCTTTTCATCTGTCTATGTTCTCTTTGCTTGTGCAACTGTGGATTTGGTACATTTAAATAAAAGAGTGTGGTGTGTGAAGTCTTCCCTCCACTGCAAAAAAATATACAGTTTGTATTTTTTAAACAATTCTATTGCATTGATGCTTTAGCCATTTTTGTCATCTTTTGAATTTTCAACTTGTTAAAATTCATGTATATCTGATACAAGCTCAAAGACCTGCTCTTTATAGAAATCTGCAGTATCTTAATGGAAATACAAGAAACTATGTTTCTTGCCATTATTTTACTTTGGTATCTGTGATTATGATTCAAATATTAAGGGAGCCCACTGTGGGATTTCATTATCAGCAATTCTGATAAGTGTTTCATACTTTTAAGATTTTAGTATTATTTTGTTTTGAGGGACATTTATTAATAACATCAAAGTGCACAAGTTAAAACAGAGGCTATACAAACACCCAGCAGGATACTAATACAGATACTGTTAACAAAATGAAAACATAGTTATAAAACAATACAGTGCCACATTTAATAATTGCTTCTTTATTTCACAGAACCATTTTTATCACAGGCAATCATGATAAACCTATTACCTCAAGAACACTTTAAATCATATTAAGAATGGACAATGCTGACCTACCTCCTAAACGTGTGCATTTCATTCATTAACAAAAATTGCTACAAATGTCCCTCCTATGAGATTCAACAGGACTAATATTGTGTACGTCAAGAAGATGGTTAAATAACATTTCCCTACCACCATCCATCCGTACCACCGCTAGCCACTCTACCTTCAAAACCTTACTTCACTCACATCTAATATCCCTCTGGGAATGTTCCTGCTCCTACCCCACATAACTTTTTCTGCCTGCTCTTCCCTCCCTGCTCTTCTCCTCCTCCTCCCTCCCTATTCTCCTCTTCCATCTCTTCCTCATCCATCCGCCTCCTCTCCGCCTTTCTTCTCTCTTTTTTCTCCCAACTCCTTCCCTCGAGGTTCATTTCTTCCCTGTCTCTCTTCCCTACTTGCACCCTCTAGCATCCCATGTACTCATTATCCTGCTGTCATATTTTTACAGTAGAAGCATATATATTTGTAAATATTTACTTATATTTATAACATTTATTGTGAAATTTCATGAATTGTATCTTTAAATGCTATGATTTAATCTATACTTCTGCACTACTGTGTAACCTAGGACTTTGATAATAGTACTGTCTTTAATGGAGGGTATCTTCCCAGGGCTCTATTGAAAACTGGTTCTTATTGGCCCAATGGATCATCCTGGCAAACCAACTGCAATAAATAAACAAATAAATAAACATTTAGCACTGACCATCGAATAAACAAAAGTATTTCAAGTACTACATACATCTACACTCTCCAAGATCATGTGGCAGACAGAGAGAGAGAGACACTAGCCAGGCTACAAGTCTGGGTAAGGCCCATTCCTGGAATATATATCTAGATTAAATTCTACCTGTGTATCACTTTGAACAGTGCAGACATGAAAAGCTTAAGGGTATGCTTGACAGCAGCAACATTCTAAAATGTATCTTGTCCAACTCAGTAGGGGGCTCAGATAACTAATGTCGCCACCTGTAGAAGGTTCTATCAAGTGAAAGGGGTGAACAATGATTACACATTTTAATGTAATACTTTCAACATTCCAACCTTTCACATCTTTTTGACATTCAGAAATTACAAAGCATCCTTAAAGACAAACCTTTATTTCCAGTGCACCTATAAGACAAAGTAACAGAGCCTACCCACCCATCATTAAAAGTATGTACCAGCCTGCAGGGGTTAAATCCTCCATGTTATTCTCCTCAGTGGTTGAAAGGATCTGCAAATCAGCAAGCAACTTAAGTTATATACATGTAAAATACAACTGAATTTTAGGGTGACACAGAGTGAACATTTGTTTTTGTTTTGTAATGCATTGTTAGCTACATTTCCCCCTTTTTAGTATGGTGTTATTTGCCCATAAGAAAAAAGAAAGCCACTTTTCATTGAGCGCCAATCGGTGGAAGTTTGGTGGAAACAACTTTTGTTGACAGTGAAAATTATATTTTCTCTGCTGTTGTATTACAATTGTGTAGGCATACTGAATTTTAGGAGGGTTACCCCCCCCTCCAAAAAAAAATATATATATATATATATACTTCTGCCATAACATTGTTTTGTTTGCCAAAAGCTGATTTTTTTTAATTGATTAGCACTTGAATGAGTTTTTGATCAAATGACATGTACCCCAGCATCCAATCTACAACAATAATAACAGTGCTTTAAAGCAGGGATGTGTCCTTCATCCCTACTGAAAGCATCATTAATTACAGGGTAGAATCCACTAAACATACTGACAGTTTTCTTTTTTTTTTTTTTTTTTTTTGTGAATTCAGTCTGGTTGATGGAGATGCAGTAAGCTCCTACACATGCTTTGTGCAATGAACACTGCCTGATATATCTCTTGATATGATAAACGAATTTGTCTTTAAAAATGACTAGCAAATAAGCAATTCATCAACTAGTCTCAGATGCTATCCATGCTGAGAGCATACCTCAAGAATGCATATACTGGTCTTTTTATCCTAAACATGAATTAAGGACTACAACAAGCACTTACAAAACTGAATAAACATATAGATTATGTCTAAACTGAGAGTCTCTCTCTCTCTCTCTAGATATATATATATATATATATATATATAGAGAGAGAGAGAGAGAGAGAGATAGCTATATATGTAAATATACAAAGTAGCAGAAAGAAGATGAGAAAGAAGCAGTTCAGATTCAAATCAGGAGGAAACACAACTGACCTAATGTTTTTGGTGAGGAGGAGGATGCATAAAAAGAAGCTAGAGATGAGGAAAGAGTCCAACTGGACACTCCTAGACTAGGAGAATGAATATGACAAGGTCCCAGAAAGCTGATTTGGGCAATCATGTGGTGGTTCGAAGTCCCAGAAACATTGCAAGAATTAGTGGAGGCTATCTACTAGGACAAGATGACTCAAGTACAAAATGTATTAGGCCTCATAGAGGGGTTCCCAGTGAGACTGGGTGTGCAACAGGGCTCAGATCTGAGCCCACTGCTGTTCATACACTAGCAAGCATGTCAGAACGGACAGATAGGCAAAGTTGCTGTATGCAGACAATGTGGCATTACAGGCAGACTCTGAGCAAAAACTTCAGCAAAGGACAAGGGAATGGAGTACAAAACTGAAGGCACATGGGATGAAGATGAGTACAGATAAGACAGTTGTAATGGCAGCAAATGGTGGAGCTCAGAAGAAGCTGAGAACTGAGATAGAAAGAAAAATAGTGGATCAGGTTAACAACTTCAAGTATCTGGGAGGGATGGTTGAGGAAAACAGAAGTCTGAATGAGGAGGTCAAACTTAGAATTGGAGGGGCTTCAGCTAACTGGCATAAAGTGACAGGGGTAGTCTATGACAGAAGAGTGCCACTGAAACTGAAAAGTAATGTTTATAAAACAGTGGTGCAGCCCTTCTACTGTGTGGCATAGAAACCCCTGGAGGTAATGGCAGGACAGCTGAAGAAGCTAGAGCTGATGGAGATGAAGTGACTTAGACAGTTGGTAGGATGCAAACTGTGGGACAGATGAAGAAATGAGAACATCAGAGCAGAAGCCAAAGTAGCTAAAAAAATAAAAGTCAAACAGAACAGATTATGTTATTTCAGCCACATGTGCAGAAAAGCAGAAGACAGTCTGGTGAAAATGATTTGAGACAGACAGGAAGAAGCAAGACAACAAATGAGGGCATCCAGTAAAGAGGTGGATGGATTGTGTGAGATAAGACCTGCCGCAGTGAGGTATGAGTTTTGAAGAGGGTATGAGAGTGGAACTGAATAGAGACACATGGCAACAGTTGACATAACACCCTGACCCCATATAGAAAATAGGGAACAAAGGGGGTTGATGATGACTGTCTGTCTCTCTCTCTCTCTCTATTTATACTAACTTCTGCATAATATACCAAAATAACAATCTAAATCTTTTCTGACTATAGAAACTCCCAACTTCAGCATTAAATATTTATTGGACTGTCCTCTTTAGAGGAAGCTTTGTGAGGACCTTGGTAATAAGAATCTCAATTGTGTATACATTCACGTTCAAACAGACTATTCTATTAAATGTTGTAATGTTTCAACTCAACAGTGAGCAGGTATATATATTTTGGTCGCGTGGGTTTCCTCCGGGTGCTCCAGTTTCCTCCCACATCCCAAAATCATGCAGTAGGTGAATTGGACACTCTAAATTGACCCTAGGTGTGAGTGTGTGCATGTGTGTGCCTTTTGTGGAAGGTTGGGCACTGGGCTGGCAACTCAACACCGTAAAACTCCACTGCCAATCATGAGCAGACAGATGATCTGCTGTGGCGACCCCTAAAAGCCGAAAGAAGAAGTGAGCAGGTATATATTTAATCCCTTAATTACAAATAGGTTTACATAAATAACACTGTTTTTTATAATGTGTAAGAAATAGTCATGGGAGAAAGACTTTTTGTGCACAAAAATTTTAATTCTAATGAATCCAAAGGAAAAATAAATATAGATGGGAATGAGGCATCTATTATGGGTTCACATTTCAACTAAAAAGAATCTAGACAGTTTGGTATGAACTAAACATCTTGCCCTTCTATTAGCACAGAACATTTTTTTAATGCAAATTAAGCCTCCTAAAATGATCTGTGTAGGCGTGGTCTTGCACATACTGCATTCATAAAACATTACATCATAGGGCAAGGTTGCACCGATTCTGTCTTTCCCTCTCCTGTTTGTCTTCAGTCAGTGAATGTATTAGACATAGCCCTTTTATTTGCAGTGTATTTATCTCACACAGGCTCATTCTATAGTATTGTAATATCCACCACTTTCCCATCATGTTACCCCCTCTCCATACCCTGCATTGTCCCTCAGAGTATACCCTTTACAGCATGTATTGTCACTTCATCTACTATTCTGTCTGAGAGCATGCCCTATAACTCCTCACTTGAACACTGCTTATGAATATTAACTATGCATTAAACAGAACATAATTTGTCAGCTCACCAAACTATTATCTCTTTTCTTCAGACCTCTGTTCTTGTTAATACCATACTATTGCATTTCAGGATAACAACTGGAATATCCCCTAGCATCAGAGAAATGCATACTTCTCAAGTGTACTGCATAATAAGGACTGTTACTTATTCTGAGCCTTACAAAGTCCTTATTCTCATTGTTCAACAATTAAATAGTCTGTCAAACATTTATTGTTAAGAATTATTTGCCTGATATTCATGGTAAATGATAATGAATCATTTTAATTCCTCAGGAGAACTTTTTATCATTATAAATTACAAGCATCCTGTGACCTTCTTAGTTGAAGTTGTTAGTAAGCTGTTAATAAGTGTTCCACATTTTGTCCATTTGCCCCACACTAGAAGAGGTGATATTCCACATTCTAGAGATAGAAGGTTGAGAGCCTTGGAGAAAGGTGATTTTAATGCATTGGTTAAATTATCTGCAGTTAGTGTCATCACCTTGACTAACGTAATCAACAAACTAACAAAAAAATAACAAACCAATGTTGAGTTTGTGAGTCTGAAGAAAACAAACAATACTCTGAGCTGATGACAGTATTATTTTGTAGCATAGAAAACTTAACTTTCCAAGGACTGCTCCAGGACTGCAGAACTGACACAGAATCAAAGGCTAAATGTGCATAAATATAATTTTTTATTAGTGAGTTAAAAGCTACGTATAGAACTGTGACATGATTCTAGTATGTAAATAAAGTGTGATTGCACTATGAATGGATTTTTTTTTTCTTAGAAAGGATGTGTTGTAGCTGTACCCGCTGCATTTGTAAATACAGACAGTATTTATTTCACAAGCACATCCATTTGAGTCATATGAATGTGTAGCATGTGCAATAGGCAGTGCACAAGCACAAAACACATGAACAAGACACGTATGTGGAAGTTCACAACATCCTAGGTTGTCATTATGTCAGCTAGAGTAGCATGTAAACTGGGATGAAACCTCTCTGCAATCTAATGAATTCTCCAATGCAGTGTGCTATGCAGATACACAGCAGTACCATCTCCAAGGTTAAATGTAAAGGTGGGAGCAGTCCAAAGGTATGCACTATACTAGGGAAAGACCACTGTTACTTGTACTGTCACTAGTGAGGGTGAAAGGTGTGTGCAAACTATGATCAAAGTTGAAACTGTGCTTGATTTAAAAAAAGTAAATTCATACCAGAATTCAGACTTATTTTTTTTTATATGATGGCAAAGTCTAGACCTCACATTGTAAATGCTTCATCGATTCACCTCCTTACCTAATGCATAATAATTAGCTCTGGAGGGTTTACCTATTTTTTTCAGATATAATGTGGACAGGTTTAAACTCATCAAGTTAATGTTTAAGATACTGAATTCTCTGATCACTGTTTTCCATCAGAAATAATTGCTGGTAAAGTTTCTTTTTGTACACAAGCAGTGATTCTGTTTGTGTATGATTTTATTTTTTTCTTTTCTCCATGGCTGGAGGTAATGGAGTAAGAATGATGTGGGAGGAGTAGGGATGAGGGAACCAGACAACTCATCATTCATTTTGCTATATCCAGTTGAAGCTGGAGTGAGTTTAAATTTAGAGAAATGTAGGTGTGCTACTCCTCATGGAGAAAGGGCATCCCTATTCAATAACAGTGCAGTTTTGTGATGCATTAAGTAAAGTTAGCACTTATTATGATCACACTCACTGGATATTACCCACTTCCAAGGCTCTTAAGAAGAGAGCTGCTATGTCAGTGCCAGAACAGAACCTGTAAATTCTGTAAATTCATTGTAATAATTAATATAGTTCTAAATCTAAACAGCTCTTTAAGAAATACAATTGTAAATAAATGTGTTCCTGCCATATTCCTGGTATGGGGCAGAACATAAGGTAAATTGGCAGAAACAGCAATTAGCTGATTAATACTATCACTAGAGATGAAAAAAATATCAGTTTAAATTAAAAATCTATCATATTAATGCTACTTCTGAATACATAGCCAAATTACCCTTATTTATGATCAGGATATCGGATATTAAGCTAAAAGCTTGAAATCTGTTTGAAGGTTGAATATAAAGATTGTATAAAGATTGTAAACTTACATTGTCTTGCCTCATTTTTCCTTATATAAAATTCTCTACTGTCAGAAGTTTGCTATTTTGCATTTATCTCATAATGAAGCAATTAAATTTGCAAATGAGACATCATTAGAATTTTGTTTGGTAAATGTTTTTGACAGTTTTTCTTTTACTGCGGCTTGTATGTTTAATTATCTAAATTCAATAAAACAGTTATGAAATGCAAATTATATAACTACTATGCATTTATAAGCAAAAAATAGAACCATAATAAAATTTATAAACTCATTGCCACACAGTTAATAACGATTTTCTTCAGGTGTCACATTTACTGGATTTTCACAAGTAAAACATGTCAATTGCAGGGAAAAATAAAGTGGAGGAATCATTTCAGTACCTTCAGACAAACTGGATATTATGATTCATGAATTTATCAATGAATTTATCATGTTTCATTGCAAATAATTTGCCATTATTTATCTCAGCTTGTCTTAACTGATCACACTGCTTACCTCATATACCATGCCCTGGCGAATATGGAATAATACCATAAAAAATCAAAAACAATGAGTATATTTCCTAATTGAATGTCTTACAAGAATTGTTTTTACTAAACTCTCTGGGTGGGCTATATTCCAAAAGCGGTGCTCTCAATGTAAGTCTGTCCTGATTCAGAAAGACATGCTTTCAGTGTAAGTGCCTTATTTCTATCTAAGGCAGTAGTCTACTTAACACCAAAAGTGTGATAAGAGACCTTGGGATACAGGTGGACAGTAGTCTCTCCTTTGATAATCACATTGCCACAGTAGTCAGGAAATCCTTCTACGTGGCACACCTCATTACAAAAGGTTTCTCATCCAAGAAAAAAGAGGTCATTGTATCCCTCAACTCATCACTCATTAGACCCATTATAGAGTACAACACCCCTTTTGGTATGTACCTCACAAGACATCTACAACAACTGGAAAGGCCACAGAAATAACTCACTAAGAGAATTACCAGCCTCAAACAGATGCCCTACACAGACCATCTCAAACAACTCCAGCTTTACTCAGTTGCATATCGCCTACTCAGAGGTGATCTCTGCCTAACATACAAAGCTATGTCAAACCCAGAGCTGTTGGACATGCGCCATGTAAAGAAATCCCAATCCCTCTGAGCTACACACTCTAGGGCCCTAAACCTTGTCACCACAATAAACAAAACATGCTGGAGGGATAGAGTCCTGTCCCAGAGACTTCCCATATTCTGGAACAAACTACCTATCTGTATTAAACAACGCTTCTCATTAGTACTTTTCAAGAAAAATCTTGATGACTGGATGAGAGATAGGAAATTCACCCCGGGGATCACTTCTGTGGCTCTGCTTGACAGGGGCACAGGAAAATAATTTTCTTGGGTGGCAAAAGCCAGGGTACCATTTGGCTAGGCTTATATAGGCCCTAGGGCTAACAGCCTAGTACCTACCTATGAACCTATAAAGAGGCTTACTATGGTGACCAGATTCCAAAACACTTGATCTCAGCCCGCTCTCAGTATAAGTGGTTACTCACACTGAGAGCAAGTCTTTTGGAATTAGGGCCTTTAATAATGGTTCAGTTACCAAACATATTAAGAATTAACTTGTCTGTACTATATGGCTCATTTAATATAATATATGCATTGAAACTACTTACAAGTAGAAAATTCAGTGCATTACTTGTTAAACAGCACAACAAAACCAGATTATCATATTGTATAGAAACAAATATGTTAGAAAAAATGTAATAAAAATGGCCTGCTCTAGCCAGTCAGGGTTACTATTTGCACCATGCATGGCATTCTCAGAAATATATCTTGAGAACATTAGCCTTTGCACTTTGCACTTCATGTACAAAACCATACCTTAACATTATTAAAAATAATATTTTTTGAGTTAATTTTAATTGTAATAAAGATATATTCCACAAAATACATTTTTCAAGATTATATCCAGTTCAAAACTAAAAATCCTACTAAGGAATTTCAGTGTTTAATACACTTTACAACTTTTCATATTGCAATATTAATACTGTGCATATTCAACTCATACTGTTCATTTCTTGCCATACAAAATAAGAGGTAGTATATACATGTGAAAATGTTGAAGCCCCCGCATAGATTCAGACTTATCACAATGCTTCATTCTGGGTTAAATTCAAAATGGCAGAGCACACCTGAGAAGGTAGGGGTACCAGGTGTATCAGGCTTCGTCCTCACCTAAAACTATGCCACAGTATCAACAAACATGAGAAAAGTGTGTAGTACAAGAGCCAGACACATGGAGCTTCTAACAGCACACTATTGTATAATATGATACAGTTTTGTTTACAGGAAAATGTGTTTTGATTAGCAATACCCTGCAGGTTGTACCAACTGGGTCAAAAGGAAATCCTATGTGTCCATTGCATGATGAGCTGACACAGTGTATTCTAGCCAGCATGCTCCTGCTGTTTCTCCTGCAGTGAGTATTGGTTACTTTGACTTCCTAACCTTTGAGCAAAGCATTTTACTTTGTTTGAAAGTTAATCATACAAAAAGCACCAACAAGTAATATCAATGACTCTACAACACCCTAAACATGATAACATTGGGAAAAATGCTAAAGTAAATAAAGCTACACCGTTCAGTGTGTGCATCTCTAAGCCTGAGTAACTTTTTGCAGCCTTTTGCTACTGTCTGCTTGCTAGCATAGTGGAATCGGGCTCTGCTTTTTGAGGTAGTATCAAAAGATTCAAACCAGTGCATGGGTCAGATGTTTTAATAATTTTAGACACCCACTTCCAATAATTGCCATTTAATTATCAATTTCTATATATTTGTACTATGGCTTACATATGTTTTATGGTATACTTTTTTAATTATTCATTGTATGGTTTGCTGTGGGTTTAATGGGACTTCAGGCTTCTACTGTGCTGATTTCTGTAGGAAACAGTGTTTGTGCTGTGACTACATTGCATGGCAGTTGTGCTCCTCATTAGCTACCTAAGATTCTTCCTGATGTTATCACGTTCAAGATTTTATGGTGTTGTGGACGTGACTTGTGGACTTTTTGTACAATGAACTTTTGAACAACGTAAGCTGGTAACTTTACATTATTTAGTCACTGTAGAGTGAAAGTATTTCTGTACCTGCTTATTACTGAGAATCAGACCACTGGCTAGCTTGTGCATACCCTTTGCTATAACATGGATCCAGAAATCACACCTCTACATGCTCCTCCAAAACTGTTACTTCCAACTATGTCTGTATCACCCTATCCACATATTTGGTCATTAATCAAGATCCACCTTTGTTTTCTAAACTCATAGTCTATTTATTACACCTTACATTGCATTGCAGCTTGAAGTAGAGACTTGCACTGATTGATTGCTTCCTTACTGAACACCAGCACATGTCAAAAGGCATCCAGAGGCACTGAGATTTGTCTTGCATACATAATTTTCTTTATTATGGAAGAATGTTAAGGAGCAGCATTATCTGTGGCTAGTGGATCCGTCCTATGTTTTTGAACCTTTCACAACTTATTTGTCTCATAGTATATGACTCATCCACCCTACTCCTGCTCTGTATGCCGCTGGAGGTGTGTTTCCAGATAGAAGTATGGTAGTCAGAGTATTGCATTGGAGGCACTGCACAATACTGTCCCATTCCTTTGGAATGGAACAGATGTTTGTGGAAGGCCAGAAATAATAAAAAATAAGGCAATATATAGAGAAATGTATAAACAACTGACTATAATAACAATAGTAATAGTAATAATAATACTACTACTACTACTAATAATAATAATAACATAGAGCAAACTAAATTTGCATGATGATGTTTTACAGTATGGAAGTTTACCAGCATTATTATGATTACGATTATGACATAACAATGAAAATATATCAAATACAGTGTTATGAACTGCTTCAAAGCCAAAGTGAGATACCTCCTCTATACAGAATGCTGTATAATGTCTAAAATGTCACACATGTTGTGTTACAAGACCCCATAATGCCATAACAGACATCCTCTATACAGCATGCTGTATAATATCTAAAATGTCACACATGTTGTGTTACAAGACCCCATAATGCCATAACATCTCCATCAGCACTAAATGGCTGCAGCTGCAATGAAGGCAAACTACAGGTAGTTGTTGTTGTTTGTCTTTCATCTTTACCAGGTTAGGGGTCTCCACAGCGGAACTCCAGTCCGCTAATGATTGGCAGTTGGTTTTTATGGTGTTGAGTTGCCAGCCCGACGTCCAACCTTCAACGAAGGCACACCCATTCAACGCATGTCTTTTGAACACCCACTTGACCACAGGGAGGACATGCAGACTCCACACAGTACGCACTCCCCACCCAAGCCGAGAATCGAACGGGAGAACCTCTTGCTGTGAGGCAGCAATGCTACCGTTGCACCACCGCAGAAGTCTAGGTGAAATTAGATAATATTTCATAATGAAGGATTATAATGAATGTCACAGATTGTTTAATGGAACCAAATGTTTTCATAAGAAAAGGAGAAGCCATGTATATGTTTAATGTGGACAATTTATAGTAGTATTAAGGCAGAATAGCAATACCCTACCACAGTCAGTGTGCCTTTTTCAAAATTATCCTGTGAGCTGATAGATGAGCTTTTACTTTGTGTATTACCCTGTATACTTGTAACACACTGACATAGAACAATCCTTTTATCTCCTTGTCCTCCTCTGCCATCTCTATGTCAATGCCCCATGGTGCCCTTTGCTGACATATAAGATACTAGAATTCTTTTTGAACTATGCAACATCCTGTGTGCTTACAAAAATGTAATCTATCCCCTACTACAGAAGAAATAGGTATTATCAGGCACAGTGAGTTTATATTCCTGGTTTCCAACACCATCTTTGATCCACTCTGAACACTGCCAGAACAACCGTGCCTGTAAATGGATATGATCTATTAAGTACAATGAACAACACTAATAATCAGTATATGCTGTACATACATATTGGATTTGCTTTGCATAGCATGTAATGGATTCATATTATGAAGCTTTGACATTGTGGAGCATTTTGATGCAGCATATGCTCTGCAAATAGGGAAACAGAGCATAATTTTCCTTCTGCTCTAGTGTGAACAACTTTATACCTCTGAACTTTTCCCTCCATCCACTGCATTTTTCATGTAAGAGTGTGTGATGATTCAGTCGGGTCAGAGCAGTCTTTTTGTTTTTTGACAGAAAGCTGCTTCAACACTGTTCCAAGTGTTTTTTTTTTTTTTTGATTGAGGGGTGTAAAAAATGACTAAACTAAGGAAGAACCACGTAGCATTCATACTGTAAACAGGATGAAAGCAGCAGCACCCATAATATGACTGATTGTTTATGACCAGAAGTCGATCCACATATATGTCTGGATTAGGTAGCCAAGAAACAGGAGAGCTTACAAGCATTTGTACCTGCTGATATATAATATAGAAGTTTATATAACGCAATAAATTATTTTCATTTGTCAAAGCTTGAATTTCATGTCATTCAGCATACCTTATAGGAGGCTATTAAGTTTTCCTGACCACAAATATTTGAGAGATGACCACCTATAACACAAAGGTGATATTGCAGCTTTCCTTACATAGACTGAATTCACAAATCATTTAAAAGTACACCTGTTGCTAATGGTCTTCTGAAAACAGATTCAGTTAAAAGGAACCTACTAGATGTGATCCACTACACCTCCATCTCCAGCAAAAAAGATCCTGCCAGTGGGCTAGTATCCCTGCTCACTGTGCCCCCCCCTCCTACAAAAAAAAAGACAGAACAACTTTTGCAACTTACAGAAAATGGCCATTTTCTACAACTGGTGCAACTCACAGAAAATGGTCATTTTCTAACTGTGGTGGTCCCCATTTGTTTTTCAAGCAGTAGGGCACAAGAGAGGATGAAATGATGAACTTGCATGTAGCCACTGCTCATTGTACAATCATAGTAATACATCTGTAGTACAAAATGACCCCTGAGTACTGGTAACATGCTTTCTCGTTTATTGATCTCTACAAACCCTCAGTAATGCTACATTTCGGTGGATACAAGAATGTTATGTTACAAAAATGATATACAAAATCCATCTCAAGTTGTAGTCTTTATTACCTCAAGAGAACCACTTCTGACAGCTCTGCTATTACATCTAGACACAGTCATCTTTTTTGGCAGTTGTGGTGGCTGGCTGCAGTGCCTACATTTTTGAGACGGACCTTATTTTCATTTATAAGGGAATGATGCCAGTAGATGTTTTTCTCTAGCAGTCTTTCTGTCTGACTTGGCAACTAGGTCAAAGCTGCAGTCATGTCACACTTATGCATAGTGTCTTACCATCACATAATGTAGAGTTAATGTATGGCTTTTACTGCCTAATACTTCCCAATCTATATTTAGAACAAAGCAATCAGTAAAAATAAGGGTAACTGAAATGTTTATTATTGACTTTATTATTGATTACCCCGATTAACTTATTAGGCAACATTACCTCTTTTGGGGTGAACTAGGAGTAATGTTTGGATAAATGACTTGCTCATAGAGCAGGCAAATGGAAACGGGGAATCAAACCATGGACTGATGAGCAAAACTGATTAGCAGCTTATATCCTTAATCTTTTTTAATAAATTTCCAGAAAATTTTAAATTGAACCAATTTTATTTTTGTGACACTGTTCTAACACACAGAATATCACATATATTTTACCCTTCTCAAAAAAAACCTGCTTCGGTTTATCCCCTAATTTAAAGTCAAATGTTTTAACATACAGAGCATATTTATTTATTGGTGCAATAAGAAAAGAGAGCAGACATGGTTCACTGATTATATTTTGGCAACAAATCAATGTATCCAATAATAGTATGTTCTCATGCATAGTAGTCCATTTCATTCTGAATAATGCATCATATGAATGCTGACAATTTTCACATTGCATTTAACAGGAGGTTACAGCAACTTCCTCTCACGGCTTTTTAAATAAATGACGTGTAGTTTGAAATGTTTTGAAAAATCAAAAGTTATTTTATTGAAAACAGAAATGTGAGTCACTGAAGTGTGGTTATACTGATGACTCTTATACCTCTGTTTTAACAATGGACACTCTTTGGCCTATTACAAATTAAGAGGTCTTAGAAAATTAAATTACTATACAAATTATATTTCATAAATATCCAAAATTTAGGTTAACATATTTTATTCATTTTTATGCACAGTATGCCTACTTATTTTACTAAAGACATGACTAGTACTATTAAACAGCACAACAAAACCAGATCATCATATGGCACAGAAACAAATATGTTAAAAAAAACGTAATAAAAATGGCCTGTTCTAGCCAATCAGGGAAAGTGTTTACACCAGTGCGGCATTCCTAAAAATATATTTTAACTGCAGTGGCCAGCACTTCGCACTCCATGAATAATTATGAGGATACTTTTTTAGTGGAAAAAATCCATGGCGTTAATGTAATTCATTTTTCTTAGAATTACGTTAAACTTGGAAACATGCTTTCTCATTCCATTTCTGTACTATCCCCATAATGCATATTTTAATGCGTCAGACTCAAGAGAATATTCAAACACATCACTACCAAAGTACAGTTGTAATTATTACACTGCAAGTTATGGACATGTATGTTCCATATCCGATCTCTGCTTGGTAACCATTTGATGGCATATAGAAAGTTTGAGTCTATGTAACTCAGCATATTTATTTATTTATTTTATTTTACATTTGTTAACCGGGAAAGTCCAACTGGATCTATATCCATTTTCAGTGAAGGCCTGGGGAGAAAAGCTCAAGAAATACAGTATATAATAAACAAATACAATTAATAAGTATAATACTGACAGCGCAAATAATAAATAATATATTCAAAGATAACAAGAGAAAAAAATGCATTAAGTTAGGAAGTAAGGAAAAGGAAGTAGTATACTACGTGGGTAGAGATGTCAGTAGAAATGAGGAGAGAAAAAAAAAAAGAAAAAAAATATATATAAGCAAAGAGCTGCTTAAAGAGGTATGCTGAGTGAGATTAACCTGGGCAAGTGCAGGTGCAAAACCAGTGGTTGGTGAAATAATATTTTGCTGCAATTTTAAACTTTGTTAAAGAGGGTTCTAGGGTTAAGGCAGGAGGGAACAAGTTCCAAGTTTTTGCTATATAGTTGGAGAATAGTGAATCACCGGCATGATTTAGAGGTCTTTAACATTAATTTGTCATTAGATCGTAGTGGTCTGGTACTGGTGTGAGAGATAATTAAGGGTTGTATTCCTGGTACTCTGTCTGGTTGGTAAAGTATTCTATGTGCTAAAGTAAGCTGATTATAGAGAAGTAGATTAGAGAACTTATATCAACATCCAGCCTTATACTCTATGCCTCTCATCCTCCTGGACAATTTCTTTAATATCTTAGTTGCTTTATTGTATGATACTTATTCAACGGCAATTCTACCTGTTGTTTTTTGTAATACTACCTGTTGATTGTAATGCAAATATTTTTCTTTGTAATTCATTATGTGATGTAATTTTGTATTGTTGAGCTTTTCTCCCTGGGCCTCCACTGAAAACGGGCTCTTGAGCCCAGTCGACCTCCCCGGTCACCAAACTGGAATAAATAAATAATAAATAAATAAATAACTCAAGCCATTTTAGTAGTTTCAGATTTTGACAGTGATGTGTATGACAGGTAGAGCCTACAGCAAATCTAGGGATATGGTTGTAGCAGATGGTTAACTTATTTAGTTCAGTTTTTGAGAGGTTAGTGAGAATGGGGGAGGCATATATGAGAAAGGAGAGTAGGTGGGTACATGCGCTGCTGGTTCTGGCTAACGGGGTTAAGAAGAGTTTGCTTCTGTAGTGAGAGCCCAGTTTTTTATTGGTGTTTTTAATTATTTGGTTAACATGTAGGTCAAATTTCAGATTGTTATCAATTAGTACCCCAAGTAGTTTGGTGTGGCTATCAGGAGATATCATGGTACTGTTGTTGGATGTGATACTGAAAGTGACCCGAGATGAATGACAGGTTGGGGGGAACAGCAATAGCTTGGTTTTATCAGTATTTAGTATAAGATGTCTGCTAGAAAAGCAGTTTTCTACTAAGTTAAATGTTTTCTGGGTCAGGGATTGGAGTTCTGGGAGGAATTTGCTGAGCATACCAATGTGGAGTCGTCTGCATATTGTATACAGGTAGCTTCAGGGGTAGCTGACTGTAGACCATTAACAAAGACTATGAATAGTAGAGGACCTAATATAGAACCTTGTGGAACTCCTAATGATATAGGTAGAAGGGTGGATAGTTTGTTTTTCCAGATCACTGCCTGATGTCTACCTTGGAGGTAATTTTGAAACCAGTTGATAGTTTGGTTGTGTAGGGAAAGTTTACGAAGAGAGAGTAATAGTTTGCTATGACTGATCATATCAAAAGCTTTAGAAATGTATAAAAAGAGTGCTGATGAGATTTTGCCATTATTCCTATTCTGGCTGATGGAGTTTGTGAATGATAGCAGTGCTGTCATGGTGCTATGATAGGATCTAAAGCCATGTTGTGAGTTTGTGAGAAGTTTGTTCTGAATTAGGTACTGCATAAGTTGGCTATGAATACACTTTTCCATGGGCGAGAGGATGGCTACAGGCCTATAGTTAGATAACTCTAGAGAGTTTCCACCTTTATGGAGAAGTATGACATGTGATACCTTCCAAATGCTGGGAATGGTGGCTTCTGTGATTGTCCTATTTATTAAGATTGAGCTAGGGATAGCAATAACATCAGCTGCCAGTTGTAATCATTCAACTGGGAGCTGACCAGCAATCAGGGTAGTTGGTTTAAGTTTAGTCAAGAGTTTCTAATGTAACTGGTGGGGACTGGCTGTAAGCTAAAGGTAATGTTGTCATTGGTGACTATTAGGTCTAGACCATCAGTAGAGATGTCTGTCTGTTGTTTGGCAAGGGTGAGTATGGTGTCAGCAAAGTATTTACTGAAAGTGTCTGGTAGATCATCAGTTTTAGTTCCTTCTGGAGTGGAGGGGGTAGGTGTGGTAACATTACCAGGTCTTAGCATTTTATTTATTCCTGCCCAAAACTTTTGTGGTTGATTTAGATGCTTGATTAGTAGGTTATGGAAATATTCTCTTTTGTCTTTTAGAATGGATCTCTTTGTGTCATTCCTAAGTTGCCTGTAGTTGACTTGGTATATAACAGATTTGGTGGTTCGTCATTTGGACCAGGCTGAGTTTCTTTCTGAAATTTTTATTTTGGTATTTTTGGTAAGCCAAGGTGCTGGTTTAGGTTTGGGTCTGGATGTACGTGGGAAGCATGTGAGTTTAGGATAGAGAGAAAGGTAAAATTAAAGTGGTTTACAGTTTCATCTAGTGGCAGCTGGGGGAGTATAGACCAGTTACAACTAATTAGATCAGATTGGAAGGTGTAGGGGTTGAATTTCTTTTTATTCCTGATTGTCTGATAAATAGGCTGATGGATTTTATTAGTTTTGTTTTTTATGAGAAAGATGGGGAGGTGATCACTTAAATCATCTGGGAGGGTTCTGGAGATATAGTTATGAGGTCGTTGGTTAGTGAGTACCCAGTCTAGGACACTTCCATTGTTCTTATTTTTATTGAGTCTAGTGGGAGATTTTATTAGTTGGGAGAACCCATATAGGTTAATGTGATTGGATGGGGATTGTGCAGAACACAGGTTCCAATCTATATTGAAATCCCCTAAAATAATAGTTTCTTGGGGATTAGAGTAAGATAGTCCTTTGAGAATGGCTTCTAAGGTAGCCATATTATTACCTGGGGGAATATATCCACAGACAATATTGATATGTTTCCTGGTATTCATTTTAATTTTGGTGGTTAAGATCTCTGCATTATTGTGTGAGGGAAGATCATGGATTACTTTGGTCATGTCCAGTGTGTTTTTATATATAAGCACTATCCTCCACCCTTTTTCAGTAAACAATCCAACCTTAAAATGTTATAGCCTGGAGGGAGGATTTCACTGTCTGCTATGGTTGGTTTTAGCCAGGTTTCAGAAAGACCAAGAATGTTGTATGTAGCTATAAGAGCATGTAAGTCCTGTACTTTATTTTTTATGCTTCTAATGTTCAGATGCATGACTAAGATATTTGATAAGGATCTATGCTGGAGGTGGGTGGGGATGGGGGAATAGTTGGTTCTGCAGATGTTAATTAGTGGAACTGGGTTAGGGTGAATGTCTCCATCCTTTACTATTTCAGCCTAGATACTTGCAATTAGTTTGGTAAATTTAAGAAATAAGTATAGATAGTCTTTATATTTGGCAGAGATAGGTAAATAGTTGGTTTTATTTGTGAGACTGATAAAAGGTTTCTTGTAAATTGAATTATTGAGGTTTAATTTATATGGGATTGGGCAGCTTGGTAGGGTAGTTGTGGTATGGGCTTTAGGGTAGTCATACCTGAGGAGGTATAGATCGTCACAGATGGCTTGGTAGTATGCACATAGTAGGATGGGGAGGAGTAAAAGTAGCGTTTGATGGAATAGAGGGAGTTGTGAGTTAGTGGTAGAATACATTTTTAAAATAGGATAAGTGGTCAGTGTGTAGGAGGGGTAAAGAGATAGGAAGTTAGGGTTTGGAAGAGAGAATAGTTAAGTGTGGGGATTGGTTGAAAAAGTAGTGGGAGTGGTTAGTTGGATATAAATGTAGAGGTAGTGGGGGCATGTGGGAATAGGGGGCAGGGTAGAGGAGCGGAGAGAGCCCGAGTGTAGCAAGGGCAAACGGAGCAAGGAAAAGCCAAGGATGATCATGGAGCCAGAAACAATCAATTGTCATTCAACAACACAGGACTAAAAGACAGCAGCACGGTACAGTAACAGTGACAGAAAAAGGTCTGTCAACACTGATAAATTACTTGTATACAAGTTATGTTTTCAGATATAACTTAAAATGGACAAACGAGTATCACTAGGGAAGGACTGAGTTGAGGAGGGAGGGTTCCAGTAGCGTGCTTTCCCTGCAAGTAAAAACTGTAAGAGCTCAGTTAAATACAAGGGAAAAACAATTCCGTACACTGTAAATGGCTTTCTTGTGAGCCATTAAAGAAGGCCATAAACTCTGAAGTAAAACGAGCTGTCTGAAGCTCCGTCGGGTGTAAGGCACTGTAGATGCTATTTCATGAAGGCACTAATGGCATCAAGCTAAACACTGTGTTAATGGCACCTCGGAGGTAAAGCAGTGAGGGAGAGACAAATTACCAAAGGCTTTAAACTTCTCATATGAAGTAAAAATACCTTAAACTAAATAAAAGTTTTATTTTATCAACAGTTAGTGTACTTGCTAGAAAGGGAAACTTCCCCAGTGCAGCAAATACTGTCACCATGAACATGCTGAACATGTTATACAGTAATACAATTACGTTTACTGTACCATAACAGAAACCAAACAGACAGCTGTACTGTACTTCCATCATAACTGTACCTAAGCAGCTAGATCAAACTAAATCTCTAGTGCATCAGTGCTTTCTAGGAATATGAAATACAGCAATACAGCCATGACTGAAACAGAGGCCTGTAGGGTAGCATCCCCTCTTCTACATTTTTACAAATAGTACAGAAATACATGTAAACTAATGTGTAGTACTATGTGACTTTCATTAAATGCATAACTTACTCATGGCAAAAAAAAAAAGAAGAAGAAAAAATGTATTGCCGGTTAAACAAGATCTGCTGGTAACTACTTTGACCAACAGTTGTTTCAAAGAATGGATCTAGCAAGTCAGTTCTCTTTAATTCTGCCCTCACTCTTTCAAGTACATCAGTAAGACATTGGCTGGGAATTCAAAATAAGACTTACACAAGATGACAGTCTATATCTCTTGACCGCATATCAACAGTTAAGACTGTCTGCCCTTTACATCTTCAGTACACCTGACTTCTGAAAATTTAAAATAGGGATTTGACAATTCTGATTCTTAACATAGTTTTCATATAGCATACATTCATAGCACATGAACTATGTTATTGCTATTGTTACTTCTACATTAGCCTACTTGACGAGGTAGTCAGTAAGCTCAAATAAGACTGCTACCACACCAGACTCAGCAAATCCTTCTTCAGTGAAATGAAATTATTGTTTTATTCGTTATGTAATATAAACAGCTGTAGGGTACTGTATTACAAGCCATACAGAGCTCTATCCAAAAATGTTAACTGCAAATAAATGTAGTATGTCACCTCCAGTCCTCTCCATATACACGTATGGACTTCTCAATATTAAAATCTCTGATACATTCGCTCTGCTGAAAATGATTTTAAGAACTCACTACAAGGAATGAATATTCCCAATATATCCAGATATATATAATTCTGCCCCTTTAAGTTATGCTACATGGCACTGAAAAGTACAGCACCAGACTTACTAATTAAGTTAAAAAACACTTGTCTCATATTATGTTTCATACTGAAAGGTGGAAGGAAAGTATACCCATGCATCTATTTTTGACTCTATAATTTGATTCCACTTTATTAAAGAACAGGTACACATGCAACACAGCAAATATATAGGAAAATGTCTACTGTTGTTCTGATCTTTTCTGGTTATTTACTAAAACTGTTACTAATAAGCACTATATCACATGCAGAAGTGTTATAATTTCAACAGCTTCAGACTGAATTAAATCCTAGCTGCACCTGTTTTTTTCATTACTGTAATTTTCACTAAGCATCTATGTTACTATTTTTGTTTCAACAAAAATCTTAATTTGCAGTAAAACATTATGCAAATTCAGTGTGAATGTTTTTTGCTGCATTATCATCTGTTTTGGATACATAATTTACTCACATAAAACACAATTTGCAGTACAAACCCTTTTACTCTGTATGCATTAGAACATTGCTTTGCCAGAGTGCCAGACAACTAAAATATTCTGTTACCTGACATACTTAATTTTATATAATCACCATGTGCATGAAGCTAAAATTAACTCTCTGAGACCTTCTGCATCAATGGCACTTTCCACTTAATGGAATTATATACATTAATTTTATCTATAGTGTATTGTGGAATAGGTATGGTAGGAAGTTAAATGTCTCTTTATTGAAATGTTGGCACTCAAAATGCCAAGTACCAAAAAGTAAAAAAAAAGTGCAGAAAACACAAGACAAAGTGAATCATGAAAATCACTATTCTCCTTAAAACTTTTTTCTGCAGGGGAGGGCAACCCCCCACCCAAACCTCCTAACATACATATACCAACTCTGAGATTGTTACGTCTCCGAGAAAAAGGAATATTCTGAGAAATGACATCTCGGACTTAGTATATGTAAGTCTGATCTTTCGGCCATTCATTCGGGACTCAGTCTAGCAGGTCCCGACATTTCAAATGGTTATTCCATTAAACATTATCTAATACTCTGCTACAAATTATAGCTGCTAACTGATAAAAAAAGAACACAGTAACTTATCCTATTACTGCTCCACTGACAAAGATACACCTAGGTTTTCACTAGCAGTATATATTTTTGTAGAATATCACTTTACTTTAAGGAAGACCTTTATTTAGATTTGGTATGTAGGCACTTAATGAGCAAAGTTCAAAAGTCAGTTTGTGTATAAAGTCCCTCATGTTCAGACAAAATATGTTTAATCAGTTTTGACAGAACTTTAATATTTGTAAGACGTGGAAGTATATCTAAAATACTGAGGCTAAACTGTTAACAGTGGCTCCAACCTGTAAGTATACACACAAGATACAGCTACATAATCAGCGGTTATGAAGAAATCACCCCAAAAGCCTTATGTGTACCTAAATAAATTTTAAACTCAACAAAACCAGAAACTTAGTGTAACCAGGCAACACCCCAAAACATCCTAGTAATCGATGATTCCACTGTGTATAAAACAGGCATTCACATCACTTGATTTTTCAAGGTGTTTGATTCAGTTTATAGCGCTCTGAGGATAACATTAAGGAAGCTGAATTAAGCTAAAAAACAAATACGGTTAATTAGGAAATGGATACTATTAATATAGCAGTGACCAATTTAAGAAGCCCTTCTAGTAAAAAAAGGATATAGTAGTCCTCTCCAACATCTTGGCATGCATTAGAAAAACATACCTCCTTAGTGAAGCCATCCAATCCTGGCACCTGAATAGAGTTTTGATAATCAATAGCTATGGACATATTGACATAAAAAGGGGATTCAATGGTTGTCAGCCAAGAGTGAGGCATTTAAGCAGCCATATTATTTTGCATGCCATAGGTTTTATGTCTTTTCATTGGGGTATAAATACTGATAATCAACGCACTTTTTAAACAAGCAGTACAATGTGTAGCTAGGGACAGCAGTATCTTCGATATCATGCCAGTAAAACTTGGATTTCTCACTCCTCATTCATAGCTATGCTCCATGTAGTTAACTCAAATCATTGTATCCTAAGAAGAAATTCAGGTCTAGTCATAAATAAACCATCCTTTGTAGACATTGCCAAATGAAACTATTTTATATTAAATGACATACTTAAGAAAACAGAATCAGAAACTATTATCAATAATTCACATACATATACTCAGGATGCTGCCACTGAGTTCTATGAACACACACTAGTAATATACAAATACAAAGGCAGTTTCAAAAATCTTTTTAGTGGTAATATAAAATTAAAATAAATAAAAGAAAACAATACTACTTAAACTCCTTACCTTTCAAGCATTACCCTAGTAAAGATGTTTAGATTAAAGTACATGAATAAATTATTTTCTTTCAAATCTTTGAAATCTAACTTGAAGTTAGTTTATCCTCAAATGTCAAAAATGATGCTAAAGTATTCTTTAATTACTTCAGAAAATAAAACGTGAAAATTGTAAATAAAAAAGGTTATCAATAAAAGATGAAGTTGTCAACCAGCAAAGCAGCACACAGTGAATATACTTGTAGAGCATAAATGTTTGTAAACTCTTCAATAAACTCAGAAGTATGCTAGAATATTAAAGACAAGGGATGGTATAACTTTATATAATCCCAGAACTGATAACTGCTGTCACAAGGAAAATTAAAAAAAAAATAAATAAATTCCATGAGACCATACAACAGATATGGTTGGTTTTTAAGCAGAATCATAAAAAAACATAAATTAACTCATATCATTCATGTTAAACAAAATGTTAGTATGCAGAATGCAGACATGGCTCTGTCTATGTCTGAAGAGT
The DNA here is from genome assembly GCF_019279795.1 of Protopterus annectens. NCBI lineage: Eukaryota > Metazoa > Chordata > Ceratodontiformes > Protopteridae > Protopterus > Protopterus annectens. The sequence continues at coordinate 463,385,444 of NC_056735.1, forward strand.
GTGCGTTTACATACAGGGTTCATATCACACCAAAACAACTTTAAAACCATCAGACTGGCCATTGTTCTGCATAAAATCACAGAGAGAATCATAATACAGAATGAAAAAAAGAGATATAATATTGCTAGATATGGAATGTTATGGTTTGTTAAAAGGGTTAGTTTTCTAAATCTTGTGGCATTCTTTCATGATGCAACATCGACACTTCATGGACATCTTATGTTACTTGTACTTACTATGGCTTTTGATACAATGCTGCATAAGGGAATGATTAACAAATTAAAAGCAATAAATACCAAGTATGGTAATATGATAATTGAAACAAGATGGTAGTTAAAACCGGTACACAGCAGGTGCTAAGATATAAGTATGTGAAATTAATTTTTGGGAATCAAACATGCTGCTAACTGCAAAAATTGGAGGTAACGTGATCTCTCTGTTTAGCTGTTTACTATATAATGCTTTAACAATAAGTATTCATAAATAAAAAATATAAATATATATATACTACAACTGATGAACCAAAGTCACATAAAAGTAACATCAAATTTTGTATGAATCAGATCAAAAATTAGTATTTTAAAATGAGTGTGAATTCTGCTGCCAGGTTCACAAATGATTCCCCTAAAAAGATGGACTTTGGGGAAACTCCTAAAGAAGGACTGCATCTCACTCACCTAAATCAAAGTAACCAGTTCTAAAGGATCTCAGCCAAGATAAAAAAGTGAAGTTATGCTAGGCATCCGAAGTCAGCCTTTTACAGCAACAGGCAGCTACAGTACGTGCCTGAAAATTCAGAGCATTCAGATAAACAAGACCACAATAGAGTAGGGCCCCATAGCTGACAATAGTGACCTTATAAGCACATTTTCATTCAAATGGGACCCAACACAGGTCCTGCAAGACAACTGTAATATGATATGTTTTAGATGATCTGGTTAATAAGCAAGGCATGAAATTTTACATTCACTTTAGACAGACAAAATCTTCATCCAAAACCTATATTACTGAATGCCTCAGAACTGACGATGGGACAGTATTAGAGCATTATCACTGTCCCAAGGCCTTAAGCTGGTATCACAAAACAAACTGGCGACTATAGGCATGGATTTACAAATAACCCTAAAGAATGCCTACACCAATGGCACACTGAAAAGAAAAAGACAGTACAGCGTGAATTAATGTAGCAGTTACAATTAAATGTTTGTACAACAGTGTAAATCAGATATCCTTGGTTCCGGTCTTTAAAATCAGAGCAACAAGGTTATATATCCATTCATGTTAGGTGGAGCGATTCAATAGTGCTATGCTTACTTTATGTTAAAATATTCAGTAAAATGTTTTCATATTTTTTGAACACTTTCATAGTCATAATATTTTAAGTAGTGGGTTTTATAACACTTGAATTAAAAATAAGGTTTTAAATACATGCTTTTCTTTCTACATACTTCGTTCATTTATAATTTGTTCTATCTGGACAGGCAAAGATAGTGGGTCATCTTGTGGAATTATTGCACTGTCTTTTTAAATTCTTTAAGTGTGTTGTGAGCCCCAGGAAGTGATGTAATGGTCTAGTCCTGGTTGTGGTTATATATATGTATGTCGAACAAGATTCATTTATTCTGATGAAGTCTTTTCAAAAGATGAAAGTGCTACATAAATAGTGGATACTTTACAAATTCTGTTTGGCGGAGGGGCTTTTTTTTTTGGTGTGGCATTCGTGGAGGCCCTAAGCTGGTATACGGTGTTTAATTTGGGCAATATTTATCAAGTAGAAATAAAATACCTTGCGACAACTAAAATCTGGGCACTCACTGTCAGGCTTCCATCAAGAAATATATCATCAGAAAAAAAAATAAAAAATGAATTGAAAGTGACTCTCTTGATAAGTAATTAAAAGATATACCAGAGGGAACTTTGGTGAACAGACGGTATCATAAATCAGTATTGTCTTAGTTTTGACTGGGTTGAATTTCAATGGATTAAACATTATCCATTCAAGGATGAAATGCAGGCAGTTTTCCAAGGAAGAAAACTGAGGCACATCCCCTGGGAAAAGGGCAGGGGGGAGATGAATGTCATCAGGGTCTAACAGATAATAAATACTTCTTTCAATGACCCCCCCTTAGCAGTAACAAATGTATCAGGAATAATACGCGAGTCTGACCTGAGCCCTGAGATTCACCACTACACAGGAGAGATGGCCCCAAGAAGTCTGACATAATCACTTCAACAAATAAAATGCCAAAGATCCTCAAGTTGATATTAAAAATGCTGTAGAAGTAATTACCTGGACCTTAATGTCATTAAATGTTAGTGCTATGGCAACTGACAAAATTGACACAAATTATAATTATAGAATAACTGGTCAAATCATAAAACGTTAACATCATCATCAAAGAACAGGTATATTTTGCCTGTATTTTGTTTGTCTGCATCTTTGCCTGTCTTGTTTGTTTGTCTACCTATTTGTGTCAGTAATGACAGATATACAGATCAAGAGGGAAAGAAAGAGAGGACATATCCAAGCAGAAGGCAATGAGGTAACAGTGGCTACCATGTGGAAGAATATTAGTAAAAAAATAACCTTCCAAACTGTAATCATCACAATGTCACAAACAAACTCATAAAGGTAAGTGAAGGAAATGAGATATGAAAAAGAACTACACTGGTTTTGCAAAGATGAAACAACAAATGGTTAAGTTTAACATCAATGTGAGGTATTCAATATCTATACTTAATAAAAAAATACAAGCCCAAGATGGTCATCAAATGTAGAGTGGAAACATATTTATCTGTAACACATTTTTGGTTTTATAAATATGAAAAGTTTGAATAAAGTACTAGCATACATTTCACATTCATGTGCACACACTCATTTATGGCATAGTAAACATTTCCTTTGTGGTGTATCTCATAACGAATGGACACCAAACACCACATATTTGTTTACTTTAAACAGTTAAATCTGTTGAACAGGAATTGTTAAACAATTAAACAAGTGATTCACTAGTTGATTTTAAAGTCAAAAACTGCATAAAATCTAAATATTTATCCCACAGACTATTAACTTGCCGTCCTCTTACATCGAAGTTCTTCTTTGTCGAAGTTCTTCGAAACGCAGTAGCACCTGACTTGAAGGAACTACTACCCTATGAACATCATTCGATCAAGGCTTGTCAAATCATACGGATATAAAATATGCTCTGGATCTTCATTATTTGTTATACTGCCTTATTCTATAAACATCTCCTCTTATTGTTAACTTTTCTCGTGTTCATTTCTTGATTGAATCTGTACGTACGTCCATTAACTTGGGTCCATGTGGAAAAGCACAGCGCCTTAATTGGCAGCGTTCTTTCACCATCCTGAGTCATTTGGAAGCTATCTTTTCTGAATGTCCACTTCTATCTGAAATCTGGTTTGTTTTTATGTACTCTCACTATGATGTGATTTGTTAATGAGGACACTGGTGGGTGAATCAATTGTCTCTCAACACAGGTCTTCCCTTCTCCCGTCCAGCTCCTACCCACTCTGTAAACACAGATGCAGCATACTTTGTCTGTGAAGGTTTGTTCAAGGGTATAAAACTACAGGGCCTCTGAAACAGGTAAGGCAATTTAAAACCCCAAAAATATCAAAGAAATGATGGCTGTAACAAATGCTCTTAAATTTCCAAACCATCTTTGGATTCTTGGCTCTCTACTAATTATCCCAGACAACACCACAGTGGTGTGGTTTTAAATACATGGAACCAGGTTGTACCCACTTTACAGGCTAGTTATAGTAGCCTGGGATCTAGCAACAAGGATAAATATGTCCACCCATGATATTTGCATTCTGTACAAGCAAAATATTGTTGCAGACAAGCTAAGCAAGGCTAATACAGTCTTACACAAATGGAGGTTAAACATGGGGGTCTTCACAAAATTAATCCATCTGTGGGGAACTTCTCAAGTACATCTATCTGCCTCCATCCACAACCGATAGTTGAATAAATTCTGCACCAGGACTCCTTGCAATCAGGCCTAGAAGACAGATGTGTTTTCAATCCCATATTATTTATTGGCCTTGCATCCCTTTCTACACATTCCTCTGATAACCTTGGCACCTCTAAAGGTATAGGAAGACTTCCCAAAGATAACTGTAGTGACCCTATTTTGGCCAAGACATCATTTTTTTTCCTTCTTTTGAAAATGGCCAGGGACAATTATCACAAGTTTCCTAATAAAACAGGAAAGGGATGTTTGATACACCCTGAATTTCAAAATCTTCCCTTGGCCGATTACTTCTGAGGATGTGCAGCAGATATTAAAGGAGGCAAAGTAACCTGCTGCTAGAAAATCATAGATGGCTGACTGATGGAAGATTTTGTAACTGATACAAAGACAAGAACCAGGATACTTCCAAGGCTTGGTCTACTTTGGTGCTACATTATTTGTGTAAGTTATTATCCTGTGGGCTCTTTTACTACTCTATCAAGATTCATCTCAAAGCCATGTCTGTCTTTACACAAGCCCCCCTTTACACTTCCAGTGAATCAATTTGTGGAAGATGTTTTAAATATCTGTCCATTTAGAAGACAAGTTTCTCTTTCTTGGGCTCTTTAATATTGTTCTGAAAAAAAAACTTGCACTGTTTTCTTTTGAACCTGATTTGATGTTTTTATCTCAGGAAACAGCAGCATCTATTGCTATGAGTTTAACAAGGAACTTATCTGAATTATAAAACTCCTAGTGTAAGAAAGTCCTATATCATTTTTTGCAATGATAAGGATACTTTAAGAATAAATTGTTCCTTTACACCTAACGTTGTTGCAGAGCATACATTAATCTTTAAAATCCATCTCTATCTTTTCTTTCCAGAGCCAAGATGAGGAAGAAAGAATTTTACATATCCCGGATGCTCATTAGTAGTGTCTAAACAAACATTTTTATAGTGGTTGTCCAATGCTGTTGTCTTGTTTATTTATTATTGCTGTAATAAGATACCTTAAGGCAATGTCAGAGCCCACTTTACAAGGATTTTGACTACCTTTGTGGGATTTTGGAAAGGGATGGACTATAGAAACCCACTAGTGGCAGCAGCTTGGCTATCTGCACACAATTTTACTAAACATTATAGGGTAGATTCTCTCTCTAGGTCAGGAGCAAGCTTTGCTAGGAATAATATTTTATTTATTTATTTATTGCATTTGTGGACTGGAATGTCCGATTGGGCACTAAGTCCTTTTTCAGCATAGGTCAATATACATTTCAGTGGATCAATAGCAGTATACATATACAGACATAAATTTCAGTGGATCAGTATCAGTGTAGATACAAGGACATAAATTTCAGTGGTCCAGAAGATAGAGAGGAGTTGAGACTGGTTAGGATAGGAGAGGCATGTAATAGCATGGAAAGTAGAAAAAAAGCAGCTATTTTTTTCTTGCAGCGTCAGTAAGGTAGAGTTTTACTGTACAGAGGCAGCCTAGGTTTTGGTGTGTCTTCTTTATGGCTTGAAGTTTGAGATCAAATATCAGGTGGTCATCTATAATCATACCTAGTAATACAGTATGAGATGCCAGTTCTACATTGGTCTTGTTATATGGCAATATATTAAAGGAAGTTTTGGGGGAGGAGAGACAAATGGGGGGGTAGGCAGTAGTAGTTTAGTTTTGGGGGGGAATTCAGGAGCAGTTTTATTTGTCAAACCAAGTTTTTATGGAGAAGTAGGATTTCTGGGTGAAAGTTTGGAGCATGGATAGTGTCGTGTTCAAGTGTGGTCATCGGCATATTGTGCTACAGTCGCCAATTTGGCTGCTGTGTTTTGATTGTTGATGAATAGGTTAAACAGTAGTGGTCCTAGGATAGATTCTGACTGACATAGAAAGGAAAGATGAGAAATCAACTTGACATTTCTCTGCCTGGGAACTATCAGTGAGGGAACTGAGAAACTAGTTAATTGATGAGGGTGATAGCCCATAAGGAAGAAGTTTAGTTAGCAGAATTTGACGACTGATTATCAACTTCATTGGAAAGATCCAGAAACAGGCCTGAGGTTAGAAGACCTAAATTTCTACTGCAATTTATTATATTTGTGAACCTAAGAAGAGCAATGATTGTACTCTGATTGGATCTGGAGGCATACTATTAGGGAGAGAGAAGGTTATGAGAAGTAATGTATGTAGTATGTTGAAAATAAATATATTGGTGATCGGTCTGCAGTTTATGAGCTCAGTGGATGAGCTGCCTTTATGGAGGGTGCTATATAGAATATTTTTATAAGATAGGAATATATTTTTCTTGGGTAGAGAAGTTTATTAGAATTAAAACAGGATATGCAGGCTATCTGCAGCGAGTTTAGCTCATTACAGCAGAGTGATGCCTCTAGATTCTTGTGCAGTCACATTCTAGTGATGCCTCGAGATGTCAGATATTGCTTGCTCATATTTGCAGCAATAATTCCAAACTCATGCCACATACAAAGTGTTAAAATATTTCATCTTAAAGCTTTTACAATGGCAAGCACAACTGTATAGATATCTGACTTCTGTTTAGTGCATGTAAAGAGATATTAATTCTCATTCACGTAATACTTCTTTATATTGTAATAGATTTCATATTTTTCTAAATATCTCAATAACCACATAGTACAGACAGAAGTGTTTCACTTCATATGAACAAAATGCTGATGATAGTGTGTGTGTAACCTGAGTGGTGGCTGAGAAATTGTAAGCTATTTACAAAATATTACAAACCTAGTACTATGTTTATTGTGATTTATAAAATCCCGTTGAAGACCTAGAACCTAAAGAATATTAATATTATAAAAAAAAAAAAGTTTGCACTGAAGAGTTTTAAATTACACTTTTTAGTAACCTCTATGGTACCAGAGGTATAAACATTTGTTTGAAATGTGAGGACATAATTTTATTTTGTCAGAAAACTTAACCTCAGCTCATTGGAAGTTGCAATGAAAGCTTCCCGAGCTCCATTATTGAGAATAAATCAATGAGTTGAGATAGAAGTCGGTCAGGGGTAGTGATTATTGTCTTAAGGATGTGTAGATATTTTTTAATTCTAGATATTAGCAGCAGAATAGGTTCATAGCTTCGTAGGAGGTTTCTAGGCTATTAGCCCTAGGGCCTTTATAAGCCTAGCAATATTATACCCTCATTCCATTATTGACCAGTTTGTATGGTCTATATTTGCAGCAAGAGTCTATGATCAGCTCTGACTGCCCTTATCCAAGAGGGACATATGTGTCACCCTGAGATAAGTTTATGGTCTCCCATCCAGTTGTCTAAAGCACACTTAAATAGGGTCATTGATGAGCTTTGCTTTATGTGAATTGGGAGTTTGTTCTAGAGGAGAGGCAATCTCTGGGAGACATATCTCTCTCTCCAGCATGTCCTGTTAATGTCACAGGCTAGGTTACGATCCCTAAAATGAGTGAATCTTGTCCCACTTGACTTGCAGATGTGCATTTCCATTAGGGCAAAGTCCGTGACTGCTGTGTAGGCCAGGCACAAGTCACTTCTCAGCAGCCTATAAGACACAGAGTACAGTGACAGGGCCTTCAGTTTATCCATGTAGGTCATGTGTTGAAGGCCCTGAATTTTCTAGGTGAGAAACCTCTGAGGTCTCTCCAGCTGCTGCAGCTGTCTACTGAAGTACATACAGAAGGGAGCACTGTACTCTATTAGTGGTCTAACGAGGGATGAGTAATGGGAAGTTATAACACCCTTACCTCTGGATGCAATGCCCTTACTTATGAGATGTGCAACATAGAAGACCTTCCTTACCACTGTGGACACATGGTGATCGAAGTTAAGGTTGCAATCAACCTGTGTTCCCAAATCTCGTACCACAGGGTACTGTTACTATTGTAATTTGCAGGAAATTCCATTTGCTGAAACGGATGATAATGCATTTTTTTGCATTTAGTAAGTTAGTGAGTGTGAAAGTCTGCTATTGCTTCAATGATTGGAGTAGGATGGCTAGATTTGCAGTAATTTTATTTTGCAGGATGGGGATTACTATATTTATAAAATGTTAGTCAAATACTGAAGCAAAGCTTTGGGAGTTATTGGTTGAGGACAGGCCAGGTTCAATTAATTTTCCAGGACTGAGCAATGCATTTATTGATTTTCAGTAGATTTGATGAATATTGGGTGTTGTTATAATAAGAAGTTTTGTCCTGTTTTATGCATTGTTTATCATCATTCTTAACCTGTCTATATTGTTTCTGGGATGTTTACGACTTGGTTTGTAGCCATAATTTCCAAGCTTTATCTCTAAGTTGCATGAGGTAATTTTGTTTTTTAGTTAACCAAGGGGATAGTTTGTTTTTAAATCTTCTGGTTGTTAATTGTGCTTGTTCTGCCAGGTTATTTGTAATTATTTTTTAAATGTGTTTACTGTTTTATCAAGGGGAAGAGTTTTAAGTGGAGTCCACATGATCTGGAGCAGGCTGGAAGTAAAAGTTTCTTTATTTAAGTTACTGATGTTTCTAACATAGAGGTTTGTAGTCATGAGACTTGTGAACTGTTTGGAGTGTCTCATCATGTCTCTTAGCTGGTGGTCACTTAGGCTATCCAGCAGGGTGCCCCTTGTTACAACATTATATGGGGTGGATGTTAGAGTTCAGCCAAGGATGGATTATTTAAATGTGGCCTTGTTAATTCTTGTAGGAGTCCTCATCAACTGAGAGAAACCATGCAGCTGAATTGAATTTAGAGCTATATTTTGGAAATCTATGTTAATGTCACTAGGAAGATGGTTTCCAGTCTTATGCTGGTCAAGACTGAGAAGAGGATTTCATGAAGGATGGAAATGTTGTTACCAGTTAATATGTACAGGTATATAAAAAGAAAAAAGCAACACACAAACAGGCCCAGGTGTCCACAGTACAAAAAACACAAATTCCACCAAGAAAGGCAGTGGAGAAGCTGAAAAATTTTTTTAGTGTAGTTAAAATTTAATGTTCGCTATTCATCCCAAAGACTTCATAAGAAATAATGAAATTACACTCCCAAAACGCTTTTAAACCATTCAAAATAATTTAACCAATCATGTTGTCTCATTAATAAATCAATTAAATACATAGAAATATTAAAAGACATGCTACCAAGAACATATATCTCTATATATGTACACTGCTTAAAAACACAAGGGCATTTACCCCTGTATATTAACTTTAGTAATTTTCCTATTTTTAAAAAAACATTTGATGTTCACTATGTCATTTAGACCAGGGGATAAATAAGAAGCAAGTTTAATCTGCCATTCTGCCTCTCTTTGTTCAACATAATTTCAAAAATCCCCTCCCTTAAGGTCATGTTTAACAACTTCCAAAACCTTTTCAGTTTCTCCAGTGCCTTTCTTGGTGGAATTTGGGGTTTATGTGCAGGTATATAATGGCTAGAGATTTCTGAGTACTTAGTATGGGGAGTGAGATGACAATTTCAGAATTGATACAAGTGGGTACAATGTAATGGTATGTAGACAGATCTAAAATATTTCTGTGGAAACAGAAACTTCACCTGCTTTTTTGCTGGTTCTATCTAGTCTGAGTATATTATAATCTGGTGTATTATAATTTAATATTGTATTATCTTCACTTATAAGTTAAATCAGTTTTAAATGTCTTGTTAATTTAGTTTTTCTTTTCTTTTCAGTCTTCTTCTTCATTTGGCTTTTCCCGGGTTAGGGGTCGCCACAGTGGATCACCTCTCAGCTCATGATTGGCAGTAGAGTTTTACTGTGTTGAGATGCCAGCCCAGTGCCCAACCTTCCATGGAAGGCACACACATGCACACACTCACGCTAGGGCCGGTTTGGAGTGTCCAATCCATGTTGATATATTATATCCAGTTCTCATGATTTATATGCTTTTTAGTAATATGACTGATGTATTATGTTGAGATAATAAATTTCATTTCTGTTTTTCAAACAAAATGAAGTGGAGATAAATGCCGATATACTTCGATTTGTAGTGAAGCCTTCACATACTGCTTTCCAATCGTATTATGTCTGCAAAATGGTAACTATAGAGCCATTCTTCTGCTTAACTGTTGTATATCTAAATCTTGGTACTAAAGCCACGAAGCCACTGAATTGCACAACATGAAGTGACACTACAGCAGAGTGTAACCATGCAAGATGCATTGCAGGAGCATATTGTGCCCCAGTAATAAGCCTCAACATGCATAAAATGTGCCTCTAATGCAATTAAACTTCACTGATCATGGCCTGCTGTATTAAGCTTATGCTACTTCAAGTGTAAACTTTTTTTTTTAATATGATCCAATATGTTTGCACATCATTTCCCGTAATGTACTCAGAGTTTTCCTGAATCCAGTTATTGCAAAGGACCATTGCCTTATGTTGAAACAAAAAAAAAGAAAAAAGAAAAAAAAAACTGAATATGCAACATGACCTTGTTTATTAAATCACACTCATTAATTGAAAAGTGGTAGGACAAGTTTAAAGTGATTTTTGGTTATTTTCTGTACTAGTACATCTTTCAGGCAATACTGTAAACACTGTCCCAACAAATAGTCATTACTACAGCCGTTGAAACAGGTACAGTGCAAACGCAGCTCTTTAGGGTGATTATAATATGAATACTGTGAATATGCTGTTTCTGCACCTGCATTAGTCATCCCAGTGAATATAACTTGCTTAACTGATTCACTGCTTAACTGAAAAGCACATCTCATGTACCTCTGACAGCATAAAACATCAGGACTTTCTGTCACTTGCTGCCTTTGTCTGAAAATAAGTGTAGGCAGGCATTGCTACAACAAGAACCTTGACCACACACACACACACACACACACACACACACACACACACACACACACACACACACACACACACACACACACACACACACACACACACACACACACGCATACACACACACACACACGCATACATATTCCATCTATTCACAATGCCTTGTTTCCAGTTGTTGGAGATGGAGTTGGGGTATTACATGAGCAGTGACAATCCATCTAGAGACAAATTTTACATGATTGATTGGCCAGGGATATATATGTACACACACACACACACATATATATATATATATATATCTACACAGTTGTTGATAATATCAAATGCAGAAAAGAGTGAACTGTCTTTTTGTTTTATTTTGCCAGCTACTGTATGTGCAAGAACCCACTTAGGGCTAGGAATTTACCCTCCCCCACTATTGTGCAATGTCAGAGTTGGTATATATAATTACAATGGGGTATAGGTTGTGCCAGGTATCTTTTTTTTTCTTTTGGTTTTATGGTTAGATCTTTTTGATGGATTTGTTTTTCTCGTTTGTGAACATTCATTGTATCATTAGGTAATCACACCCATGCTTATGTACATATATACATATGTGTGCATGTGTGTGTGTGTGTGTGTGTGTGTGTGTGTGTGTGTGTCTGCGTAGATAGATAGTGATTGACCAATACATATAGCTACCTTTTAAGACTGAATAAGTGTGTTTATGGCCTGGGAGATACATTAATTCACAGGTATTACAAGGTAAATGACACAACTTTTATGTCAAGAGTGACAATCTTACAGCTGAACCATGTTGTGTTCTACTGGCTGGAGGGGAACAATAACATCAGTGGAGTGAGTGAGTTTGTGTGCAAAACAGATACTGAAATAGACCACAAATGTGAAATATTAAAAAATAAGAAGAATATAATTGTAATTAAAATAAGTAAGAGTTTCAATTTATGCAGGGAGAAACCCTTTATATCTAAACCATCATTAACTAAATACATTAATAAAATACACTACACAATCCTTCATACATGAATACAAAATTATATTTTTTAGCAGAAGCAATTTTTCACTTTTTTAAGGCATTATATACTCAGATTCAGGCCAACAGACTAGGTAATATAGTGTGCAGTATAGTATGTTGAGTAGACAGTTGGAAAGAAACACAATTCACAAAAGAAACTTACACAATGATGCCATCACATATGGACCTATCCCTGTGAAATGAATTGCACAACATCACAGCCAACTCACTGCATAACGGAGTACTCTGCTGTAAGTGAAGAAATAGAGTTCTGGTACTGCAGCTGACAGGATGATATATGTAATTCCATATATACTCGGGGACTGCAGACAGAGATGTAGCATTTCCCCAGCTGCTGCAACAGTTAATACTGTGCTGCTAGCTTAGTCATGCCATGCTCTACTGTGCTGTCCCACATAAACTCCCATTGTTAGCTATAGACATGTTTCACCCATCAGTTGGCTCATCAACCCAGAACAAGTGGAAAATCTAACTATGCTGTGAAACACTCAACTTATAAAAGGCCTTGTGCACATTAATGTCGTCTTTAATTGTCAAACAAGGTAAAAGAAAATAGCATGTATCCCATAGCATATGCATATCTGTCCAAACAAGAGAGAAAATGACCCAAAAGTTCCATATTAATTCTTCTGAAACATTTTTTAAAGCTCCCTTTATCAAAACACATATAGGCATATTCAGAATTATCTTGAAAAAACACACAGATCCTCATGCTTTTTCTAATATACTCAAAAGAAGGCACATTGCAATAACAACAAAAGATACACCATTCTCCTTTAAAATTAAAACCAATAATATAAACAGAAAGTCAAACCAAAAGCTTTCAGCTTGGAATTTTCTTATGTTTTGAAATGCATGTCCTAGGAGCACTGCTCATACATGCGCTTTTGCATACATCAAACACAGAAACACAGAAGTTGTCTTTGGAATTCCTTATAGTTAAATATATCTCAGAGGCTCAGTAGAACTTTGCTGCAAATGTAAATTGTTCTTGAAACAAACCGATGGTTTGTAGCACCCATCTTATTTCCCCAGACTTCTAAACAAGAAAATCAGGGAAAAACTCTTCATATGTATGTATATGTGTATACGTAACATGATTCTCTGGAATGTGATTCATTAAGTCACACGAATGCTGTAAGAATGCAGAGCTGTTGTTTATATGAGCCTGGTATTGAATGCTGTAGTAGCAGGTACTAGTTTATGTCCCTGCTGGGTACACCTTCTAGGCAAAAAGCTTAGAGGTGCATGTTTTATGTATCACATGGGAGCTCTTATATCCATTATCAGTTAATTATATTTTAATACTTTGCATTCATGGAATCTGCACATATGTATCATTTAGGTGCAAAGAATTTATTTAAATTAATGTAGACCTGTTTACATCTTAATTTTCATCCTCTGTGTTGTAAAACAATAAACTTTTTGGCTGTTTTTCCTATCTATACCTAAGTAACTCTGGCACTGTGCTTGATTGACTTAAGAGATTTAACAAACTGAAGTATACCACGAGAAATGGATTGCAATTACTTTGTAATGAAATGACATAACAATTACGGTATTTTCATTTAACTCTCTCATCAGCAAGTTTGTTAGTAATGATGACCTTCAGGTTTACTGCATCCGTATTTAAAGTCACCCCATGGATTTAGAGACACTGAAGTAGTTTCAGATCTAGCCTGTGATGGGGCATATATAACAATGTGCTTCACTGCAGATCTTCATGCAAAAGTAGTTCCTCCAAACAAGAAATGAACAACATAACCTAAGATTAGAATGTTATTTGTGTAAACCATTAAGCAATAATTATTTTCTACTGCATAAATTGAGTTTCTAGTTAAGACTGTGTCCCTGCCCAGTCTTTACCTTGAGGAGTCCTGTCAGCCTTCTCAAGGATGCATTAATATTTAATGCCTTTGGGCAGACATTCATTGCCTATTCTGGTGAAGCGGTCAAGTGACACACTCACCTGCAACCAGTAAGTAAAACTAAATATCTTAAGATGAGTTTTCCTTACCTTTCATTCAGCTGATGTGATTGTTTTCTCAGTTTTTGGTTGTTTAAAATTTTCTTTTCAGTATCTATGATTTTGCTCATATTTTTTCCCCTCACAGGATTTGTAGCTGTCCTGGTAATTAGATGACATGAATGGTTAAGTGTGTTATCCTCTGTGGTTTGTTGGTTCCAGTTTAGTTGTCTGCTGTAAGTCCACCTGCACTAATTGGTGGCAGTCTTGGGCTGCAGACTTCACATTCTTCAGATAACACTTGCTAATTTAAAACCTCTTACTGTGACCATTGTAACAAGTGCATAATAGCAGTTTTTATGATACTCCCTGATCCATTGCTCACAATTGAGAGGCTGTGTATTACGTTTGCACTACGTTTTGGCTGTTAGTACTTTAAAGATCTGGGACCCTTCATTTTCTGGGTCCCCATAAGTTTCTCCCTCTTACTTTACTGACTTACAGGGCTCTGCAATTACTGCACATATCCCCACATCAATTAAAGAAAATATGTCAAGGGGATTAAGCTGATATTTTTTACTTGGTGGATTCAGATAGGATACAGCATATAATATTATACTGAAGGCCTTGAGAAAAAGGATCATTTGTTTTAACAGAAATGGGTAAGAGGAAGTCAAAGCAAGTTAAGCCAAAATCATGGGCCAGCTGTATTGTAGAATGCGTACAGTTAATGGTTGCACTTTTTGAAAAAGATCCTTTACAGGATTTGCCGCTATTGACTTACATTTTAATATGAAGACAAGCACATTCCTTGAAGAAATGTCCAGCCTCACTATAGGTATAACAAGGTGTTTCAGAAGCTTGGGTCAGTGGATGGTCAACTGAAATGGAATGAGAAGCATGTTGATTTATGATTTGGGATCATGCTCAACAGGACCAAATTTCTAGCATGGGATAGGAAAGGAAAAGCAACTAACAAGGTACAATCCTGCTGTGCCTTCAATATAGGCAAATGATCAAAGCTTTCATGTATGATCCTTCATGTCTGTTCAGATTATATATCTGAAAAGGGGGGACATGTTATTTTTGTTGCTTAAAAGGATCAAATTCCTTTTACAAATTTAACACCACATTCAGGAATAATTTGCCCATCAATCCCAATACATTAGCCAATATTTTAAAAGATCCTCCAGACCAGCAACACACTTTAAAATTAATTCAAAGTTTTTCTAATTGTTTTCCAATTAAATCTATTGCAGCTCCTCAGTTTGCAACATATAAGAGTCTAAAGTCAGTGTCAGTAAGGGAGTGAATTTTAATGATGCTTCTGGATAAAGACATTTCTGGAGAAAGAGATTTGAGAAGGCAGAGTCACTCTCTCCTTCCACTTTCCTCCCTTTGATTTATTTATTCCCTACTAAGCTTGGTTCCAAAACACAATGAAGGTAAGTTTTGCTTGATTCACCACCTTTTTTTTTCATTGTGGGTTATCAATTACTGATTCTCTCAGCAAACATGATTACAAGCTTCAGTATTTGTCCTTGGAGAATACCATAAAGAATCCTTCATTATATTAAGGATCCCTGGCTGGACAAATCAGAAGTGAAAGTGGCCTTCTGTTTGCATCCCATAAAGGAACAGCACTGGTGTCTTTGAACAGGTATGCCGGGGACAATTATTATTTTGATCTGGGCATGCTCATGTGCTATGCAGTGGCATGCACTACTTTTGAGAGTGGGATTGCAGTCTTAGTGGTTCAACAGGTAGCTCACTTGCCCTTGACTGGGAAGGCTGTTCTTTTCTCACACCAGATAGATGGATTGCTGACACTGCAGTGTAGCATTAGTGGGGAGTGCACTTTTGAGTGTGTCATCATTTGGATGAGACATTAAACTGGGTTCTCATCTGCCTCAGTTGCTGCTAACTCAGATGGATGTAAAAGATACCTCTGCACTTATGAAAAACAGTAGGGGGTGCTTCCCTAATGCCCTGGCCACATTTGCCAGAGTAGTATAAAAATACCACTTCAGGTCTCCCACAAAAGGAGGCTAATAGCCTAGTGTGACTAACCTGGTCAACAAAGGATAAATAAATGCACAACATGTACGGTGCTGGACACAATGAGCCCCCAAACAGTGATCAGTCTACTATATTGGTGACATTTTGATTGCATGGGAAGAGGAACAAGAGAAGGTGTTTCCATATTCGGTGTTTCCATTTTCACTGACATATACCATCTGTTGGGGGTCCTGCTGGCTTAAAAAATGGAAAATGGAAGTCCTTGTTAAATTACTAGCATTGTTTGGGTCTGTAGGTGGATATTGTTTTTCCTTTTTTTAGGTTATCACAAACTAAGTTGGATATAATTTTGCACCAAGAACATTGGCCCTGGGTAGATATTTTTTTAAGATCCTTGACAAATTCACTTTGAGGTCACCAGAATCACAATGGAGTCAGTGTTAACATGAGGCTGAAATCAGACCTCTATCTTTGTTTCATATTCTTGAAGGAATTTAATGATCAGTCTTTTTGGTAAGATGATTGACTTTCCATTCATTCCTTGCAACTGTTCACAGACACATTGGGGGGCGTAGCATGGGAGCTTACTTAAACTGAAGACAATTTTCCATATCCTTGTCTTCCTGATTGGATTCCTGAGAAGACAAAAAGCCATCATCTTCCTTGAGCTCATGCAGATTTGGTTGGGTATACAGGTGTAAACAGACTACATAACAAAACATTGATATTTCGTAAAGACAAGGCCATGGTACAGATGCTTTAAAATACACACAATCTAAGTTACCTGGGTCCTGTACCTTTTATGTTGTTGGTCTTTCACAGTTTACAATTTAATTTATCGTTTTCTGCTGAACATATTCCAAGGTCTCAGAATATATTGGTAGTTGTCATTGAAGGTGTCATGCTCACACAGACCAGTCCCAGCCCATCTTTGGATATTTTTTTGGCAAAATTCTTAGTTTCCTAGCATACAGAAAAGTTATGAGGCTTCCATTAGGACTTTCAATTATTTTTGTCAAAATCTCCATAAACCAGAGAGGCATTGGTCCCCACAGTTAATTGTTTGATATTTACCACCATACTGGGTCAAGAAAGAGGTTTCCAGGACTACTAAGGTACACTTGACATCTCTCACTCTAATGTCAATAGTTGCTACACTTACAGACTTTATCAAGCACTGGTTTGTAAGCAAATTACTCAACAGATGGAACAGGCTCAAGGATTCACTGGATTCCTGGTGCCCCACTGTTAAATCTTTGTTAGAAGCAATGTTATTGTGTTTTCACATAGTAACAGCGAATCATCACAAATATATTATTTGGAACACACTATTTACAAAGTTATATGCAGGAGCATTTCACATTAGCGAATTATTGGGGTCATTAACATGGTCTCAGTTGTCTGTTGTTCAGAATATCACTTTAATATGGATTCCCAGAAACACGACTGACCAGTTTGGGTAGGGTCAGTAGATTTTCTTTGACAGATCCCATAGCATCTTCATTTTTTCAATGGTTCCTTACCCTTTAGTTATCATTGATGTTTATAGACACAAATGTTTTGTTGTTAAATTCTCCAGTAGCACTCTGCTTGTGGTCCTCCAGAGGTTTTTCATGGCCTTGCTCTACTGTCAGGTGGAACACTAAGCCTAGCCTCAGACAGCCAACAAATCCTCCCACCCACTAGCCATTCCTAAGTGTGACCTCTTTTCCAGACTATATAAATTTATCTTTCACTATGGACAGACAATTTCCCACAGTTTCTCCATCCACCTTGCTCAACATGAGCATCCTGAGGCAGTGCAGCAAACGCCTCATGTTCACCAACAATCTTCTACTCCTAGTCCATGCAAAATTAATATGTGAGAGATGCAGCTATATTAAGAATCTTGAATCCATGCTCTTTCACACACCAGTCAGTACATATGACAATGAGCGGGTTGTCAGCATGCAAACCTTACCTCCTACTCCACCCAAACACACATCACACATACTTACATATGTGGAGGTCCTCACCAGAAACATGCCTAAATACCAGAGACCTCCCAAACACAGACACAAGCATCGTACACATAATACTTCCTATGCAGAACACAATACACATAACAGCTCATGCACCAGTGTCCCACCTGTCAAGCCCTTAAAGCAAAACATAAAACCAAACATTTTAGTCATAGGTGATTCCATCGTGAGGCATATAGGAAAAGGTCATGTTGAGTTGTCTGTCAGGTGCCAGGATATGCCATATCACACCTGCACTCAAGTCTCTCAACAACAGGTATTGTTATGCCTCCATCATAAACCATGTTGATGTGAATGACTTGAGATGTACCTCTCTGGACTATATGAAGAGAGACGTGATTAAGCTCTTGGACTATGTGTCTCAGGCAGGTATGTCCCTAGCCTTAAGATGCATTTTACCTTCACCTAGGATGATGCCTCAATACAAACAGAAAATGATTGATTTCAATAATTGGATTTGTTTCTGGTGTCATTCTAATGGGATCCAGTATCTGTCAGCCTGGGATGATATGATCAACAGACCTCAATGCTTTCCCAATGATGGCCTTCATCTGTCATCCCTGGGATGTTGGCTACTGGCTAAGGCTTTTGCCAACCCTATAGTGCCTTTTTTAGGCAGTGTCTGAAGTACAAAACTCCAGACATAAAAACTCCATCTAAAACCAACCTCAAGGTTATGCTGCTAAATGCTAGGAATCTTAACATGAAACTGCACTCACTGGAAGCAGTCCTCACCTTGGAAGACACAGACATTTGTTCAGTCACAGATACCTAGTTCAAGGCTGTAGAGAACACCCCAGGCATACTGGGTTGCACCTTCTTCAACACATCCAGACCACAAACTGAAGGCATAAAAACTAAAGGAGGCAGTGTATCAATATTCATTAGAGATGAATACACCTCCAGATTGGTTAAGCAGTATGATTCCATGGAGATACTTCAGCTGCAATTAACTGTTGGTAGGACACCTATTCAAGTCATTTCCAGCTAGGGGACCTCCTCCATGAATCAGGATACCCACTCTGCCTATTTGGATGTACTTGAGTCTATTAAGACACATTCGAACACCATGGTTTTGCACAAATTTATCTACTCATCCATTGACTGCGGAAATTACTTGTGGTCAAACTCACTTGCCCAAAGTTTCCTCGACTTTAACTCCAGTGCCCTGGAACAATTGGTTGACACCCCCATATGGGGTGCCAACATCCTAGACCTGGTGCTTACCAATATGGGCGACCACTGTAACACCCCCACTGTGAGGTCTTCCCTGGTGATATCTGACCACAAATCAGTCTCATTCAAAGTAACTATCACACCTGACCCACCAGCAGCTTCTAAACTAAAAAACCTCTCCGAAGCAGATTATAACCTCTTACAGCATGGTATAAATAGCTTCACTGCACCTTCCCCTCACATGGAACTGGCAAGTATGCCAAGTTCCATACCAATGCTTTGTGCAAACAGTGTATAACTGCATTGACTCAGCTGTAACTTATAGGATCTAAACAAGTTCCTCAAGGAAGAGCAAACCTGCCTGGTGGACAACTACCGTTAATAGGCTTTACAACAAAAAGAAGAAATTTCTGTCTAAGAGTAAGAGAAGCAAGCCATCCTAAACTGGAAACACTCCCTCCTCAGCTTATACAAGTAAATATGACTTCTTGTGAAAACCTCCAAATCATACTATGAATCCAAATTAGCTTCTTCAACTAAGGACAACCACAAAGCTTTCTTCAGTTACATCTGTAAGCTAAAAGGACAGGCTCAGATCTGTGCCAAAATGGTTGTTAATGATACCATATATACTGAGCCTGTGACATAGCTAATCTATTGGCCGACAGGTTCTGTGAAAACTTCACTCACCTGTCCCTGTCACACATACTCTGTGACATCCCTACCACCTGTCCCCTACTTTGTTTCTCTATAGAGTAGGTCCTAACCACCCTCTCTAAGACCAAAAACACAACATCTATGGTACCTGATAACATACCAGGCTGTGTCCTACATGGGCTACAACAAGAATTAGCAACACCATTGGGTAATCTTTTCAATCATAGTCTAAACACCGGCTTCATCCCAGCTGAATGGACAATGGTCACAGTTATTAAATTTGCACAGAGGTGGTGCTTCCACTGACTGTGGGAACTATAGATCTATTAGCCTGACTAGCCTTATCTGCAAGACCATGGAGTGAATCATCATGGACCTTATCAACAAAGTTATAAGTAATCTTCAAACGCTTGACCCTACTCAGTTTGGATTTGTCAAAGGGAGATCATGCCTGCTAAACTTTGTGGACTTCTTTGAGACAGTCACTAAGGCCGTGGACAAGGGAAATCTGTGTATACAGCCTACCTAGACTTAACCAAGGCTTTTTGACACTATCCTCCACTCAGGCATTATTGACAAACTCACCCAGCTAGGTATCAACCCTTATATTGTTAGATGGGTCATTAATTGGCTCGCTGACAGAACACATAGTCAAAATAGGGGAACCCACCTCCAACTGCAAACCTGTAATCAGTGGTGTTCCATAGGGATCAGTCCTGGGACCTCTACTATTTGGAATCTATTTCTTCGAAGTACAAGCAAAAACTAAAAGTCCATGGCTGACAAAGTTTGCTGATGACTGCAAACTGGGAGTGGTCATAGAATCTCCAAATGATGACAGTATCCTACAAGAGGGTCTTACGCAAACAAATGATTGGTGCCAAAGTCATGGCCTTAAACTCAATGCAAAAAAAATGTATTATCATCCCTTTCGGTAAGAGCGATGTTCCAGTTAGCTACCACATCAAAAGCAACACCCTACGTACGCACTCAATGGTAACAGACCTTGGCACAAAGGTTGACAGCAACCTTACCTTTAATCACCATGTTTCCCCAGTGGTAAGAAGGGCATTCTACATTGCTCATCTCATAAGTAAGGGCATCCCCGCCAGAAAAAAAGAAGTTATAACCTCCTTGTACTCTTCCCTCATCAGGCCAATAATTGAGTATAACACCTCTTTTGGTATGTACCTTTCCAAGCACCTGCAGCAATTGGAGAGGCCACAAAGGTTCCTCACAAGGAAAATTCAAGGTCTTCAGCATCTGCCCTATGTGGATCATCTGAAATTACTGTCACTTTATTCTTTTTCATACAGACTGCTCAGAGGAAATCTCTGCCTTGCATATAAGGCAATCTCTGACCCTGCTTTATTGGAAATGCTGCATATCTGCAAGTCAAAGGGTATCTGGGTTACTCGCTCTAAAGACCTTAGCCTAGTATGTGACATTAACAGAACCTGCTGGAGGGACAGATTTGTCTCCCAGAGGTTATTACACCTTGGAACAGACTCCCACTTCATGTCAAACAGAACACCTCATTGGTCCTCTTCAAATGCAATCTGAATTGGATGGGTAACCGTAAATTCACTCTGGGGGTTCCATCTGTGTCCCTCTTGGACAGTTGCAATAGGTGCTAATCATGAAAATTAGGGTAGAACTTGGTTAGGCTTGTAAGAGCTCTAGGGCCATTAGCCTAGTAACTTCCTATGTTCCTATGACCCTTTGCAAATTTTGTAGTGCAACTTGTAGAAAGAGATTAGTGTTTTTTTTTTTCCAACATTGTTCTTTTATTCCCCAACGTCCTTGATTCCTCTTGACATAAAGCATTAGCTTGCCAGGGTCTGTTAGCCAACAGTTATTCTTTGTACTTTCTTCTTATAGGGAGTGCCCCTCAACTATCTATGGAAGGAGACTCAGTAGAGTTTAATAAAAAAGGATAGGAAGACAGTCATTGCAAGCCTTTTTGGCCTAAGCCTGTAACTTTCTGTGGACATTCAAGTGATTCTTTTTTACTTTGTTTGCAGGTAACCTAAGAGTTTTTTTTACCTTAGGTAATTCGCTTATCTGACCTGCATGCAGCGGAGCCATAGTTTGATGATGAGGTTTTCATCTGGGGATGTATCATCACTCATGGAATATAAATTGGAGAGGGCTTCAGGAATCATATGGGACCAGCTGTTGACAGTTCTGCATCAGTTCACTGCTGAGTTCTATCAGATTATTAATTTAGCTACTAATGACATTGGAATGACCCACAAATGCATGTTGTAATCTTGTATCCTTAAAAACCTGATATCTATTCAGCAATATTATACTGGGCTTTTGGTTCTAATTCCTAGATTCATTTCTCACTGGGATTTTTGGGGGCGTACACCAGCCAGGTAGTGTGCCCTTGCATGTAACAACATACTAGTACTTGGAGGCAGAAACAGGTCTACACCTAGACAAACAACATTCCTGACTGGGTTGCCAACTTTAAAGCAGAGCAGTAGAAAAGGGTGAGAGGTTATACCATGCAACAGAAGACAGAGTCAGTGGGTGCTGTGTGTCAGAAAAATTTATTTTGTATGTATGCTCTGGAGAGTTTTCTATATGCTTTCCAAGCTACAGTATATCTCCCTCTTCATAACATTATTAATAAACTATAACTTTTTTATTCTGCATTTTCATTGACCCTCTTATGCCTATTTTAAAAATAGCCTAGCAACTTGGAAACATTATCTATTTCTACATTTCTTTATGGCATCATTGGTCCAGTATACTTTTTATGTAGACCATCACAGCCTGTGAAGTAAACTGGATATGGACATTTCTTCCTTCTTTGCATATTTTAGTATGCTTTTTAATGCCGAGCATCTCAAGAAGACATGTCTCTCTCTCCCTCTGTCTCTCTCTCTCTCTCTCTCTCTCTGTGTCTTTCTCCCTCTCTCTCAGCACTCAGACAGCAATATATTTTTTCTCCTACTTATTCCATTCGCTAACAGCATTTTGAAAATCAAATGTTTCACAGAATAACAGGAAATGAAGACAATCACCATTTTTAAAGGTTGCTGTCATGCTAGTAACTCAATTGTTTTCAATTTCAGACTGAAAATAGTATACACTTTAATATTTGCCATATGTAATTATTAAAATGCTTGTTTTATTTTTAATATCAGAACTTATATTGTTTCTGGATGGTCCATTTTTACACATTTACTATGGTCATTTCTTCTGCACCTGCATCTGGTATACTAGGCAGTGCAGACTAGCTCTGGTCATTTCTCATTACACAGTGTGCCTTGTCCTGCTAATTTTTTTTTATTCACAAACAGCAGCAAATGAACAATAACTTTGTGCTTTATCCTACCCTGCTTATTTATCTGATTTTTTTCTACTCAGGCCTATTTTATGGATGAAGACATTTCCAAATCAGAAACTAGAATACATCAAATATATACCCACTCCTTTTGTATCTTACAGACAAAGAAATAGCCAATACATAACAAACACAGACACACATGTGCACATGCATGCAAGTACACACATACATGCACACACTCACATACACACTTGTGTCCATCTACTTCAATTTTTTTATTTATATAACACTATATTCTGTACTTTAATACAGCTTGATTTTATAGCTTTAAGACACAAGTTATGTCTTGTGTAATGATATTGCTGCAGAGGTTGGAAGACTCACAAGAAAAAGATAATGGTTTAGCTTTCCCAAAGGAATTGTGTTTCTGTTATTGCAATAATCCCTGCTAGGTTCTTGGTAATATTGGGCTTTACTGAAGCCTGGCATGGGTTACTTCTGACTATTCAGCATTTGCGACAAATACAGACGCTTGGCAGGCACGTGCAATACTACAACTCAAGCTGTTACAACAAATCTTGCTGATACACAAGATTTTCATTTGCTTTTGAGGAAAAATATAACAGTTGTCACTTTCTTATATAGTATTGTGTTATTGCACAGCAGAGAAATCCAGCTCACAAAAGACTGCAAATAAGAAAACAAACAATACAAGCAATAGGGACTATTAACCTTCCTGCAGCAAATATGCATGCAACTGTTAAGCTACATTTAGGTTCTTTTCTTCTTATTATTGTAAATTATAACAATAAATAATACCATTGCGCATTTTGATCACAGATTTTGTTCTGCTTACATGTGAAAGGACTGACATATAGTTTCTGTCTTTA
The DNA here is from genome assembly GCF_019279795.1 of Protopterus annectens. Classification (NCBI taxonomy): domain Eukaryota; kingdom Metazoa; phylum Chordata; order Ceratodontiformes; family Protopteridae; genus Protopterus; species Protopterus annectens. Next base: position 463,409,297 of record NC_056735.1, read on the forward strand.
GAAAGATTAATCTGCAAGGAAGGAAGTAATCCAGTTTTGCTGCTGTAAACATATTGGCATTATAATAGTATGTAGCAGATAAAAAAATGTTAAACCTAAAAATTTGCAGTAAAAGTATTCAAAAACATTGCAATCATGCTGATTCATTTAGCATAAAAGGTATAAAAGGGCACATTTTATAGATTCATAGGTTGATACTAACCTTACAGCTGAAAGTTGCATCGAGAAGTTTATTTGTGACACCAAACAGTACTTGAGAGATTAGTAGTTACCCCAGGCATGAATTTATGGTCAGCTATCCAGTTATCAAGACTGCATTTTGATTAGACTAAGCCATTATACTGATAGCAATTTCCACATAAAATGTATAGAAATAAGCCAATTTTATGAATATCTGAAGCACAAACTTAACAGCAAAGAATAGCTTGATTCTTGATTTCCAGCCATAGTCACAGTGGCTGTAAACTGTTTACCCAGACATTACTGGCCACTTTCTAAATTTTCCTAATGATAGTGAAAGCCCCATAATTGCAAGTTTATCAACTATAATAGAAAAAGGTAACTAGAGTAAACAGGTGCCAAGCTTTGTGATAAAGATACCTTTTTCAGATTAGAGTATTAAAATATTTTTCAGTCACCGTTTTTTCTAATAGTATTCCCAAAAAATATAATTTATTTATTTAAAATTCCTCTCATCCAGTAGAAAGTCATGAATGTTGTTTTGGCAGTAAAAAAACTGTGTCCAGTCAAAGGTAATGAGTTGTAACAAATTTATTAAGACCTTATTCAGAGATGATAGCAAAGCAGATGAGCACTGTACGAAACAAATAATTCAGTGTCTGATTTATATATTGTTAATTATTATTCCTCACCCATTAGTGTTGTCCATATTTTACCCTTAAATTAAACTAGGTATAGGAGAGAGAGTGATCTTATTGGTTCAGGGAGATAGGGAAGGGTCCCTGATAGGTAATTTCATACATGGTCATTTAGCCAAAGAAGTTATGTTCCACCCATTTACTGTTATTGGTATTCAGCGGGAGCAGTACATGGAACATGGGCCAATAGGGATATCTCCAAGTGGCCAATTCCTGTAGTGGAGGAGGGAGCCAATGGGGGTCTTTAGAAAGGGTGGGAGAAGAGACTCATTGTAGAGATAGGCTGAACCAGAATGGGGTTGTCTGATAAAATGAGGAGGAAATCGCAGACCAGTGTTGTCACAGATACTATAGGCTAATCTGAAAAAGTTATCTTTAACACAAAGCTTGCCACCTGTTTACTCCAGTTACTTTTTCTATTGAGTTTTATCATTGCGATTGGCAAGAGACTGCTGGCTAACAGGTAGAAGATGGTTATTCTTTCCTCGGGTCTCTCGTCTGCAAGTATGTACTTTGATGTCTAAGTTAATCAACTATAAAAAATAAAGGCCAGATGCCAGCAAATCTTGATACCTGCCATCATACCATTAAAGCATTTTGTCAGAGGATTGTATTGCTCTATACTCCCCATCAACATTTGGAGTATTGCGTACTAAACCACTGCTGTTAATAAACACGCTTAGACTATTCTAACTCATCAGCCAAAATTCCTGAGGTATTATAACCCTTTCCAGACAGCTAATTTCACACTTACAAGGATCACAACTGTAATCTAAACAGTTTTAACAGGAATCAATGCCAAATACTGCAGCAGGACATAGTCAACAAACACAAAATGGCTGCAACTTTGAAACAAGTCCTACAATGTAGGAACAGCCCCATGATGATGCATAGGACAACCATGTAAAGTAAATGTCAGCATGTTCTGAGTATGTGAAGGAATTTTAAGCAATCACTCCTATCTGGATTTAATGGCTATTGCTCCAACTTACAATAAACATTGCATGTCAACATAGGATACTCTGCACAATATCCATCACAGTATGTGGCCATAAGACTGAATGTGCTCCTGTGGTAGACTGGTTCTGTCACACATACTGTCCCTCCTTGTTGTACACAGATTAGCAACAACTCTTGCTCCATATCTAGGGAATATACTGGTCATCTATTGTGGGACACTCTGTTATTGTATATTACTGTGCATTTTTGATGGTTAAAAGTTTGTGCCCTGCATTACAAAAGGGATGCAAGCCAAGAAGGGGACTCAGTACACTGCTGTTAGCTACTTGGATAAATTGATTGTTCTTCTATTTGGATTAGGAATATTCATATATCCACTTTCTGTTTTCACTTTATTTATTTTACGGTCATAGTTGTAAGACAATCAACAGGTGCAAAGTCAGAACAAACACTGAATGAGATGGCATTTTACTGCAGGACATGCATGCTCAGTCAAAGCTTGAATCAGTTTAATGTCCATTTGCAGGCATTTCTTTGAAATGTGGGATAAAACTAGAGATCTCAAAAAAAAAAAAAAGCTTATATGAACGTAGGTACGACTTAGACTCCCAGTCCAGAATCAATCCATGGAATCAAACACAAGAAAGTAGCAGTGCTAAGAGTTTTGAATTTATGCTGTATGGATTAAAGTATTTTTGCTAGGGGTGGCACAGTGGCTCAGTGAATAACACTGTCACCTCACAGCAAAAGGTTCCCTGGTTCAATTTTCAGCTGGGATGCTACTTGTATGAAGTCAGCATGTCCCCCCTGTGGGTTTTCCTTGGGTGATCTGGTTTCTTCCCACATTACAAAGACTAGGTGGACTGCACACTCTAAATTGTCCATAAGTGGGAGTGTGTACTGTGGAGGAACTACTGCAGCAGGGCTAGCTACCTGGTGGTGTGAATCTTGGGTCTAGAAGATTGTCACTGCTAACACCCCAACCTGATGAGCACAAATGGGATAAAGGGGTTTGTGGATGGATGGAGGATGGATTAAGGTATTACTTTTACTCCATGGGATTTAGTTTATAAATGTATTTTATGTTGCATATCCTTATACCTGTGATTTAGTTTTTTACAATATCCTTCCCTCTCTGACATTATACCTCTAAGCTACACTTTAGGACAGTGGTGGTTTCCAAACAGTTTTGACATTGATGATAGTTACTTTAAAAAAGTATGGAGCTCTGCATTTTCTCAGAAACGTAATGTAGGACTGCCACATGAAGGCAAAAACTTGCAATCAGTCAGTGCTTATTTGCATTTGCTTCAGATTTTTTTGCTTTATTGTATAACAGTTCCTTTATAATTAGGACCTGCTAGCTGTAATAGCACCACCTTGTCTTAACTCTAATTAGCACTGCACCTTCTTTGCTGCATCAAAAGGAATGCAATTTAATCAGTCAGCAAGAGTCTTTTTATGATTTTTTGCTATACATAGTAGCAGTTGCAACTGTAAATATGTATAAAACTGATAAACATTTGTTGAATTATTAGACATAATGTGTAAATCTAACCTTGATTAACTCTGTCTTTCTTTGATAATTTTTTGCATTACATAGACTATTGTATTCTTTGCAAACTGTTTGTTATGGGGTATATATTACATATACGAACATTTAAATGTTCGAATCGCTAAAGATCGACATTTAGAGGTCGAACATTCAAATGTTCGAATATGTAAGAAAACAATTAAAAAAAAAGAAAAAGGAAAGGGTTTAAGCAGGGGGGAGCAAGCCCTCCTGCACCCCCACACCCCCGCTACTTAAATATACAACTTCAGTGCACTACAGTGCGGAAACGGGAAATTTCCAATTCCCTACACTGTAGCGCATTCTTGGAGTTGGTATATTTAAGTAGCAGGGGGTGTGAGGGGATCAGCCCCTCACATTGCTTACACCCTTTAATTTTTTTTTTCCTTTTGTTTTTTATTTTTTTAATTTTTATTCATATTCAAACATTTAAATGTTCGATCGCTAAAGGTCAATCTTTAGCGATTCGAACATTTAAGCATTCGGATATGTAATATAGACCCCTTGTTATGCTAAAGTATTACATGATTTTATTTTTGCTAGACTGTGCTGGAATCAGACTTTATCTAGTGTGTTACTCCTGGTCAACAAACAAACAAGTATATAACTATCTAAATAAATAAATAGTAACAGTGATGACACTAATGAGTTCACTAACATATAACAGAGGTTATTAGTGGTTTACTAGAAATATTACACTTACTATAATCAGAGTCTCTATGTAAAAAACAGCAAAGAAAAGAATTATCTTGTGAATTATGTCATGGGAGAAAGTTAAGTGGAAACAATTGAATGCTTCAGGCTATGGAAAATAAAACAAAAAACTAACTTTGGTACATCTGCCCCAGGACAAAGTAGCAGCTTCAGTGACTGATAGAGCAGGAGTGGGAGAATAGGTGTGCCCTAACCTGATGGTAAGGAGTGGGGTAAAGCTAATCACATACTGCATAAGGCCCTTGTAAGAGGATTTAGAAGTTAACACAGCCAATAGAGAACTAGTAGGATCCCAAAGTCAGCGATGGGTTATAGCCTTTAAATGTGTCTGCACAGTTGCAGTATTCATGTGGTGAAGGTGTTCTGGGCCTGTGCTGTGATCTGGATTGCAAGTCCCCCTGCCCTGGTATTAAGTTAATGCAAAGCACCTTCATATCCAGGATGCTTGTGATGGCAAAAATGCAACCTCATGCCTGCCTGAATGATGATTCCACAGGACATCTGATACCCTGATACCAGGTGAAATCCCCAGATAAAGGAAAAAATGTAATGTGTCTCAGTATGATTTAGTGGAAAAGTGGAGACTCAATGCTCAACAAATACAGGGACAAAAAGGAAAAAAAAAAACATACAAAAAAATGAATGTACTATACAATATAAAGCATAACAGTGAGTGACATAACAAAAGAAAAGCAGTTAAAGCACGTGGTATAACTAAAGTGTAACCAGCTCATAGGATCAGAGGAATTTACTAGGCTGTTGGCACTGAGGCCCTCATAAGCCTAGCCAAGAGCTTAGCCTATGTTTAGACAAATCAGCACCCGATGCCCCTGTTCAGCAATGACATGGGTGGAATCCCAGGACATATTTTCTATTTCCTATCCAGTTATCCAGGTTGCACTGGGGGTAAATAGGTACTCTGCTTGATGTAGAGAGGGAGTGTATCCCACATATGGGGGAGTCTTTGGGACACAAATCTGTCCTGCCAATAAGTCCTATTTATGTCACAGACCAGGTTGGGACCGCGCATGCAGGTTACATGAGTGGAGCTTGACTTGCAGATATGCAGCAGTACCATCATGGTGGCATCTGAGATCACCTTGTATGCCAGACAGAGGTCACCTCTGAGGAGTCAGTAACAAACTGAGTAAAGGGGTAGGGGTTTTAGCCTATCTGTGTATGGTAGATTTTTGAGGTCCTGGATTCTCCTGGTGAGGAGCCTCTGTGGTATCTCCAGCTGCTGCTGCATGTGCTTTGCGAGGTACATGCCGAATGGGGCATTGTACTCAATAATGGGCCTTATAAAGGAAGAATACAGGGATGTTATGACCTCCTTGTCCCTGGATGCAATATCCTTACTTATGAGGGTGACCATGTAGAAAGCTTTCCGTACAATGGAATCGACATGGTGGTCAAAAGTCAGGTTGCTATAAATCTGGGTGCCCAAATCCCTCATGACTGACTGCATGCTTAGGACATTTACCTAGTATGAAACAAAGAATACAGGTGTTTTTCAGTATCCTACAGTTTTGTCATGGGACAGATAGAACCAGATAGTACACTTAATCTTTGCCAGAAGGCCAAGAAGCCATCCAGGAGTTTATCTTTCAAGTACAATATGAAGTGAAAGATTTAGCAGTGAGGCCTTTTCTGAATGTGCCTTAAGTACAAAAAGAAAAAAGTAAATACAAATAATTGTACTTAGTATATAACAACAAACAGAAAATAAGTTTTAGATTTCATTTGTTCTGCAAGTATCATAAAGTTTAAGCCTTTAAGGGAAAAAATGACTGCAAGCAAAATGTAGGTTAATAGTCTTGTGTTTAATTATTCAGTTTTCCTGTGAATTAAAAATTGTGTACATTTTTACAATACAGTCAACTATTTAAACTCAGTGCATATATCAAATATGGAATACAGATAATGACACCAATGAAAAGGAATTCATATGAAAGAGATGTTTTGATACTATGCATTCCCTAATCAGTACTTTCCAGCACAAATAGTTAAAAAATATATTCATCTTTAAGCTCCATTCAAATCATTGCAGATGCTAAAAAAAAAAAAAAAAAACAGCTGAAAATGGACCACAGGGAGCTTCTACAAATGCATAAATATTACTGTATGTATGTTTTGCCTGAATAAAGGACATGGTGGCAAAAGCAATTAATGTGTCACTCACAACATGCCAACGGTAAGAACCATGCAATAAACTGAAAGTCCAAATGCAGTGTAGTGTCTATTAATTTTGAGAGTAAGTGAACATTTAAGGTGGCACTGTTTTTTTCAAATGACTTCACTTTTCTGTCCTTATCAGGATGCTAAGGCTATGCTAGTAAGCTAATGCCTATTTACTCTGATAATAAATATAATAACAATTCTATAATGCTTAATATAGCAAATCTGTACTGATAATTCATCAGGTCACACATTTGTTATTTATATAAATAAATATGAACTCCAAATTCATGTATGCTTTGCTTTGTTTCCTTTTTCTAGATCAAATACAGGTACACTTTCAGATAACTGTGCTAATTAAAATAAACCAGGAAAATACCGCATTTAAAAAACAATCGCTACTTCAACCTCTCCTGTCAAGTTTGGCAACCGGATACATTTCTTTGCTTGTTTGTGGCACTAAAAAAATAGCTCTATGCTAAGTTTGCTTTTTCTACACAAGCAAGAAGAGAAATATGGTGAACCAGTACACAGCATGACTAAGAGCAAATCAGGATACTTCTGAAATAATATGACTGTCACTGCATCTTTTACTCAACTTTCCTATAAAAGGATGCATATCCAGTACAAATAATGCAAATGCGTCTAGCAAATCCAAAACAAAACTACATGAATCAACTCAAAAAAGAACTGCCATTCTGTGTGACTTTTTGGCTGACAGAGTTTAAATATTTACAGCTTTGCAAACAGACCACTAGGGAGGAACTTAGAGGGTTTTTTTTTCCTAGCCAGGGAGGATTAATGGACATGTGCACCTGATAATTACACCACTCTGTCTTTGTGAAAGCCCTCACACTGCCTTGGCAGTGCACTGTAATGAAAATCCACTGAAAATATCAATCTGCACTCTTATAAGGCATCAGAATAGTGCTTTTCAATGGGGAATGTGTTCTCATACTTTAAAGAAATGCTTACATGGAACAGCATGCAAAATTAAACACTTGTCAGCTTATGATGAAGATCACACTTTTTGGGGAAAGGTATGTAAACCTATAGCATTTTTACAGCTTTGGGTAAGACTATAACATGAAAGCAAACCATTTCTTCTAAAACATATTCAGAGCTAGGCAAGTCAATTTTCTATGTCTACCATAGTATATAAAGTCAAAAGCAAATAAAGTACAGAGGCAAAGATTTCTGCAATAAGGACTTAATGCCTGCTGAAAACTGTTATCACATATGCATCCATTACCTGCACCCACCCACTTTCCCACATACTTATTGCATGTTTGCCATGCAGCCCACTGCTATCCACAAAGTATCTTTTTGCAGACCAAATTGCTTAGTAGTCATAAGATGCATAAAGAATATGAGGAATAAATAAACTGCAGTCATTAGGCAGAACACTGGATCTCTCAAGGTATGTTTATCTTTATTATAGTCTTTAAATTAAATATGAAATAATCTTTTAAGCTAGACCATGCCATGCAATATAATACTATAAACAATGCATATGCATCTACAGACATTCAAAATGCATCCTGTCATGTATGTGTACAACCACATTAGCTATAATACATAATTTTAGGTGTTGAGAATAGCAAAATGAAAAAAAGGCCAGTGGTTGACACATTATGTTTTCCTGATTCATGAAGAAGAAGCAATTCCATTATAGATAAGTGTACACTGGATCCCTACTCTTAAGAATTTATTCAAGTTAGGAATCACAGACCAAATGGAAAGCATTCCAGCTTCAGCATCTCCTAGCACCTTCCAGTCCTGGGCAATGTGCCTTAACTGCAGTTACAACAAATTCAGATTTTAACTGGACAATGTGGAATAACAAGAAATAATCCATCACTGAAGGTTTCAGCCTTAAGAAATGCCATTAAATGAAGCTCCTGCTAAGCTGTGGATCTGCATTTAGGAAGGACTTCCTGATCTGCTTTTAGAATGCTGCCCTCCCTCCTAATGCCCGATATCAAGCATCGCAAGAAAAACCTTAGGATGCTGCTATTACAGAACGGAAGCACTAGTCATTTTTCCTAAACTAGCTCTTACTGTCTCACTCTCGCTCATTCTTCCTCTCTGCTCTCTGATATTCTCTGACAGCCTGAATCTCCTTTTTCCTTTATGTCTCTTTCTCTGCTTGTCTCTTTCACTCTGTCTTACCTTTAATTGGGTGTAAAAATCTGTTTTGGTTCCACTAATGATTTTAGATCAGTGCATCCAGCTGAGTATCCGCATAGAGCTATGCCATTGCTAGTGTGAGAAAAAGCGAGCTGCCGTGATGCTGAATGGTTCATCAGCCAACTTTGAGTGTAGCACAGGTTCCCTGGAAAACCTGGCACTGTACTGAGTTCGGAATGGGTTTAGTATAAAGAAATGATGTTACCAGAAAGTTGGAGCTAATGCCTTAAAAGTCTTATTTCTTCATGTGCTGCTTTCATTCTTAAACCAGTAGAACTTACAGTTAGGATTAACTAGCATAAATTCACTGTTGTTTTGTCTCTCTAATAAAATACGACCAGCTCTTTTATTGGTACATTGTCTCCACACAGTTTCTCTCTCTGCATTTGAGCCATTACGAGTAATATGACCAATGTAAAAAAAAAAAAAAAAAAAAAAAACTGGGTTATAATTAATAAAACATTTTTAAATGTTTTCTGTGATTATCTGACAGCACCTATCTCTGCTATATGCAGGGCTATTATTATTTTAGTAGACTTTCAGTAAACAACTTTTCTATTACTTTTTTACTAGTGCATAGTATAGCATCATCACATCCAATAAAAATAATGCAGTATCAATTTACTAGTTAGAAATATGTCATTGGTATGCCATAATCATAAAATAATTTTTAAACACTTTCTTCTCTTTCCCATTTGCAGCTTTCTGATTAATTCCCATGTCCTTTAACAGGTTGAAAAATGTAACTGCTATCAGCACTGTCTGTGGCATTAATTGAAATCAGGCTACTTTTTTCATAAACCTCATGCATTGCATCTCACAGAGACTGTGCATGGCTTTGTTTGTTTATAGTCCTGATAATAGCAAGATTCATATAAGTAAATCATGCTGCTTACCCACCATGCACTTCTACACCCCTTGCAAGCATACCAGATACAGCACTGGCATAGGTGTGGCTCTGTTTCTAGTAGCCCCAATTAATTTGCAGTCCTCTATGGCTGAACATACACATATATATCTTAAACAAGGGCATAGCAAACTATTCTGCTTGCCAGTGCAATGCGGGAGGGCAGCTGACTATTAGATAAAGACAGCAGTAAAGATAAATATTATGAGGTGTTACAGCAGGGGAAACTAGCAGATAATGAGACCAGTGGAGAATTAATACAAAGGTGTTGTGAAACATGAGATGAGATAGTATATCAGGACAGGATAACATAAGGAGCACTGCAGTACAACAGGGTATGGCTGACTCACTTATAATTTATTTCTTTCCCTACAAGTTAAGGAACCCTTGCTAAACAGTACACAATGTTGCATTTAGCTTTACTGGGCTATGTTTTTGTGTATGTGTGGTATGGAAGGGTAGTGAACCCAGTGCCAAACACACCCACAGATGTGCATGTACACACACACACACACACACACACACACACACAGACGTGAGTGTACACACACGCATGCACATACATATATACAGACGCAAGCATATACATACAGAAACACACACACACAGACGTGGGTGTACAAACACACAAACACACATGCACAGAATAGGGCTTTGGTAAAATGTCACACCTTCTTTTATTTACAAAAGCGAGCAGACATTGACAAGAGCAATTCACAACTATTTATTTCTCAATGCCCATGCAAGCAGCATATATCTGATTTGCACCCAATTCATAAAAATAGCATTCAGCCCTTTATTGTCTCTGCATGGCAAGGGATTCACTGACATGTGTCATGTGTGTGACTGTAGTATGATGCTTGGCTGCACTATACTACAGCACTCTTTACCGCCATGGAGATGCTGACAATTTCTACAACATCCACAGAGTTTTATTCCTTTAATTGCTGAAGTTCATGCTCAGCCATTGTGTGCTGAGCAATGAATCAATACAGAAGATCAATCAAGTCTGTGCATTAATATATGGATATTAGTAGCATACATTTGCATAGCCATAAATCCTGGCAAGGTTCTCTGTTTATTTGATTGAGGATTTATGAATCAGATCTGTATGTGCTGGCCCTCATTTGCATGTATTCCTAACAATTACTCTGTGTACATGATGTGAGTGATTAACAGGTGGTAATCTTCTTTTCCCAGGTTTTTGCGAATGGCATGTATTCTAATGCATACCAGCCCGGCAGAATTATGTACAATGTCCATGAACACCAATTCCAGTTCAACTGCGGTGGTGGTGCTGCGGTAGCGTTGTCGCCTCACAATAAGACATTGTCCTATTCGATTCTCAGCTAAAACGTCTTCTGTATGGAGACATGCGTGAATGGGCGTACTTTCGTTGAAGGTTGTACATCAGGGCTGGCAACTCGGTATGTAAAAATCTACTGTCAATCGTTAGCGGACCGGAGTTCCGCTGTGGCGACCCCTAACCAAGAAAAGCTGAAAGATACAACAACTGAAACTAATGGACATACTAGGTATGTCACATTATCCCTATTTTCTAGCACAATCTACGTACCTTTACCACTCTTACCTGATGCATGTATCCTGCAATGACCTGGGATATGTAGGATAATGTTTTCAAACAGAAGGAATGGTCGCAGTTATGACGGGATTGAAAGTGCTAATCTCAATGTAAAAAATTACAAGACAGATTGTTCACCTCTTACACAAGACAACAGCAGGATTGTATACGTGGCATGAATGCAATGACATGGATCTGCTGAAGGAATTGCAAATGCCAAAAACACGACAGAAATTTTTAATGGATGTCAAACTATTTTTTTTTTTTTTAACAGGGGAAAGCATCCTTCATGTGGCGAGATAACTTCACTTCTCCAAAAGTTATATATGTCTCCTCTGCAGGCGCACAACAACAGGATAAAGGGCAAACAGCATTGTTGTTGAAAATGATTTTCAGTGAATTTACCTATTAATTCTGGTACTCAATAAAAGAGTGGTCAAAGAACTGACAGGCGCCCCAAAGAATGCAGTAACAGCACATAATACATAATGGTATATTAACCTCTCTTTATTCATCTTTAATGAGACTTTCTTATGGCAGGACCTGATACATAATTTTGTCATAGTAGTACAATATAAACCAGGGAAGGCAACACAGCAATACAGTTGGGTAGTGTTGTTGACTCGAGGTTCACTGATTTGATTCTTGGCTCAGCTGCATATCCTCCCTGTGCTTGCATGGGTTTCCCCTGGGTGCTCTGTTTACTCCCCATATTCCAATAGCATTTATTTTATTTTATTTAGTTATTTGCACTTTGTTTGCCAGGACAGTCCAATTGGGCCACAAGGAGCCTGTTTTCAATGGAGTCCTGGCGAGAAAAACTCCAGAAAAATACAAATACATAGTACACATTGCACATTTACATTACAGATTATCTCACAGGAATACAAAGTAAATATAATAAGAAAAGGTTAACAATGATAGAATACATCAGTATAGTTTATAAAACAGCAATAAAAAACACTTTTTTTTAACACAAAAGTAGCAGCATAGGGTAACTGTTAAGTAGATGGTCAAATAGCATGCAATAGGAAGACTGGACAATTTAAATTGTGAGCGTGTGTGCATGTGTGTAGTATGGAAGAACAACTGTGGCAGGGGTAGCCATGCAGTGGTGTGACCACTGACTCTAGATGATTGCCACTGTTGAAATGACACTGCAACCCATTAAGTGCAAAAACGTAAAAATAGGGGTTGGGGTGGATTGGCGGACTGCAGTATAAACGTGAAATATCTGAGATTATGATGGCTTTTATTAGCAATTTACTTCACAGCAGTGTGCTAGACTTCCCTCTTGGATACATGTCAAAGTGCTAAATATTCTGGTCTTCTATATGCTGCATTTATATACCAAAAAGTGTAATTAACAGGTTTTGAGCACTGTTTGTGCAGCATAGTGCACTGAATGGTGCTGGCATGCTGACTTCCTCAAAGATCAAAATAATACATATGCATTAAGAATATGATCACAGGTAAACAACTACCATGGTCCAGAAGGTCCAGCAATGTAACCGTTTAAAGAAGACATCATCACTCTGAAGCAGTACTTCAGGGTGAAAAATGTCTTTTTTTTTTGTTTTGGTGACAGACAATGTCCATGCATCCAAATCTGCAAAACATGGAGGAAGAAAGACATTCTTTTAGTTATGGGAACCCAGAGTTTAGTTTTTTGGTGTGGCACCAAAAGTGAAGATGCCAAAAGATGTGTTCCTTGTGGTGTTTGCAAATCGAGATAGGCAAAACCAGCTGCAAGAACTATTTGACTAAAAGCAAATAGAACATTGAACCAATTTGCATGCAATGTAGCAGATAAAAGATCATATACAACTGTTTGGTTTTGCTTTGGTAAAAGAAACATAGGGTACTTCCATTCTTAGCAAAAGACTGCAGTGCAAGTAAGTGGGCTGAATATACAGGACTTGTTACCAGCTGCTGTATGTTGTTCAGTGAGGAAACAACTGGTAAGGAATTTTCATCATCTCCTGCTAGAAATTTCACTAAACATGAAGTTTTAAACAGTCACTGAATTCACCGAGAATTGGTTTTGGCTCTGTTTGATATGTATGCTCACTACTTCAGAAAAAAAAAAATGTCTATCTCCTGTCATACCTGTATTAAAGATGTTTTATCACCACATTTGGTGATGCAGTTAGATTATCCCAGATACCTCTCAAATCTTGTATTTTGTAGAAGTTCCTAATTGTCATTGTCACAAGGTTAAGGAGTATGTTTTCTGAAATGAAAGTAACTTGTCCATAATTCCATCTGAATTTCATAGAGATAGGGATCTGCTTCATGGGGAAATAAAAAACAAAATAGAACACTGCATCACTGACGCATTCTACAGTGGGCATAAGGAAATATACCTCTTTCCCCACTGTAGTGCGATCTCGGAGTTATAATATACAAAATAGCAGGGGGGGGTGCAGCCCCCCACATTGGGGTATAGGAGGCTTGCCCCCCATGAAAAACTGCCATTGTAGTGTTTCTTTTTTGTGTTTATTACCAGTTTGGTGAACTAGTATTCGCAAAAGTGCACTTTCGTTTAAGTGCATGTTCGCGTAAATGGAGTTGTACATCTGTCTTTAGAAAGAACGAGCTTCCGACAAACAGAAGTAGGCCCATTTCATGACATAGCATAGCCGCCTCAAGGTTCTTGGCAGCAATGACTGCTGCCCTATACCCATAAAGGCCCTGTCTAGTGATGATGATGGCAATCATGAGGATGATGGTGATGATGATCAAAAAAAATTCATCAGTTGGAAGGGATAGAGTTTATTAATCTTCCAGTTCATCTGCTCAAAAGATATGAGTTAAGCACACACTAACAGCACAGAATGCATATTGGTGCTTTACATTCTCTTTATTCACCTTTTATGAGACATTCCAATGGAAAAACCTGATACATAAATTCAGCAGTGGTAACATACTGCAGATGTCAAAAAAGCTTCCCTGACAGCATGTATGACTCAGTCATCTGGAAAACAACTTGTGCTTTAAGGCATGAATTTATAACTAGAGGGACAGATTGAAGTCATTTAGTGTTGCTGCTTTTATCTTAAAGTGCACTACATTATATATGTGTGCTAAATGTGTATATATATATATATATATATATATATATATATATATATATATATATATATAGATAGATAGATACATATGTATACATGCATATATATTGTCTACTTTTATTTGTTGAAGTTACATTTCTTCAACAAACAAAAGTACAACCTGAATTATGTGAAAGTATACTTCAATGAAACTCCGAGATCGCACTACATGCTACAAGCATGCTACAGTGGGGATAAGGGAATATACCTGTTTCCCCACTGTAGTGGGGTTCATATACATAAAGCAGGGGTGTGTGGTGGGCTGGGGGTGCAAGGGGGCTCGCCCCACTGCAAAACTGCCATGATAGTGTTCACTTTTATTTTTATTAACGGTTTCATTGAAGTGCAGTTTCGTATAATTCAGGTCGTACTTTTGTTTGTCAAAGAAACATAACTTCGACAAATAAAAGTAGACCCATATATCTCTATATGTACACACACATATATATACATATATATATATATATATATATATATATATATATATATATATATATATATATAGGTTGCCTACACATGATCTAAACCAGCATTTGATCTACAGTCAAAAGAGTAACAGCAAAATATTGACACTGTAAAATATCTACACAACAAAAAACATCTAAACACAAAATAATGATAAAATTGAAGTTGGGATGTATACGCCTTCCACACAGTTGTACGACCTCAGAGCTAGTAAATATAATTAGCAGGGGGGGGGGGTTGAGGGACTGCAGGAACATTCAATTCTTGTCAGATTTTTCTGTGTTGTTAGATTTTATTGCATTTTCTTAATGTTTTTTCAGGGCTACCCTGCGCCCCCCTTTCCCCCCTGCTAATTATATGTAACAACTCTGAGGATGCACATTATGAGAAAGAGGCATAAACCCTTCCTAGTATAACTTCAGCTTTGTCAGTATTTTGTGTTTAGATGTGATACAGTTTAGATATTTTGCTTTCAGTCTTTCGACTGTCGATCATATGCTGACGTAGATCATGTGTAGGTAACCCATATATTTATTTTTTCAAGGTGAAAGTAGTTACTCCACAGGGCACTATTAATACCCTCAATACATAATCATCAGTCCCCTGTGGAAGTGTCAAAGTTCTTGAAATCCTAGTTCCAATGCTCAGATATATCTAGGGATGCTCTATAATCATGCCCAAGAAAACATCTTCGATGGTCACAGTATGTGTAATATGATAATATCAAGATGTGGAGGCTTCTACCACTCCAGCACAATTAACAATTATAATATGACTGTTCAAAATATTTAAAAGTTAAAAAGAACTGAACACACTGAGCATTCATACTATGAAAAACCACTAACACTGAACCCACTGAATTTCTTTTCATAATCTCTACACAAAACCCTCCTTAATAATAGCCTATGTTTGTCTGAACAGTGATAATGTAACAGAAATTTTTTTTTATGGTGAAGTGTGGGATTAGGGTTAGGCATAACATACATTATTACGCTGGACAATGGGGCTTCACATGTTTGATATCTACCATACCATCCCAATTAACATGAATGGATTACCAACATGATGTCATTCAGTCACCAGTAGATAAGGAATGCCATCAATGTGGAATTGCCATGATAGAGTGCGCACTGGATAAGGAATACCGACAGCATGCTAGATGTAAGTATTCGCTGCATTTCCAAGTGCAATGATAATGCAAAACGTGTTACAAATCCATATGCTATGCCATGCAATTCATGCCTACATCAAGATGATAAAGGTAATGCAATCAATACTATTTCCACGCTGTATCCCAAAAGAGATATGTGCTTGTCATGAATAGCTGTATCATCTGATGTAATCAGTTTTCACATTTTAAAGCACAACAGAATTTTTATAAATACTCCATTTGATATCACCTGTACAGGTGCCATTTTGCATTCAGGTGAGTTAAAGGCAAATGTCGACTGTATGAGCGGTAGAATGTGCCACTGAATAGAGACATTTACTTTTTATCCTGTGACAAAGTCAGCCATGGAACATGACTAATGGCATCCTGTGGGTTAATCTAACCCCTACATGAATCAGGCAGTTAACATAACCATTTTCACTGCCAGGGTCCATCTAGAGTCTGGATTAGAAAATGAAATAGAGTGCATTAATTGTGTGATGCTGCTTCAGTATCTTGGTAATGTTCAAACTGTCGTGTGTATGGCACTAACTCTGGATGATACACCACACTCTGACTGATTGTCCCTTGAACAAAAATAGTTGCAAGCCCTGGTTTTGCTTAGTCACAATCTCCTAGCCCTGTGTCAGTGGAAATCAATGTTCTGTTGAAAGTTGCTGATGGAGTCAGGTATTTAATTTAAACTTGATGAAAGCAGTTAACCAGCTTGTTGCGGTTTTCTCAAACAAAGTACCCTGAAGGAGACAGTTTTTGTTTTTGGTTTTGGTTGGAGACATAATTGGTTGGAGACATAATTATTAATAACAAGTTTGTTTTTAGTTACAGTTCACATTCATTATTTGAGTGTTTTGGAGGGCATTCTGTTACTGAAAACAGTGTGCATGTATGTGTGCACATGTGTGTTTGTACATGTGTGTGTGTGTGTGATTGTTTGTGCGTGTGTGTGTGTGTGTGTGTGTGTGTGTGTGTGTGTGTGTGTGTGTGTGTGTGTGTGTGTGTGTGTGTGTGTGTGTGTGTGTGTGTATGAATGGAACACCAGCATAAATGTTGCCCATATTCTGTACCTGATAGTATGGCAACCTAGTGACACGAGGATGTCCTCTTCACTGGACATGAAGTACCATGAGTCAATTAGCAAGAGCAGGCAGGTAATAATATTTACATCAGTGTTCACATGGTTATAACTATTTTGCTTTGATTCCCAACTGTGTAGGCACTTTTGTTGCATAATATTCAAGGGGGTCGCAATGCATATCTGTCTTGAGCAGGGAGCATATACAGTCAAGCAACTTCAACCTTCTTCTTTAGTCAGTCGTTATACTGTCCATTCACTTCAAACTTCTTCTTTAGTCAGTCGTTATACTGTCCATTCACTTCAAACTTCTTCTTTAGTCAGTCATTATACTGTCCATTCACTTCAAACTTCTTTTTAGTCAGTCATTATACTGTCCATTCACTTCAAACTTCTTCTTTAGTCAGTCGTTATACTGTCCATTCACTTCAAACTTCTTCTTTAGTCAGTCGTTATACTGTCCATTCGCTTCAAACTTCTTCTTTAGTCAGTCGTTATATTGTCCATTCACTTCAAACTTCTTCTTTAGTCAGTTGTTATACTGTCCATTCACTTCAAACTTCTTCTTTAGTCAGTCGTTATACTGTCCATTCACTTCAAATTTCTTCTTTAGTCAGTCGTTATACTGTCCATTCATTTCATACCTACTAAATATTTGAGGATTATTCTTTGCATACATATATATATATATATATATATATATATATATATATATATATATATATATATATATATATGCACATTCCTCATTATATCTGTTCTGTAGTTATGAACAGCTTAACAGCCTGAAAGTTTAAAGGAGGGTTAGGTATACTAAACCAAATTTCCATAGTAAGGACAACACCACAGTGTCCTAAGATAATTTGACCCACTAAGTTAAATAGCATTGTATTCAATCTTCGTCTTTTACAAATATAAAAGGAGATTATGCTCTTGCAGGAGTATTGCAGTCTCCTTTACTGGTAGACTACTTGAGTTATACTGCTACCAATTTCATCTCAGGTGTGATTCAGATGAGTCCTAGCCATTATATAAAGATTTTGTTTAATAAACACCCTTTTTCCAGAAATGAATGCTTGAGATACCTTGCGTGAGACATGGTCTTTGTAACATGATGGTCATGCCAATAGCAATGGTAGGTTTTTACCTCTCAAACTGAATGTTTATATAATATAAAATAATGTTGTTTTTGTTTTTTTTTAAGTCATTGTGGGTGTTTGATTGTGGCCAGAACATTTCTTTCAAACTTTTCAGAACCTGTTGTACCAAAACCATGGAAATATTATAATCTTGTCTTTATTTTTAATTACTTATGCATCCTAAGGCTGGTGGCATACATTCTGCACTCTCAATCTAGAGCTCTCTGTTCAGAGTACCAAATTCTATACACCTCTCAGTGTTGAATCTTTAGTAACTGGCATTTCCTTTCTGCTATTTATTACTTCATTTTGCTAACTTGTTTTTATGTTAATGCAACCAGGTTCCCTGATATTCTCAGCTAGTCCATTCTTGGCTCAAGAAAAAAAAATGGACTTCATCACATCAAATGATTTCATAGTCTTTCCATCCCCGACTGCTTTTCATTTTTTTTCTTTTTAAACTGTGAGAGAGGGAATTCAAATTTGGGCAAAACTGCTTCCTCCCTGGGTCTCTTTTGAGTAACATCACTTAACTCGATCCCATCATCTGTCTGTTCTTTATCTGACCTAGTAGGTCTACTTTTGGCAAATCAACAGTGCTCACTTGTACAACTAAAATAATTCCAGTTAACGCAGAGATGGAATTGGGTTTGACAGAAGTTTGATTTGCATCTGATTGAGTGGGTATAATTTTCAGTTTAGATGTGTTTTGTTAAGACTTTGCATCTAAAGCATATACTCATTGTCTAAAACTTGTACGGCACATTGCATAATACAGATTAATTGAACTTGTACATACAGTTAATTCTAAGTGGGTCTGCCACGTCTCTGACAACAACATCAGTCTGAGTATTTACTTCATTACCTGCTCCCATTTTGTTCACTCAGTCTGAATTAACTGCACACATGTCAAAATCACCAAATTACTGTTGATAATGTTTTTACTCTTGACAATTATCAATTTATGTTTTGAATACTGACATACATATTCCCTTTCTAACAAGTTTCTGTGACAGAACTTGTGCCCCTCATCCATTTTCTATTAATGTATTTTATGTGCCTCAACATCAAAAAATGGGAAATACTATAAAATGATATACCACTCACCTTGTCCAGGTAACTACATAGAAATAGTGGAGCTATATGCTTTTAAACTAATTCTCGATGTTACTCAGTTATCTCCTCATGCCTCATTAAGCCTACCAATCATATCTGCCAGGCAAAGGCAGCCAAATCATGTCTTTGTGGTGACAGTTAGGCACTAGGTTTCTTCCATTTGCTCAGCGGGCATCTATTGTTTCATAGTCTACGGAGTTCCCAACAGTTCCTGTCCAATTCACAAAATATTAAGAGCTGCAGTGCAAATAAAAATGACATGATTATAAAACAACTGTAGCCACTATGTGCCCTTATCATACCTGGTTAACAATACATTCCCCAGCAGGAATACAGAGGGACACGGACACTTGCAGAACTCTGGAAGCACACACTGATAAACGGGTATTGTGAGTACTTAGCAAGAGACAGGCAGGTTGCTGAGCGGCAACAGTGCTGCAGCGGTTAGTGTTTCCACCTCACAGCAAGAGGTTCTCCGGTTCGATTCTCGGCTGAGGTGCCTTCTGTGTGGAGTCTGCATGTCCTCACTGTGGTTACGTGGGTTTCCTCCCAGTGCTCCTGTTTCCTCCCACATCCCAAAGACATGCAGTAGGTTAATTGGACACTCTAAATTGGCCCTAGGTGTGAGTGTGCACATGTGTGTGCCTTCTGTGGAAGGTTGGGCACCGGGCTAGCGACTCAACACCGTAAAACTTCACTGCCAATCATGAGCGAACAGATGATACGCTGTGGTGACCCCTAACCTGGAAAAAGCCAAAAGAAGAAGAAAAAGAATGACAGGCAGTCTGTGGACAGAAGGTTTTGCTGGAAGTGAGTTGAACAATTTAAGTATAAATCTTAGGATATCCATTGGGTATATGCTATAAGATCAGAGAGGAGATTAATGTGATACCAGCATGTCTAGAATAAGAGTGAATATTCACATATGGAGTTCACCTACTTGAGGAAATGCAACAAGTTTCTGAAAAATTATTCTTGAACTAGTAAAGGCATATTATTTAAGAATAATAAAGAAAAGGGTAGTTAGAACTGAAATGGTCAGTTAAAAATGAAGAATAAAGGATAAACATGAAAAGGAGATCTAGAAACAATTAATGGATACAGTGGAAGAATATTCTAGGAGTAAATTGAGGATGGTTATAAGCTGGAGTACAAAACATATTTCTATAGCGTGCATTCATAGTTAAATACAGGGATAAGTATGCACCAAGACTTCTGTTGCATAAAATGGTGGATCTGCTAGAAAATAGGGTGAGCATATTTATCCAGTCTAAAGCTGGTGTACACATTATCCAATTACAGAAGTGGGAAGTAGCTCAGAAAACCAAAAAACTGGAGCACAATAAGAATTAAAAGAACTATTATAACATTATGAAGTGGAAACATGAATATTCTCACTCTGCTAAAGTCAGTAATGTGAGGAAGGAATACAGCTAAAATATGCTGCAAACTCATTGAGAGCCAAATAACATTACTTTGTAGAGAACTGCTGCAGATACTTGCAGAATGAAATAATGAATCACTATATAGCCACCACTGTTCCTTGTTTCAAAGATTATTGGCATGTGCCAATGTTCTAATGTTTTATGTTTAAATAATGGTAGTAATCGTGCAGTAATGTAGTTCTTCACATTATGAAGCATTTTGATCCAATGAAAGAGCATTAAGGCCATGTCAGAAGTCAGGTTGTTAGCACCCGGAGACCATGTTAACCTAGAAGGGGGAGTATTGTCATGAAAACATTACATTTTATTTGACTTTGCTCATTACAACAAATATCTAGTGCTCAAGCAATGCACTTACATTTTTGAATAAAGACACCAAAAAGAGTCCCATTAATGTATTAAAAATCACTCATGTAATATTTCAATAATCATTAAAGTATATGACTATTAATGGAACCTTGTTAAATTCCATGTTTTCTTATAAATTCACCTAGCAATCATATGAAAGACTTCTTTTTCCTGCTCATGTTGTCCATATTAAAAAGTGATATAATCCCAGTACATGCCTCTTATTAAAAGGTTTTGCTACAGCATTTACAAAATTATTGCATTTTCTCATTACAATTTCAGAAAAATGATTCTAAATTCTTGGATTGATCATCCTTATCATATGGCTGTTTTAATTTTCTTCAAACACATATTACACATGATGCAATACTCTCAGTAGTACAAGTGATAACAAATTAAAATAAAGTTCCATATCATGAACATATCATTTACCAGTCAAAATACAATCATAAGAACTGCTTCTCCCACTCTTAAAAATGCCATCAGGTAAAGATAACAAAAAAACAGAAATCTTCTTTGGTGGCAAATAACATTTAACTAAAAACACCATCATTTGCCTATAATAATAAGCAGGAGCGGCCTTAGGTCAACTGGTGCCCTAGGAAAAAGGGCACCACGGCACCCCCTGCCACACCACCCAGTGCCCCCATCCTGGTCTACCTACACCAAATAAATACTGGAAAAGTGCCCCGAGTAAAGTGGCACCCTAGGCGGCCGCCTAGTTGGCCTATGCCTAAGGCCGGCTATGATAGTAAGATGTCTTATTTCAGTATCTGGCACCCCTTATTGATTGTGTCAAGTATGTACAATGTTAATATTTTTCTATATGCATATTTAACGTTACAACATTTATAGTATTTCATATACATAACTAAACACACAGAAGTGTGTGTGTGCACGTGTGTGTGTGTGTGTGTGTGTGTGTGTGTGTGTGTGTGTGTGTATAGATATATATATATATGGGTCTACCTGAAAACACCGAACACTGACAATGCCGACAACGAGATAACTGACACCAGAAGATTGACAACGGAGATGACCGACAATTGAAAATCCCGATGCTGAGAACACCGAAATGTTAAGGTAAGTGTGTGATAGTGACAGACATTAGGGTCAGGGTGCAGATAAGGTAAGTGTGAGATAGTGACAGACTTTAGGGTTAGGGGCAGGTTAAGTGAGTTAGGGTGTGGGTTAGCTGAGTGTGCGATAGTGACGGACCTTAGGGTTAGGGTTTGGGTTAAGGTTAGTGCATAGATAGTTGTGTATGTAAGGTTTAGTTTAGGTTTGTAAGGTTTTTGGTGTGCTTGTGCTGTGTGTGTGTTTTATGGAAAAGGTATTTGTTTTGTTTTGTTGATTGTCGGGATTGTGGTTTGTCAGGCATGTGAAGTTTCGTGTTTTTGATCTTTTGGTTTTGTGGTGTCAGTTATCTCGTTGTCAGTGTTTTTGCATGTCAGTGTTTTCAGGTAGACCCATATATGTATATATACATACATCTGTGTGTGTCAGAATAAGTTGAAATCATAAAACAATTTACTTTTTTAATCTTACTTATGTCAATATATTTAGCAAAGTATTTAGTAATGTAATAACCTGGTGGTTAACAGCAGTGCTATTAATTCCCTCACATCTTGCACAAAAGGGACCAATAATCTAGATCAAGGATTATTGTTGAGATACATTTTATTTGTCATAATATGGGCATTCTCATCAGCACTTTTACACTCACATGAGTAACGTTGACAATGTTTCTTTTCCTTTTGATCCACAAATCTGAAATAACTTGCTCTTAAAACTTCTGTCAAGTAAGTTAGTTGCACAGAACTTTGAAGTGGCAGGATAGCTCAGTAGTCTAAGATGCTAGATTCTAGGATTAAACTCCTTCCACAGTTGATTTGTATTCTCACCTCCTTTTGCAATCATTGGTTTAAATCCCACTTCTAGCATTAGCTTTTCTGACAACTGGCAAAGAAAATTAAGGATGTAAACTATTAACAAACAACATTTACCTACTGCTAACTATTAGCAAGTCACTTAACTAAAGTGTGGCTTGAGGCAATAAGAAAACTGGACTAAGCTCAGCAGTAGTCTCCTGAATCACATACACGCATTTCAAACACAACATTGTTAATGTTGTCACTTTTGACAACAAATATTTTACAGTATGAACATAGCCATAAGTGCCTTGAAAGAGAACTTTTACTTCTCCCTTTTCTGCTTTGTCATTCTACATAATACAAATACAGAGTAATGACCTATGAATCTATCTTGTTTGTATAATTTCATCTATGTCCCTTAGACATCATGTATCTTTAATTATCTTTTTTAAAAGCATGATATATTTTTAACTTGTATTCTAATTTACTCCAATTTCTAAATATCTTAATCCATACTGATGAAGTATCATTTGGTTTATCTTAAAAAATTACTTGTTCTGATATTTTCTTTATCTTACCATCTTTTCTCCATCCACATTTCTAAATTATTTTCTTCATTAGATGATTGAGTTATCTTAAACTGATTTGGATATGAGCTAGTCACCAAACAAGACCACTTTTTTCATTATTTCATTTTGTAACTATATTTATGCAAATGATAGAGGTATTTGCATTGATTTCTTATAAACAAAGTTAAGGAGTCACCAGGAATTATTTTCATAACATAGCTCTATTCTATACTTTATCACAGTTTAGATGTTTGATTTCATACCTTTTGTTAATGGGATTAATGTTCTACTTTCTAATCCTGTATCTTTTTTAGAAACATGTTACAGATTTTGTCATTTCCTGCTTCAGTGTATCCCTTATGTTTCTTATATTAACTGCTGTTCTAGAAACAATGCCAAATAGGTTATGTTCTTTACTTTTTCTTCTAAGGTGGCTCTACAATAAACTTTCAGTTCATGTCTCTTAGTTTTGTATTAAACCAGTAGCTTTGTTTTCACATCTAGTAGGAGTGTGTATAGGGCAAAGTATGAATCAAGGCACAGCTTTTGTTTTTTCAGTGCTTCCTGGGATGTAGCAGATATTGGCAGATCATCAGAAAATCAAATCATTGGAAATGATTTCTCTATTCTTGGAATATCCACATTTAATTACACTTTGGGGCTTTTTATATACATAACAACCAGGAGAGGGCTAGCAAGCAACCTTGCCTTGCAGCATTATTGAGTATAAATTCCTTAGTCAAGTATCCTTTATGAATATATTTACTTTTGCCCAGGTTGTAGTATTTAATGCTAGCTTTACACTAATCGTTTATATGGAGAAATTAAATTCTTCTATAGTTTTACAAATATTTGTGATTGTGGATATTATCATATGCGGATGCTAAGTTGACTGGTAATAGAAACAATGTATGTGTTTTAATGAATGCACACTTTTTCATTATGTGTTTATATAGTATGCATCAATGGCAGAACATTTGAGGTTTTACACAAACTGAGCGTGTTATAAAGTATTTTCAGTGAGTTGTCCATGAATGTATTTGGACTATATTATTTAGAGTCAATTCAATGACACTATAAAAATATGAGGGACAAATATTCCTCCTTTACATGGATTAAATAAAGATAATTTAATGTCATGTTTTAAATAACCTTGTGAATAATTTTGCCCACTGCTAATGATTTTGAAGATATAATTTGTTTGTTATCCCATCCAGGCATGCAACATTCACTCCTTTATCGTTTTATGGCTTTTCTCGCGTCTTCTTACATTTACTGCCCAGGTTTGTGCAAAGTAATGATATCAATGCCTGTATTATTTTTTTATATAATTTTCATCTTGCAGTCTATTATATTTTCCAACAAAATTGCTTTGCCATGTTGTTTTCTTATGCATATGTCAGTCACTAGACTGTTTCTTGTCAACACAATTTCTAAATTATCTCTAAAAGCTACCATTGTTTCATCCTGTTATATATGTTTACTCAGTTTTAACATCATATAACTCCCTTTACATTATATTAATCTAACACCATTCTATCCTTCATCTGCATATACTTTTCTACTGTTCTTTATTTTTTTCCTTCTTCATTTTTTATAAATGTTTTATTCTCTATGCATTTTCATCCTCTGTATCATTTCTTATAGGTTCATTGGTAAATACTAGGCTAGCTGCCCTTGCTGACCATGTTAAGCTAGACAGTTTGCTTTCTGGTGTGTGAATTAACCTATCCTGTTAGGTGTAAGTTCATCCTTACCCATCCCTGTTCGATAATTATATATTACCCCTAGTGAGAATAAGTGGAATCAGACTTATACATGGGATACGGTATTTAGGAGCTGCCTCTGTCCATTCATCATGTAGTAAATCAGTTTATTCCCTAGAATTATGATGTTCTATCATATAAATTAATATGACAAACATTTTCACTCTATTAATTCAGGTTGCTTCTTTATAAATGCTGCTGATACTTTCTGTGTTATTCAAACCACTGTCTTTTTGTATGTTACTTTTTAAAAAAAAATGTTAAATATATACCATTGAGGGAAAATGATTGTTTGGTCTTTCCTTGACAGCAGTGTGCTACACAGTTTATCTAAATCATGAAATGATAAAAAATAATCAACAACAGAACTTACAGTGTTTTTATGAATATGAAGTCACTATTCCTTCTCAGTGGATCACAACTGTTATTGTCCTAAATTCATTAGTAATGGTACATTTGAAAATCTCACTTTTTTAGTGAAATACATTTTTTCTTTCTAAGTATACTTAATATTTCTTCTGAATAAGTAGTATAATCTAAAATGCAATTTATAATGTTTCCTAACTGAAGACATTTTAGCTATGCCTCTTTATATATAAACACAT
This sequence comes from Protopterus annectens, assembly GCF_019279795.1. Classification (NCBI taxonomy): domain Eukaryota; kingdom Metazoa; phylum Chordata; order Ceratodontiformes; family Protopteridae; genus Protopterus; species Protopterus annectens. The sequence goes on from NC_056735.1 coordinate 463,434,962, forward strand.
TGAGACCTTGGGGGCCCTACCTAATAATACTTTGCATATAAATTGGTTTCACTTTAAGACACCATAAGACAATCCTGAGGATTCAAGAAAGGGCCTAGCATAAACCCTTTGGCTCGTGCTAAAAAGGTCATGTTTCCATGATATGGTATTTTGGAAACACTCCTTGAAATCAAATATCCATAGTCTCAAATGTGTTTAACACCAGCAGAAGTAATCAAAACTCATTTGATTGTTTCTGCTAGGGTTATGTCTGTGCAAGATTGAGCACAAAGAGATCAGAGCAATTGTCCTTTACTCACTGTACATAGGTTCATAGGTTCATAGATTAGTACTAAGCTAACTGCCCTTGCGAGCCATTTTAAGCTTAGCCAATTATCCCTTGTGAGACTCAAACCCTGCATCTTGTGTTTGTAAGGCAAACACCTTAACCATTAGGCCACCCTCCCAACCCCAAACTAATCTGAAGCCCCATGTTCATGTTCATAGGTTCATACTAGGCAAAGTACCCTTGTGGGCCATTTTAAGCCTAGCCAATTACCCCATGTGAGAGTCAAACCCTGCACCTTGTCTTTGTAAGGCAAACACCTTAACCATTATGCCAACCTCCCATCCCTATACAGTGACATTGTATTTGGTATATATAATTAGTAGGGGGTTTGCGGGCAGATTATTTTTGGAATGATCATTAGCCGTACAAAATTTGTGTACTTTGATGTTTAGAAGGACATCTGGTATTTTACTGTTCAGAAACACATTAGCTGTGATAAAGAAAGACCTCATTATTGGCTAATTTGCATGTCTATGAACTGCAGTTACTATTGCAATCTGCAAATCATTGCTGATCTGCATGTTATAGTAGTTAACTGTTAATGGCTGCATTCTGTAGTCATAGACATCTCCCCAGTCACTGTCCCACATCATAAGTACACATTCAAACACAAACACACAAATGAGCAAATGCACACACAAATACACACATTAATATGCCATAGTCCCTTCAATTGTCCCTGAGATGTCCCCCAATCCTCCTACTAGTGCAGTAAAGACACAAGTGTAGCATCCCTGGTGGCTACTATTGCCCCCATCTCTGATACCCATGCTAGCATAAGTGTCACTATAGCACAGATGCAGTATCCCTAGTGGCTAGTCCTTCCCATCACATCTAATCCCCATTCAGCTGTTGATACCATTATGGTACAATTATAGTTTCTGTGGTGGCTAGTCCTTTCCACCACCTCTGATATCCATACAGTTGTTTGTGCCATTATGACACAATTATAGCTTCCCTGGTGACTAGAACTCCTGCCCAACCCCTGAGCCCTATACTACATGGAATGAAGGTAGATGAACAAAGCCTTTTAGCCTTGCTCACTACTGCAATGTTGTGAGGACAGCCGTGCTGATCCATGTATGTAGATGCCTTCTTGCAGGTTGTTCAGAGGACAGAGCAAATGGCAAGTCATCATATGCCTTTCCTCTGGACTGCCTTACTAGCATTTAAAAGAATCAGCCCTACAATGTGCCACATGTCTTCATGCTAGAGCACTGTACTGCATTGGAGTAAGGCTGTATCTGAATTCAGAAAGGTTATTGTGATGTGTATATGAATGTGTACACAGCACGATAACTTTATGAATGGTCCCAATATTTCTCCAGAAAAATCTAGTATCAAAAGGTGCTATGAAATATCAGGTCTAGTAGCCTCAATAATTATGTGCACAATTTCTTTTAGTTCTTAGATATTCCCATGAAGGGAGTGACATAAAGAATGCTGGAGAGGGAAAACTAGTAACCAACATAAAAAAAAAAATACTGGCATCAACAGACCTACATAAACAGCTGAATACAGTGCCAATTGTTTCTGTACCTACTAATTTGAAGGACTATTACCAATAAAGTTCAGGAGCAGAAGGAAAAAAGGAAGGAAGTTGAATTGTTTAGAACTTAGGATAAGTTAATGTAATGTAACTGCATCTGGGATATGTGATGGCTGTATAGTATTTGACAGAGAAAGTAGATATAAATAGACTCAGCTTACAGAAGGGAGGTGGCTGTGAGAAGGTGAGTAGGCAGAACTCTCCAGGTATCTTTCTGATCCTTGGTGTGATAACTTGGCACTCACATGTAAAGAAAGTATCAATCCCTATATGGCTTGTAATATTATATATATATATATATATATATATATATATATATATATATATATATATATATATATTACCCTATGCTCTCTTGAGTCATTTAAAGAAGTAATTGATTTTAAAACTTTTTATGAGTACTTAGCTTTTGACAGACACATCTCAATGCTTCTGCCTACATAGAATGTGCACAGTTACACTGACAGAAGGATATTTGTGTTCCTGAAGGGGAAAGGTGGGCATACAAAGTACAAATGAGACTGGTTTTCTCATTCTCTAGGTAGGACACTGCAAGATATTTTTTCTTTTGAAGTTATTGTCTAGCTCTGAAAATCAAAGACAGCAATATTAGCTTATGGGTTTATACGTTCATATATTATAGTTCTTTATATTACGTGGAAACTTGAGATAAATCTGTAAACATAGTGTTTTCAAATGCTTACACACTTTGAAAAAATATATACTTAATAAATCAATACAAAAGTAAGCTATCAAAGTTCAAGTCTTATCTCAGTAACCTAATTGTAGATGCAGTCTTCAGATTGTTTCTTCTGCAAGTTTTTCCATCATGACATACTTTGCTTTGTTGAATTTGACACCGATGAGGACATACTCCTGTTACAAGTTTACAAGAAGAAGGAAAACGGGAAGAGAAGCTTGGTTAAACAATATATTTTATTTCTAAAATAGTTAGCAAGAGATGGCATACAATTACTTTCTACAGGGGAATGCTCTATTCACCCCAATGTCAAATCTCGCACCAGTTATAAATTTTTCCTATACAGTTGTCTGTCCTGCAGAAATTATAGTCTGTTTCAAATAAAAGAGGAACACCTGATAAGAGATTGTGAAGTTTCTTGCATGGAGCTAATTTTAAGTAAAAATGTATTTTGAAATCAGTGCATTCCAATACCACCACAGAGACACACAGACATGTCTGAATGTGTTACTGGACATCTCTCATGAAAAAATAAATGTAGTTTGCATGTTTACTTTACTTCTACAGTAAGCATGCTATGATACATTGTTAGGAATGATTTGTTATGAGCAGATACTCTTGGAGAAGACTTGTACATTGCTTTCCTGCCATTTATTAAGCCACAAGGTCCTATGGCAATATGTATAACATAGGTTCATAGGTTCATAGCTAGGTACTAGGCTATTAGCCCAAGGGCCTACGTAAGCCTAGCCAACAAGGTTCCCTGGCTTACACCACCCAAGAAAGTTATTTTCCTGTGCCACTGTCGAGCAGAGACACAGAAGTGATCCCCAGGGTGTATTTCCTATTTCCCATCCACTCATCAAGATTTTTCTTTGAAGAGTGCTAATGAAGAACTTTGCTTGACATGGATGGTTAGCCTGTTCCAGAGTATGGGAAGTCTCTGGGACAGGAATCTATCCCTCCAGCATGTCCTGTTTATTGTGGTGACAAGGTTTAGGTCCCTAGAGTGTGTAGCTCGGAGGGATTGGGATTTCTTTAGGTGTAGCATGTCCAACAGCTCTGGGTTTGACATAACTTTATATGTTAGGCAGAGATCACCTCGGAGTAGGCGATATGCTACGGAGTAAAGCTGGAGTTTTTTGAGGTGGTCAGTGTAGGGCATTTGTTTGAGGCCAGTAATCCTCTTTATGAGGTACTTCTGTGGCCTTTCCAGCTGCTGCAGATGTCTTGTGAGGTACATTCCAAAAGGGGCATTGTACTCTATAATGGGTCTAATGAGTGTCGAGCAGAGGGGAACAATGACCTCTTTTTTCCTGGATGAGAACCCTTTTATGATGAGGTGTGCCATGTAGAAGGACTTCCTGACTACTGTGGTGATGTGACTATCAAAGGAGAGACTACTGTCCACCTGGGTCCCAAGGTCTCTTATCACACATTCGGTGTTAAGTAGATTGCTGCCTATGTGGTAGTTAATGGGTACAGAGTTTTTATCAAAGGGGATGACACTGCACTTTTTGGCATTGAGCTTGAGGCCATGGCTCTGACACCAGGCATCTATCTCAGCGAGGCCCTTCTGTAGGATGCCCACATGATTAGGGGACTTGACTATGGCTCCTAGTTTGCAGCCATCTGCAAACTTCGTTAGCCACAAGCCTTCTGTGTTAGCCTGTACTTCCCTGAACTAACTTTAATTCTGAACTGGGGTGTTCACAGATTAGTACTAGTATAACTGCCCTTGCAGGTTATTTAAACCTAGCCAATTATTGCATTTGAGAATCACAAACCCTGTACTTTCTGTCTGTAAAGTAAACACCTTAACCATTATGCCCACCCCCAACTACTAAATGCATTCATAGGTAATTACTAGGTTAGCTGCCCTCATGGGTCTTTTTAAGCCTAGCCAACTTTCCTTTCAAATTTAAGAAACAAACCATGTCCCTTGTGTTTGAGAGGTAAACATCATAAGCATTATACCAACCCCCAACTGCTGCTGAACAGAAATAGAGCAAGGACATAGGCAGAAGAAAACGGCAGCTACCTGAATCACACTCTCTCTCCAGCTTAGATGAGTTTCTGCTATGAAATGTCTATTATTTATCATCTAGTGTTAAGACACAGGTTGATACGTGTTATAGAAACCCCATAACAGGAAGCAAGTACCGAACGGTGGCACTAGAAAAGACCACTTAACCAACTTACATGGTGTGGCCAAAAGTATCTGTAGCCTTTCAAATATTAGACAATGAAGGATTAAGTTGGTTAAGTGGTCGTTCTCTGGTGCCACTCTCTGTAATGGTTAATTTCATGCAGAGACAAAGGGTATGAGCTGCTTAAAGTCTTCAATCTGTGGTCCTGTATCTACCAAACAAAATCTCAGATTGCCTACTCTGTAACTGAGAAAACACAGAGTGCACACAGATCACCAGAGAGTGCACACAGATCAGCCCTGAAATGAGGCACTTGATCATACTGGGCTTATCCTGTTAACAAATACATTGAATGAAATAAAATAACAGAAAATGTTTTAGTTTTCTTTTTACTTATGAAAGCAATATAAGCTGCTATTTTCTGAGAAGGTCAGAGACAGACCAACTACAATACGTTCAATAAAAGCATACAGAATGGGTAATCAGTATTTATTTATTTAGTTAGCTAGTTAGTTATGCAGACTGGGTAGTGAAAAAAATGTCCCACAATAATACCTGAGGTACATCTGTCTTCCACTGAGGACTGGTTCAACACCATACACCCCCTGACTGCTGGTATGTGTTCCAACTACCCCACAGTCCAGTATAGGATAAAAGGGGGTGTCAGAAAATTGAATGAATGCTGCCCTATAGACAAATGTAGAAATATACGACAATGCTTATATCTAGAATACAAAATCAATATATGACTGACAATAATATTAAACAATACCAGAGTCTGCTGGTAAGCATAGGTTATATAATAAGATGATTAACAAGGCAATTGTGATTTACTTCAGATACTGTTCCTTCCTATCTGTTCAGTGTGCTCAGTACCACAGAAATTCTAGACCAGAGTTCATTGCTCATAGGCAGGTAGTAGGCGATTGGCCCTAGGGCCTATATAAGCCTAGTCAAAAGGGTACCCTGATTTCGCCACCCAAGAAAATGTTTTTGCTGTGCCCCTGTTGAGCAGAGCCCCAGAGGTGATCCCTGGGGTAAATTTCCTATTTCCCATCAGGTCATCAAGATTTTTCTTGAAGAGGGCTAATGAGGAGCTTTGTTTGATATAGATATGTAGTTTATTCCAGAGTATGGGAAATCTCTGGAACAAGAATCTATCCCTCCAGCATATTCTGTTTATTGTGGTGACAAGGTTTAGGTCCCTAGAGCATGTAGCTCAGTGGGATTGGGATTTCTTTAAGTGGAGCATATCCAACAGCTCTGGGTTTGACATAGCTTTGTAAGTTAGGCAGAGATCACCTCTGAGTAGGCAATATTCAAAGAAAGTAAAGCTGGAGTTGTTTGAGATGGTCTGCGTAGGGCATCTGTTTGAGGCTGGTAATCTTCTTTGTGAGGTATTTCTGTGGCCTTTCCAGTTGTTGTAGATGTCTTGTGAGGTAAATACCAAAAGGGGTGTTGTACTCTATAATGGGTCTAATGAGTGATGAGTAGAGAGGAACAATGACCATTTTTTTCCTGGATGAGAAACCTTTTGTGATGAGGTGTACCACTTAGAAGGATTTTCTCACTACTGTGGTGATGTGATTATCAAAGGAGAGACTACTGTCCACCTGTGTCCCAAGGTCTCTTATCATACTTTCGGTGTTAAGTAGACTACCACCTATGTGGTAGCTCATGGGTACAAAATTTTTACCAAAGGGGATGACAATGCACTTTTTGGCATTGAGCTTGAGGCCATGGCTTTGACACCAGGCATCTGTCTCAGTGAGGCTCTTTTGTAGGATGTCCAGATCATTAGGAGTTTTGATTATGGCTCCTAGTTTGCAGTCATTTGCGAGCTTCTTTAGCCAAAGACCTTCTGTGTTAGCCTGTACTTCAGAAAAGTAAATACCAAACAGGAGAGGACCCAGGACTCAACCCTGTGGTACTCCAATTGTCACAGGTCTGAAGTCAGATTTGGAGTCTGGTACTTTCACAGTGTGGGTTCTGTCAGTGAGCCAGTTGGCAACCCATCTTGTGACATAGGGATTTATACCTAGTTTAGTGAGTTTATCTATAATTCCAGAATGGGGGATGGTGTCAACAGCCTTGGCAAGATCTAGATAGGCTATTTGAACCACCTTACCCTCATCTACGGCTTTGGTGACTGCTTCATAGAAGTCTATCAGGTTTAGGAGACATGATATGCCTTTTACCAACCTGAACTGGGTGGGGTCCAGCATTTGGAGATTACAAATGTCTTTGTTTATAAGTTCCATGATGATACGTTCCATGGCCTTGCAGACCAGGCTCGTTAGGCTAATGGGGTGGTAGTTCCCAGGGTCCGTGATGGCTCCGCCTTTGTGGAGTGGGATAAGCATCACTGTGTGCCATTCAGTGGGCACAAAGCCTGAGGTGATGCTATGATTGAACATGGTACTTCATTCTGTAGTTCATGTAGAGTGCAGCCTGGGATGTTGTCAGATCCCATGGATGCTGTGTTCTTGGCTTTGGAGAGTGTGATTTTTACCTGTGCAGGCATGATTACAGGAACTTTGCATTCTTCCGGTATAGAGATGGGCCCGTTAGGGGGTGAGAGATGGGTAAAGTTAGCACTGAACCTATCTGCCAGGATGTTGGCAATATCAGTTGGTTCTGTATATTTAGTGCCATTGTGTTGTAACTCGGAGCAGATGTGAGTGTTGCCATTGAGATTCTTGACATAGCTATAGAATGCTTTGTGGTTGTCTTTAGAATCAGTAGCGATTTTGTTTGAGGATTTTGTGAGGGATCTCAGCTTCTTTCTGAGGATGACCAGGGAGTCCAGTCATGGGATTTTACTCTTTTTTGCAACAGTTTATCTTGTAGAGTTTGTTTATGGCAGGGGATAACCAGATTGGCTTCCTTTTTTTGGAGGATAGCATATTGAGTCTGTTAGGGATAACACGATCCATGCACTCGTGTAAGTGCTTATAAAGTGCATTTGTGTAGGATTCAGCAGTCGTACCTCTATTGTCATCTGCATGGATGTTGTGAAGTTTGCCACTTCTGTCTTAAGAAGTGTGAAGTTGGCTTTGGAGAAATTTTTTACAGTGGTTTCCCTAATGAGGGGTGGGGGTGGGATGTGGATGTCTAGGGTAATTAGCTTGTGGTCGGATCTGACCAATGAGGAATTGACCTCTGGTGTGGAACACCGGTCGCCCATGTTGGTAATGACCAGGTCTAGGATATTGTTGCCCCTGGTGGGGGTGAGGATAAGTTGATCCAAGGCATTGGAATTTATGAATTCCAGAAAACGTTGAGAAAAATAGTTGGTACATGAATAGTTTTACCAGTTAATGGTGGGGTAGTTGAAATCACCCATTATGAGGGTGTTGGGTTGTACCCTAATATTTTCCAGTGTATCAAGAAATGAGGAGTGGGAATCCTGGGGCATGGTGGGGGATCTGTACCAAGTTACAATTTGGACTGCAGTCTTGGCCAGAATTAGTTGCACTTGGATAATCTCGGATGCATTATGCTGAGCAACTAGCCTGGAGGTGTGGATATCTTTTAGTATTATATCAGTCATTAAAAATAACTAGTTATTTAACTTGTACTCTGTGAAGAGTATGTTCAAGCCTCTTCTGTAAATCTGTAGCATGCATTTCTTTTAGCATAAATCTATGATGAGATGATTTTATATATTACTGGTATTACTAATTTTAATTCTATGTTAATATTAAGTAAAAAAAATGAAAATGCATGTCTAAATACAATTTTTAACTGTATTTACTGTGTTAATGGTGTTACTGTTTATTAATAACTGCATGTAATTTTGTATGAATTTGAAACCTTAGTGTACTCTGCTTTATACATTTGTTATGGCTTTGTATATCAGTGTTATTTTCTGGAACTTTTCTTGCAAGGTCTCCACTGAAAAAGGGCTATTTGCCCAGTCGGACATTACCCGGTAAACAAACGTAAATAAATATACAAGTTAGTTCACTAAATTGCTATTACATTTTCCCATCATGCATTTTTAACAAACTGTTACTTTTTCGACCATATCTCTATCCCACATAAATGTTGCTTTTTGTTATAGCATTTTAATTAATGTCTTCAGGAAATGCGCCTAACATTACATTGTGTTGATTATTATAAATATATATAAAAGTGAAGTACTTATTTAAAAAAGGTGTAAAATGAAAAAAACTCTGTTTCTTAATTAGACTGAAATACATATGCCTGTTCTTAATTAAAACAAAAGAGTGAAACAGCATCATTTTTTTTCAGTCGAGGTTGTATATAGACAAAGCAGAATAAATCTTTAATTCACTTAAATGCAAGGTCTTTTTCTGCTTCTTTCTCTTTCTGCTATCATGTATGTTGAGATTTTATGTCCTGCCTTATCAGAGACTGCAGGCTCACAAAAGTAGTATACAGAAACAGAATAATAGTTCAAAGAGAATTAATTATCAGGAACACTAATTAACGAAGAGAAGATAATATTCAGAGGATCACATTTATTGTGAAATAACACTGTATTTTTCCTTTAAATGTTGTCAGTTTTAGGAATATTACAATGGTTTGTCCACTCCATTTTATTAAGATTATCATCTTCTCTGAAGCTATCAAACAAGTGAACTCTAAAGGCATGAAATTAGCATCTGTAATATATTTAGTTCATGTGTGAGCTAGAAAATGAATGCAAGATTATGAAGTATCTTACACAGTCTATAAATAAACAGTAGCGGCTGAAGTTGAAAAATACAGAAAGATTCTTTAAGGCAATTGCATGCAGACTGTAGAGCTAGGTAATCTTATTGCAAGGTAATATATACATAACCTCCTGACCCATACTAATAAGGATGCTTATAGCCACACTGAAAACAGCTATAATAAGATTATTGTGTTTTTGTAATATATTTTTCTTAACATTATTAAAGGCACGAAATGCTTATGGTATTTTGTGATTGTTTTATTCCACAGGGAGCCTATACAGTTCCATAACACTGAGTGATCACTACTGCACACACACACACACACACACACACACACACACACACACACACACACACACACACACACACACACACACACATATATATATTCATTTATCATATTACTGAATAAGCTACTATGTTTGCAATATCTTTTTAATGTCACAGGATCATAGGAGGTTACTAGGTTAATGGCCTACTCAAGAGTTTATCCCCCAAAACAAACCTCAGTCAGCACCTGTTACCCCTGTGATTGAGGGACACAGGTGGAACCCCTGGAATAAATTTGTGGCTTCCCATCCACTCATCAAGGTTGCATTTGAAGGGGGTCAGTGAAGTACTCTGTTTGATGTGTATGGAAAGTCTTTTTCAGAGACGGGGAAGCCCCTGGGAGACAAACCTTGTCTCTACAGCAGGTTTTGTTGATGGCACATATTAGATTCAGGCCTTTCGAGTAGGTAATGCATGAGGAGTTAGACTTAAGGATATGGAGCATCTCAAGTAGGGTCCAAGATTGCCTTGCAGGTGAGACACAGATCACTCATGAGCAATCTGTACAATACCGAGTAGAGTGATAGTGATTTGAGCCTGTCTGCATAGGTATTAGAGGCCATAGATTTTCTTTGTGAGGCATTTCTGTGGCCTTTCCAGTTGGTGCTGATGTTTGGAGAGGTCCATACCAAATGGGGCGTTATACTCAATTATTGATCTAATGAGGGAGGAGTATGGAAATCCAATAACCTCCTTCTTTCTGGATGCAATCCCTTTACTTATGTAATGAACCAAGTAAAAGGCTTTTCTGACCACTGCTGCTACATGATGGTCAAATGTGAGATTGTTGTCAACCTGAATGCCCTGGTCTCTCACCACAGGTTGTGTACTTAGGGGATTGCTGTAGATGTGGTAATCAGTAGGGGTCGTGTTTTTGCCAATTGGTATGAGGATACTTTTTTTGCATTTAACTTGAGGCCATGACTTTGGCACCAGTCATTAGTTGCTGTGAGACCCTCTTCCAGTATGTTAACATCATTTGCGGAGTCAATGACAGCATACAAATTACCGTCCACAAACTTGGTCAGCTGCAAGCCTTTTGTCTTTGCCTGGACCTCTGAGAAGTAGATGCCAAACAGTAGCGGTCCCCGGACAGATCCCTGGGGAACTCCACTAGTGATAGGTCTGCTATCAGAGTTGGAGGTGCCTATTTTGACCTTTTGCATCCTGTCAGTGAGCCAGTTGGCCACCCACCTGATGAGATAGGGATTTATGCTAGGTTGTGTTATCTTTTCCATGATGCCCAAGTGGGGGTTGTGTCAAAGGCCTTTGCCAAATCAAGGTAAGCTGTATATACTGACTTTCCCTCATCCAGGGCCTTGGTGACAGTCTTTAAGAAGTCAACCAGGTTCAACAGCCAAGATCTGCCCTTTACGAATCTGAACTGGGTGGGGTCAAATGCTTGTTGATTGCATTTGTCTTTGTTTATGAGATCCATAATAATAATACGCCCCCCATGGGTTTACAGATCAGACTTGTCAAACTAATGAGGTGACAGTTTCCAGGGTCGGTAGTGGCACCACTTTTATGCAAGGGGATGACAATGCCAGATGAATAAACCAATTTAGACCCATTTGCATCTCACAAAGCAGCATATTAGAGTAATCTAAGAAGAATGAAAAAAACTGAAAAAAATAGTCATTCATTAAAATTCTGAAGTAAAATATATAATATCCCTGAAGTGCCAGATAATTTCAATGTGTTTATGCATGAGTTGCTTGCTGAAGCCATGCAAAATCTGCAGTAAAATATATAAAAGTAAACCTGAAGTATGTTTGCATGGTGTGTGTGTGCATATGTGTTTATGTATGGGTAGAGGGACACATAATCCATAATTATAAGCAGTCCATGGGTAATAACAGATAACTGTATAGAAAGCCTTCTGCTTAGGCACTGTTAAAATCTTAGAAGGTAAACAAATATATAAGTTCTTATTAGGGATTCAAACTTCTAATCTCCAGCAATCTCTGCTGGTGTTACTCCTGTTGGACTAACAGCAGTCTCTGGACTGATAGAGTTGAGTAATATGACCTTAATCACCATGCTAAGGGTTTCTCAGCTGAAAGGAAGAAGCACTCAAGGTTAAACTCATTTTGTCCCATCTCTGACCATAAATGTATGGAATCGTATGGCACATCAATAGCACCTTGACTGAAGCTGTGTGCCCATGCATTACATGGCCAACTCAGGGGTAAGAAAAGTGATCAAAGTTGCATCAGAAATAATGGGGCAATCAATGATCTGAAAAAACAGTGGGGTAAAGGACAAGAAACAAAAAGGACACATTTAAGCAATGACCTCAGTTCCAGGATTTGAACAATTTTCTATGTGATACAACTTACTGCAGAAGAAATGTTTATGTGCTCTTTAAACCTTAATCATATGCCTTAATGTGGGTGTTCTCCCAATGAAAAAATTACTGGTAATTAGTGCTTAACTTGCAAACAATATTTTCCCAATAACAGCTCACCACTGTGTTCAGCTCATTTTATGGGTCATAAGTTATTCTGAATAAGCAAGGGCTAATACTTTTATGCACAACTGTGAGAAACCAGTTTCCTCTTATACTGTAGTTTGGTCTACTCTATTCCTCGATCCCCTGGAAGGGAATGTTTAAAATGTCATTAAGGATAGTGAGTGAACAGTCATAAAACAGTGACTTGTTTCTAAAAGTTCTGTATAAATAAAATTATTGACGGTTGCTTTTCAAATTCATTTCTGAAACTGCTTTCCAAAAATGATTTACCTGAGTATAACTATATATATAATCTGCAGAAGAGTCAATTAACAAAGCAAAAAACTTAGCTAATATCTATTTTTTGGAAAATATCTCTGGCAATTATGCACACGTGACTAATTTAAATGAAAATACATAAATACAAATATACATAAATATATACATAAAATAATTCAGGTGACAATTATGCATTATCAAGCTAACTTTTTACTTTTATTTCTTATGCAATTTAGTTTTGGCTTTACAGCTTATAAGTACTAAAAATATTTTGCATTCCACTATAAGAAAAATTATCAGGATTCTCAGATAAGTCTACAGAACATTACATCTGTTGTTATGTATTTAAAACATTATTACATAGAGATCTTCTAGAACTGTGGTATGTGTTATTTGACTTAAACTGTACTACAGTTAGTTTCCAGTTTTTACACAAATGTAGAAGGCTTCACAGTCCCTTTGCAATATCACAGTAGAGTGTCAAAAGCCTTTAAACATTAATTCATGTTTGAACAGTATTACATTCAATATGAAACTGTAAAGTTACAAAGCAAAATACCAATAGATTTAGATTCTTGAGAGTATACAAATCAGATTTCACAAGGTAAAACCCATATCCCATCATCAACAAATTATGCTGCTGGCCTACTGAATAAAATTTAAAAGTATACCATTTGATTCCCACTGATGGTCATATCATACAAACCTGCCCAAAATAAATGAGTGTCGGTGGTACCTTTTGCAAATAAAGCCACCTTGGTAGGCTGGCTGATAAAGCAATAGATTTCTGGTACAAGGCAAATTTGGTCAAAATCACCGATATGTTTTCATTATTTAGCTTTTTGAGTAGTTCAGGTTTGTTTAAAGTTAATACTTCTATTAGATGGATGATATTACTCTGTTGCATATTACAAATGAATTTGGCCAGCTTAAGTAGCATGTGGCTTACGGTGGAGCTCTTCAGTGCACAGGATTCCCTGTCTGTTAACATTACTCATGCATTACTATCTGTTTGCTACACTTAAAAAACTATGAACTGTTTTGTTGCATTCTGCAGCATTTCATTTTTATTCACTTATTTTATTGCCAAATAGTGACATAATACTGACTTTGTGTATTATTTTTCACAATTCTGAAGCAAACTCCTGAGAATATGTTTCTCCCTTTCATTCTAAAGTAAGACCTGTAGTATATCACATACGAGAAATGACTTTGGATTCTACCAATCTGCCATCTCAGTAAGAAATGTTAGATGGTAGGAGCAGAAACCAATGATAATAACTTGTAGTGTCTATGATATTGCACCCAACACTGAAAACTACAGACAGGGACCAGAAACAAACAGGGCTTTTAATTTTATTTTCAGCTTTGCCATTTTTTTTCTGGGATAACTATTCAATGCTGGACTTGCATGTGGTAGCCCATGATAATGCTGAACACAAAAAGGGTTGTGGTTTTAACTACATGTGTATTTCTGTTCATGGACCAAGAGTGGGCCCTGCACAAGACACTTTGCTATGGTTGCCATAATTTTGAGAAGGAGGAATGGTTGGTGAAACTGAGGTGACTTAATAAAAAATTTATAAAGGAGCAATGCCAAAGAAGATAAATTCAGGAATGTTTACCCAAAGGGAAATTTACAGACCTGATGAACATAAAGTACAGATTTTACATTTTCATTGTATGACTAAGTGGCTGGATATTTGTCTCAAGACATTAATCTACAGTTACATGTTTCTGGTATTATTTGATCTATCTGAACTTATAAGTGCATACTGTAAATCTGTTGTAGTGACAACATCTATATTTTTGTCATCCTTTCAGGAGTGTTACATCTCAGACATGAAGATATGCTAGACATCTACACAAATTCTTAATTTGTTAATTATAATTGTATTGTACTGATCTGAACAGTATTTTTTATTTTCCTTTAGCTATACATTGTTATTTAGAATATGCACATGGAGTCACAGACATTAGAAATGGATTTTGTGTGTTTTATAGATCAGACAGAGGAGTAAAAGGTCTGCATATTCATGAACTAGGAACTACATGGCACTGTGTAAGATGTCACAGTGACATTCACTTGGAAAATGGTTTGGTATAATGACTAATGTCTTCACCTCTTAGACACAAGATACAGAGAGTGATTCTTATCTAGGATGATTGCCTAGGCTTAAAAATGGCTCTTCAGAATAGTTAGCCTAGTATTCACCTATGAATCTGACATGAACCTAACACAGTACTATACACAAATACATTTTCAATATAATTTGTTTCATTTATACAATCAGTATTAATCCCTTTTCTTTCATTATCTGTACAGAGGTTTGGCTAGAGCATTTAATCAAAGTTGAGATGAGCGAAAGTGAATTGCTTTTAGCCTACTTTCCACCACCGCAGCTGATTTTCTGAGAACTAAAGGCAGAAAGTATTGTTCCTAAGATATGAGATATAAGAAAGAAAAAAATAGCATGGCAGGAATGCAAAATAGTTTATAGATTACCATGGAAATGTCAAAAGAAGTATGTCTCAATGAACCAGCTGTTTCTGAGTGATATATAATGCTAAGAAACAGAAAATAAAGTGTTTCCTCTACAGTCTAACCTATTGCACAACCCCTGACTCAGATACACTAAAGATCTATAACATACTAGGCAGTTAATGTGAAATGTAATAGTTTTTGCTCACTGTAGATTATGTTGATGCTTATATTGACAGTATGTGTCCACTTTCTTCCAAGGCATTCACTTGTGTTCCCTTGGAAGAAGTAGATAATCTAAGGATCTGATTGTCATGAAGCACAAGAGGGACCATAGTGACAGAAGTCTAGCAGAGGTAAAAATTAAGTTGTTATGAAGGACCATCCAGGAAAATTTTTATATGACTTCTCTTAGAACAGTAGGTAACTATTTGACATCATGGACAATTTGACTTGTCAGGGATCAAGCTTTATATTGTTTCAATGCAATGGCTTATGCTAACACTTTAGTACCTGAAAGACAAAAGCTTACATTTATTCTGACAAGAAAGCACTTAGACAGAGGGAGTAAAACATGGATAATATAGATATTTTTTAATTATATCAATACATGCTTGTTTGGTCAATTCAGCAAAACAGTCAAGGGTAAAAACAATGTATAATGCAAGTTCAACTGATGTGATACACATCACTCTGGAATAACAGTTACTTTTTACAATGGGTTTTAGAGTAAATTCAGCAATTAAATGATAACAAAGATAGATAAACATGAAACTACCACATGTTGCCTACACTGGAGAAAAACAGGTAAACCAAAAACAAATTATCCACACTAGTAAAGCAAGTCTTAAGATGTAGGAAATAATCACTTTAGTAGCTAAAAATAAAAACAAAAATCTAAGTTTAAATCTAAGTTTTTACTGGTGTGGATACTTTGTTTTTGGTATAATGAAGATAAATGCTTACATGCTTTAAAATAGTTATGGTCAATATCTTTAAATACAGTTTCTTCAAAGTTTTCTTAACCACAACTCACACTTTGATTACTTTGTCTGTCCAGCTTATTTGTTTCAGTTTTCAAAGTTATAGTTCAACGTCTTTTCCATTTCTTATATTTTTATCTATCCCCTTAATCAGGTATCTCATTCTTAAGGAAATATATCTTCTTGACCTTGTATGCCTAGATCTTGAAGTTAAAGTTGTTTTTTTATTCAAAACATTTTTTCAAAACTTGTCACATTTCTTCAGCATTTTTTCCACTGAACACATCACCCCAATTAGTTTTACATAGTGACTGTTTTGCTTCCATATAGTCTGTTATTAATCTTCTGTGCATTAGTTTAGATTTTAGTTTGGCAGAATTGCCTAGCAACAATTTAACCTTTATAACCCCATGATCACTGCACATCAACGGTAGTAAAACATGACATGAAGTAGGAATCATTTCCTGAGGAATATAATCTCTTATTGGTAGGGTTTATTTTATGATCTTAAGCGACTGTTGTTCCTCAACCTAAGTTTTAAATAATTTCTTTACTAATGTTGTTGAATCATTATTATTACAGTTTGTTTCTGGTAAATTTAAGTCCAGAGTCACTATTATCTTTCTCTCATGTTTCATGCAAGAAATGTACAAATTCCTCTAGGTTATCATCACTTGAGTTTGGTGGTCTATACACTCCAGCAATTGCTCCATGGTTGTCTTTAGTGTCAAAGTCACACAATCTACAATACTGATGTTATCACTGAACATGTGATAATCACATGTCTGATCATAGTCTTTAATCTCTGTAACAACACCTCCAACTGATTATTTTGTTTGAAAGTCTCTTACAGTAAAAACATTTTTACCATGAAAGAACTGGTTTCCTGCATTTAATCTTTAACCATGTTTCACATACAAAACAACACCAATCTTGTGGGAATTTAGCAAATTTTCTAATACAAAAAAGTAAATAAATAAAACTGTATAATTAATGTTCCTAGCATTAACAATCATCAGAGATATATCACATTTTGCTGTCTGTGAATTGTTAAATTTCAACAAGGCAAAAAATCTTGTCATGTTTAGTCAAATACTGCAATATATCTGCTGAAAAAATGATTATGCTTTGTGTTGAAAAGTGCATATGTGTGCTGAAAATTAGACTTGGATGCTCTATACATTTCAATTTTTTAAATGGGCCATTTTTTTCATGTAGGCATTTACCCCAAAATAAACTAAGAAAAAGGCAAATGCTACTAAAGTGAATATAATCAAGTACTGGCAAGGACTAAACTGCACAAGAATTTAATAAACTAATAAAATTAGCATTTATGTAAAGTTCGGCGATGATACTTCTTCAGACAAAGGACCAACGTTCAATAAGTGAATAAATAGTACTCTTAAACCACTTGACTCTAAATTCTAAATTGCATCACGTGACACTAAAGCAATTCATTAACTCCATCAGTTAAACTCCACCTCTCACAACTTAACCACTAAAAAATATTGAATTTGATATAATGTATATTACATGTAAAATGATCTTATCAAACTTTTTAACTTCAGGATACAAGTAATTGAGCAAACATCATTTAACCCAGCCTGTCTAAAAGCATCCAGATTGAGTTGCTAGTACAATTCCTGTTATGCTAACCTTAATGATAAGGGACTCCCCTCACATCATGTTCAACATGGTCAATTATTTTGAATTAAAAAACATGCTCTGGGTTGTTCATTACGTGCTTCGCCAATGTGTTCTCTAATTTACTGTTTCTTATACAGTAAGGGTGCTCATAAATATGCTCTCTTAACCTACGGTCTGCCTTTCCAATGTAGTAACAAGGGCACATTTGCCATCTAGCTAAATAAATAATGCTCTTAGAGTTACAGTTGTATCTACCTTTGCACTCATACTTTTGGCCTCCAATCAAGAAAGAATTCCCTATTTCTATGTGCTTGCAATAGGGGCATGCCTCACATTTGCACATCCCAAATGATCTTGGGGTACCCTACCTCCTTAGTTCTAAACGTTTTTTAAATTTTGACTCCTCTTGAAAATAAATCTAGGTGTCATTCTAACATTCGACCCCAATGTCTCATTGCATGTGGTTAAAAGTCAATTCTTAATCAAAATGTGTTTCAACTTAAAGGCATCATAACTGTAAGGTGTGATAAATGTCAGGCAAAAATCAGTGTTCCTTGTTACTGTATTTACCATCTCTATCAAATCACCTCTTTCAACATGTAAAGTCTTGTCTTCCAAAATGGTTCTAAAGTGACTGGCAGCTCTTTTCTCTTGTACCTCAAATAATAGCTCATCCAATAATTGGGACAGGTATCCGCAACCCAGAAACATTTTCTTTAAAAGGTCACATTCAGCTAAAAAATCTGAATTATTAGAAAGCATCTTTGCTGCTCTTACCAGCTGACCCTTTACAACTGACCTCTTCTGAAACTTTGGGTGGGTGCCGGAATAATGCAGGAATGAATTTGAAAATGTCACCTTTCTGAAAATTCTAGCTTTATACACCTTCTTCTCCCTATCTTTAAACAGATATATGTCCAAGTAGGGGATTCGGTCACTATGGAAGGCATGGGTGAAAATCAAAAATTGGATTGTGTTGTTAAAATATTGTATCAATTCACCAATGAGATCATGTCCACCCTTAAATATTATAAAGACATTGTCCAGGTATCTCGCATAATAATAGATCAAATCTAAATAAGGGTTGTTCTTAAACACAAACTCGCTCTCCCAGTATGCCATAACTAAATTGGCAAAACTGGCCACACAAGGGATACCCATCAACACCCCATTCTTTTGTAGGAAATATTTTCCTTCAAATAAAAAGAAATTGTTGGTCAGAATAATGTCCAACAATTCTTGCATTAGGAACAGCTCATGGTTACTTGCCCCCTTCCTTTAAAGCAAAATACTCACCCACTCAATACTGAGTCATGGGGGATGACTTTGTAAAGATCATTTACATCAACTGTTGCAAAGTTGTAATGATCAGTGTAAGCAAGGCTGTTGATGTTCACTAAGAAGGACCAAGAATCCTTACAAATTTACCACTCGTTCTCCAAAAACTTTTTAAAGAAATTTTCCACATATTTTGCTAAAGGGTAGGTGATAGAATCCCTACCATCAGCAATAGGATATAGCAGAGGGTTCCATATATCCTTGTGGATTTTTGGGATTCCAAAGATTATAGGGATCTGGGGTGCTGGCATAGTTAAATAATTGAACAAATTGATATCTATAAATGGTGTGAGAAACAAGTCATTTAGATAAATCTTAATTCTTTGGTAAGCTGTATTCAATTTGTTCAAAGAGACACTGGCATAATTGTCAGAGTCCAACATGTCAAACATGCATTTTCTGTACTGCACACTGTACTGCACAGCTAGGTGGTGCATTGTATACAGGAGGATTTAGCTTCAACTTACTCCAGTTTTACGGGAGGTAGGGTTGGATTATTTTACCACATTTTGGATGGGGAGGGTTAGTCACTGACCTGGTGTGTCTGGTGCCAGTGGACATTTCAAGTTGGTGTACATTGTGTTTGGTTAGTCTTGTTGGTTTGTTTTACAGTTTGTGATGCATTCCGGGTTATTCTGGTAAAGGCCTTATATGGTAGTGTAAGCAGTTTGTCTACATGGGTATTGGTGTATTGGCAAGATTACCATTAAAGGAGATTTGAATGTGATTTTAAGTGGTTATTATTTCATTGGTCAATAAACAGGCTGCAATATGTCATGATGTTATGCTATTACCTTTGCATGGTTTCAAGTGGCAATTGGCTTAGAGTTTGCTTGTTTAGTTGGGGTATGGATTCTTACAATTTTTTTATTGGTATGGCAATTGGGTTACAAGAGTATGGGTCCTTTAGGCTTTGAGTTGTGGTTATTTTAGCATTGGAGAAGGCTCGATGGGTTGTTTAACTGTTTAGGTAACTAAATATTTTTGTTGCTGATGGCGATTGAGAGGTGACGGCATGGCGACAGCCTGGCCAGGCAAGATTGGTTACACCGAATGATGTTTGGCTTTATGCCTTTAATGAGGTTTAGTTTGTGGGAAATTTGGTAGGTGAAAGGATGAATAGCCTGGTCAGGTGGGTGAGTGAAGAAGAGGGACAGGCTTACCCTCTTCTGTTCCCCCTTTGGGGTTGGATGTGCAATTAAATAAGTTGGGAAGGAAAGTAAGTAGTTGCTCTGTAGGATAAGTTAAAAAGCAAGCAGAGCTGCTTATTTGGATGGTGGTGTAATTCAATAAATTGAAGGTGAGTGGGGTAATGCTGCCTTTTTAGTGCAAAGATAAGTGAACAAGTGGAGGACGCTGCTTATCAAGGGTGTATGGTTATGCTGCCCTTACAGTTATGTTATGTTTTTCTGTCATGGATGTTATTATCACCTGTGTCATGGTTTTGGTTGAAATTTATAATTATTGGTTACAAATCATGTTTATGCAAGTTTAATAAAGGTCATCAAATGTCATTTGGTGTTGTGTGCTTATTGAAGTGGACCAGGACAAATCAGGTTTGGAACAGACCATTTTTTCCTGGGGCATCTTCAAGTGGGGATAGATATATAGATTAGCAGGAATTAAGAGAATAAGGGGAGGATATGGTTAAATGGGATGAAGGGATGTTTAGGAGGAAATTAGGTAAGGGTAGGGAGGGGCTTAGAGGGTTTTGTCAAGTGTAACTGAGGTAAGAGTGACATGTTTGGTGTGAACTTGATACCCTCCCACCCTCCCCCTTTTTATTAGTGGGATTGTGGTTATTTCAGTTTGGGAAGGCAGAGAAAAGGGGCAGTATTGCCCTCTTCTGTTCTCCCTCTGGTGTTGGATGTGCAATTCAATAAGTTGGGAAGGAAAGTGAGTGGCTGTTCTGTTGGATAACTTACTAAGCAAGCAGAGTTGCTTATTTGGATGGTGGTGTAATTCAATAAACTGAAGGTGAGTGGGGTAACGCTGCCTTGTTATTGCAAAGATAAGTGAGCAAGGGGGGGTGCTGTTTATCAGGGGTGAGTGGTTACGCTGCCCTTATGGTTATTTTAAGCTTTTCTTTCATTGATGTTATTATCACCTGTGTCATGGTTTTGGTTGAAATTTATAATTATTGGTTAACAATCATGTTTATGAAAGTTTAATAAAGGTCGTCAAATGCCATTTGGTAGTGTGTGTTTATTGAAGTGGACCAGGACAAACTGTGTATTACATAACAATGCAGAGTCCTTTTTAGCATGAATTCTCTTTGCATTACAACCATTAATCAGTTTCTTTTTCTTCCTTGTTATTCATTGTGAACTTCTTCCTTTCTTTCTTTTCTTGTTTTCTTCTAATTGCTCTGAATTCACAGATTGCTGGTTCATAAGTTTATAGGTAGGTACTAGGCTATTGGCCCAAGGGCCTACGTAAACCTAGCCAACAAGGTTCCCTGGCATACGCCACCCAGGAAAGTTATTTTCCTATGCCACTGTCGAGCAGAGACACAGAAGTGATCCCCGAGGTGCATTTCCTATTTCCCATCCACTCATCAAGATTTTTCTTGAAGAGTGCTAATGAAGAACTTTGCTTGACAGCGATGGGTAGCCTGTTTCAGAGTATGGGAAGTCTCTGGGACAGGAATCTATCCCTCCAGCATGTCCTGTTTATTGTGGTGACAATGTTTAGGTCCTTGGAGCGTGTAGCTCAGAGGGATTGGGATTTCTTTAGGTGTAGCATGTCCAACAGCTCTGGGTTTGACATAGCTTTATATGTTAGGCAGAGATCACCTCAGCATAGGCAATATGCTACGGAGTAAAGCTGGAGTTTTTTGAGGCGGTCAGTGTAGGGCATTTATTTGAGGCCAGTAATCCTCTTTGTGGGGTACTTCTGTGGCCTTTCCAGCTGCTGCAGATGTCTTGTGAGGTACATTCCAAAAGGGGCATTGTATTCTATAATGGGTTTAATGTGTGTCGAGTAGAGGGGAACAATGACCTCTTTTTTCCTGGATGAGAACCCTTTTATGATGAGGTGTGCCACATAGAAGGACTTCCTGACTACTGTGGCGATGTGACTATCAAAAGAGAGACTACTGTCCACCTGGTTCCCAAGGTCTCTTATCACACATTCGGTGTTAAGTAGATTGCTGCCTGTGTGGTAGTTCATGGGTACAGAATTTTTACCAAAGGGGATGACACTGCACTTTTTGTCATTGAGCTTGAGGCCATGGCTCTGGCACCAGGCATCTGTCTCAGCAAGGCCCTTCTGTAGGATGTTCACATAATTTGGGGACTTGACTATGGCTCCTAGTTTGCAGTCATCTGTGAACATCATTAGCCAGAGGCCTTCTGTGTTAGCCTGTACTTCAGAGAAGTAGATACCAAACAGGAGAGGTCCCAAGACAGAACCCTGTGGTACTCCACTTGTCACTGCTTTGAGGTCAGATTTGGAGTCTGCAACTTTTGCAGTGTGGGTTCTGTCAGTGAGCCAGTAACAACCCATCTTGTGATGTAGGGATTTATGGTGAGTTTAGCTAAAATTCCAGAATGGGGGATGGTGTCAAAAGCCTTGGTGAGGTCAAGATAGGCTGTGTGAACCACCTTGTCCTCATCTACGGCTTTGGTGCCTCAAAGAAGTCGATCAGGTTCAGGAGGCATGATTTGCCTTTCACAAACCCAAACTGGGTGGGATCCAGAGTTTGGGGGTTACCAATGACTTTGTTTAGGAGTTGCATAATGATACATTCCATGGCCTTGCAGACCAAGCTCGTCAGGCTAACAGGTCAATAGTTCCTGAGATCAGTGGTGGCTCCCCCTTTGTTGAGTGGGATAACTTTTGCTGTGCACCATTCAGTGGGCACAAAGCCTGATGTGAGCCTATTATTGAACATGGTGTTTAAGTTGGGAGCCAGTTAATTCTGAAGTTCATGTAAAACGCAGCCTGGGATGTTGTCCGGTTCCATGGATGCTGTGTTTTTGGCTTTAGAGAGTGCAGCTTTTACCTGCGTAGTTGTGATTACAAGGACTCTGCATTCTTCCTGTATAGATATGGGCCCTTTAGGGTGTGTGTGTGTGTGGGGGGGTAAAGTTAGCACTGAACCTATCTGCCAGGATGTTGGCAATATCAGTTGGTTCTGTAATTTTTGTGCCTTTGTGCTGTAACTTAGAGCAGATCTGGGTGTTGCCATCAAGATTTTTGACATAGCTGTAGAATGCTATGTGGTTGTCCTTAGAATTAGTGGCGATTTTGTTTTCATAGCTAGCTTTGGAGGATCTTATAAGGGATTTCAGCTTCTTACTGAGGCTGACCAGGGAGGTCCTCCAATCATGGGATTTTAATCTCTTTTGCGGAATACTTGTATCCTGAATTCCAAAACTGGATTCGGTATTATCATATTTGATTGGAAATGAATGAATGATTTTTACTGACAATTGGCACTTCTTTCCTAAATGTGTTCCAGCTGGAATTTACCTCAACTTTCTTTAATTCATCAACCTGTCATTAATATCTGTAACAACAGTTTTCCATGTTGTGCCAATTG
Organism: Protopterus annectens; assembly: GCF_019279795.1. Taxonomy (NCBI): domain Eukaryota; kingdom Metazoa; phylum Chordata; order Ceratodontiformes; family Protopteridae; genus Protopterus; species Protopterus annectens. The sequence continues at coordinate 463,458,434 of NC_056735.1, forward strand.
CCCAAGTGCAATCATCATCAGTAAGTCTAAATTTACTAATAATAATGGTAAGGGAATAGGAAATCATCTAACTTTTGATATGAGGAACACAGATCACCAGTGTTATTAGACTACCTTTAAATATACATAGCATTTAGTACACTGTACAAAAGATACTTGTACTTTAGCAAATCGTTAATGGCATACTGATTTAAGGAATCGTTTTTGGCTGCAAATGAATAAAGAATTATATAAGAAAAGAATAATCAAAATCAGTTACACCGAATTCAAAGAAATTTTAAGTCAACTTCGAAAAGCATGCAAACAATATGCAACTAAACATTAACATATTAAATTAAAGTTGTCACTATTTTGCACCAGTTGTGCTAGATGCACACATGCTAGATTTTGTTTAGACAGTGCTCAGTATCTTCTGCTCACTACTGCTCGCAGTCAAACCCCAGTATAATAGTAATGATCAACATATCACAAACCAAAATAGGACTGTTTCAGATGAGCTCTGGAATGACCTCTGTACAGTCTATGGAAATTTACATCTCATTAGGCCCCTTGGGATTACTGGAGTTTGCCTGTCTAAAATATGTCCCTTTCTAACAACAAACAGTAAAAAATCAGAAGTAAAATAAAATACAAATCAAAATAAATCTCCTTGTCTACAACCTATTCTTTTATTCATACAAAACAGTGAAAAACAGAGGTAAAAATAAAATATAAATCCAAAGATATCTTGTCTTTCCAATCTGTTGATCATTTAATCATAAACATAGCTGTGGTAATACCCAATAATATCTGTGAGCTAGTAAACTTTGTGAATCATCAGTATGTATGTATATTTTCAAAGTAGTACTCCCCAAAAACAGGCAGGGTGAAATGCCTTTCATTAGAAGATCCTCTAAGTTTTTGGAAGGTTTGAGACCCGGCTGCTATGGACATATGCCCCATACAAAAACAAGCAAACAAAAAAAAATAGCTTGAGGTAAGATACTACAGACTCATGGTACTGCTTGGCCATCCAAATGTGCATTCTCTGGATTTACTGATAGTCAGCCAGAAAAAGCATAACTTAACAGACTCAAGCAGGGGGAAGAGCTGCTTTATGAACTGAGTTGGGTGTAGTCATGGAACACTGCCTATGGAATGTACTCCTTCATAAGAAGGACAACCACCCCCCCTCACTAACCAACTCCTTTGTCCCCTTTTCCCTGTTCTTATCTTCTTCACACCATCCATTCCTTCACAATAATTAGTCTGACTCAATCTCTGTCCCCAGAGCTTCCAGCAACTTTTCTCTGTTAGCACCTGGTCTGTTTTGTCTTTATTATTCTCTCTCCCTGATAATATAATGTTATTTACCTGTGTTATCTCTCCATAGTTATGCACATGCATAAAGTATTTGATAGACATATCAGCATCCTCTTTTATTAGAAATGTGTATAAACCTTAGTCTATATATCTACAATTGATGTATTAAGAACTCTGTATGCATTACACTGTATCACATGTGTTACTTCTCTGTTGTAATGTTTTGATATTTTGTACAATTTCCTGTTGTAAATCTGGAGCATTTCTACCCGGGCCTCTGCTAAAAAAGGAACTGCATCCAGTCGGACTTTCCCAGTAAATAAATGTAAAATAAAATAAAATAAATAAATAAATAAGACACCTTCATTTCTTATAAGCTGTGGTCCACTTCTGAAAAATGTAACAAGCATACTTTACATTATGCACAAAGCACCTCTCTCACACACTGGAGTATTTTTCCCAGTAAAGCATACAGTGTATGTGCAGTATAAATAATCCCCCATCTTCATATGTGCACAGCCACCTGCACTGTGCCCCCCCTGGTTGCTCACACCAGGTCAGTGTCCTGCAGGGTACCACGGCAACTGTCTAACTCTCTGTCCATCCCATGTGGAACACTTGGTACTGCTAGTCAAGCTTTTGTTGCATGTTTTTGTGCCCATGCTACAATAACCTACACATTTATAACCATGTACATGTTTACAACTATCTCTAGCCACGTATCTCTATAACCTAACATCCCATGACCACATAGCCAGATTCTAACTAGACTGCACATCCAAATGCAATGTGTCCTCTTCTACTACCTTACAGATATCCAAAATCTTTAATGATCTTGCCTACCTGAACTTTGCCCTTGCATTACTGTTACTGTTAACTTCATCCTTGCAGACATTCAAAGGCAGTATCTAATGAGTAATGTAGCTTTGTTCATCTGATCTACATGTACAACTTCATTTATTTCATACAGATTTAATTTAGCCTGCTCCTTGATAGTTTTTATCATCTTATCTGGAATCTGTAAACTGGTATCATTAATTTTTGATTAAAAACTCAGAATTTTGTAAGGATGTTTTTACAAGCTGAGAATATCAAAGTTTCGTAATATTGAAAAGTGTTGGCATAATGCAGAATGGGAACTTGCTCTTTTTCTTTGCTTGTGCAATCCCCGAGTTGGTATGTATAAGTTTCAGGGTGTATGGGGCATCTAGCTCCTCTCATGAGGGGTGCAGAGAGAACATAAAATTGATGTTAATGATTTATTTTATTTTTCAGTAGTTTGACTTTTTGATATTTTGGGATTTTGGTAAAATGCCATAGATCCCTGTAAACCACATGAACATGAAGTTGTGCTCCTATTGATTCCTTCTGCTAGCCAATACTTCCCTTGTAACACTTCAATTTAAATAAAGCTGTTAATGTGCCTGTTATCTGCTATGAACTAGTTTACTTTATAGACACAGTTAATCAGAATCTGATATTTGATGTTTCCTTTCTTTATAAATAACAACTGCTGCACCAACAATAACAGTCATTTGGCCTGCATAAATTCAGTAGACTAAGTTCTTGCTTTATATTTTAATCTATAAGCTTTTATTTAATGAACATGTACTTGGTTATTTGGGATGCCAGCAAGATGAGATATTAATGTTCCCCAAGCCTCTCCGGCAGGTATTGTTAATTCCCTTGCGTCTACCTCTCACCAATTAGGTCTACCATTTTATACATTACTGTGTATTCTAAAGAAAAAAGTGACACATTTTTCTATACAAAATGCTTTTCAGACACGCATTGCACCAGAGTCCTTCATTTTATCAGTCATTTTTATCTCTCTTTGATTCTACCATCCACACCTTTCATCTGCATCTCGGTAGTGAGAAAGACCAGCATTAAAGCACATCTACCAATTATTTTTATTAATGAGTGTAGGCATTCTGTATTTTATTTAGTGGGTTTTTTTTGTCATTATACAATCCATCCATCCTCAACCTCTTTTTCCCTATTTTGTTCATGGGGTCGGGGTGTCACTTCAACAGTGACAATCATCTCGAGTCAAGGCGTATACCATCGGGTGGCTAGCTCTGCTGTGGTAGTTCATCCATACCACTCACTTACACACACACTCGCACTTTAGAGTGTCTAATCCATCTATTCCATGTCTTTGGAATATGGGAGGAAACTGGAGCACCTGAAGGAAACCCGCACGACCACAGGGAGGACATGCAGATTCCACACAGAAGGCACCTCAGCCAGAAAACCTCTTACTGTGAGGTGACAGCACTAACCTCTGCACCACCGATGCCACATTTTATTTATTAAACAAGAAACAGCTTATTAAATTATCATGTATGATATAGGCCGTGTTACATTTATATACAGCCGATTCCCTCTTATCCAGTCTTGCTGAGACCGGACCTTAGGCTGGATAAACGAAAGGCTGTTTAAGCACAAAAAGCATACAAAATAATATTTAAAGGTTAGAAATCAAGTACAGTACCAGGATTTGTGTTAGCATGCATTTTTCTAGTGAATATCAAGTCTGAAAACTCAAATGTCTGTCATTATTTAGCCCAGAGGAGGTGAAATGTTCTTCTCTGTTGTCTTTTGCTAGGACTATGGCAGAAATTTGATGGCCAGTTAAATAGGAGGCTGGTTAGAGAGATGCTGGATAAGAAGGAGTCTCCTGTAAATGAAAATAAACCATAACGACACAATCTCAGTTGCAAACATTACACATTCCAAACCGTGCGGACACAACTGTAGCTGCAAACATTATGCATCACTTTTAACATATCCAGTTATTGTCAGTCAGCCATTACATAGCTCATTCAAATCCTACTTTCTTCGTTACTCCTCTGCATGTATTGATCCCACATTTCCCATTTTTTCCTATGTAATTTGCTCCTTTCCTTTTCTAAAAGATAACAGTTCCAGTTGTTTTATTTTTGTTACTATCTTTGCTAATTCTAGTAAAGTTGGTTTAGATTTTGATTTCCATTTTCTAGTAATTGCTTTTTTAGCAGTCATCATAATTAGACTTAGCAAGGGCTTACTCTGTCTAGGCAATTCCAATTCTGTATCATAGCTCAAAAAAGTAATTTCCCTAGTTAGTCCAGTTTGTTCACCCAGTATCTCTGACAGAGCAGTCTGCAGGGGAATCCTTTTTAGTCTGCCAACTCATCACACTCCTATGAATTCTATATTTAAACTATCCTGAACAGCAAATCTCTTAATTTCTTCAAATACTATTACATGTTTTTATGAACACTGTACATTGATTTAAAGTACCTCTTTTTAGAAAGTCTCCAAAGCTACAACTAATTCTCTGGATGGGTTTTCTCTAGTGCCATGTATAGCAGACTAGTAGCCTGTACTACTACCACATGCTGCATTGATTGATTTGTTTGAGGAGTTGTTAGCATAATTTTTCTGTGCCACTGGCGTAGCAGGATAAAGCCCTGAGTATAAGTCACACAATAAGAGTTTAATTAGTGAACAGTGTGCCTGACAGAGCACCCGGGATGAAGGGCATGTCCATCACAGGTGGGAGCAATGTGGTACCTCAATAACTGATGCAGGCTGTCCTGACTTGACCAGTGCAGGAGGGCTGGGACAGAATTGTATGGTAGGAGCTGATGCAGACACAATGTAGACATAAAGATCCAACTAGTGATGGTATCTCCTTCTGGCTGAGTTAAGGAGCACACACATACCTATAGAGAAGTATAGGTGGTCCCTACAGTTATATATGTGCCCACCTCACTACTCGATTTAAGTTAAGCCCTACACATCTGTGCCTTCATTGCCCCTAGATGCTGTTGAAAGCACCATAATACTGCAATGTCTGCCATGATGATTGTGCCTCTACACTTCGGGGATGTATGGATTTGAGTCTAATACAGCAAGGCTTTATTGTTGCAGAGGGGAAAATAACAGCCAAACATCCCAGACAACTTTCTGCCCTCATGTGATGTAGTTGATTATTCATACTCTGCATATTCTCCTTCCCAAAATGCATATATAATATATCATTGTGCAATTCCCAAAATGCCCAGAAAACCGTTTCGTAAGAGCCTTTGTTCACTCTTTGTCTGTGATTCTCTCTCTCTCTTTCTCGCTCCATGGAAGAATGCACAGAAGCTGAGATCCTGATGGGATGGAAATCAAGAACTTTGATTCACAATGAAGGAATGGGACAAAGAATAATATGTTAGATAATAAATGTTTGACTGAAATAATACATTGGGTAAGCTTTGAGTTGCATATTTGAGCAGAAGTGCTATTAACTTCTTTATATTTTATTTGATTGTAAATTCTACTAGCTTTCTTCCTAGGAAATGTATAAATAAATAATTAAAATAAAGAATTTAAAAACTGATACAAAACAAAAACTTTATGAAGACTGTATGCCTAATATGGCTAAGAGAAAAAAATATATTATATATAGCTGTCTTTGCCATTGTGAAATATTTTCTGTTACTTAGCAATCTAAAAACGTAAAGTTTTGCTGGCTGAGATCAAATGTAATAATACCATGTCAGTACCAGATTAGCATCTCAAATCTTATTCATTATAGCTCACACTGACAAAAGCTGAACTAACAGTTACTTTTTTGGGATTACACAAAAGAAAATTAAATGCAGGTCATCAGAAGGAAAATACATCATATGAATTCAAAGTACTTTCATAAAATGATCATTATAAAAGGCATCGGGAGGATATTTGCCTCATGCTGAATTTGTCTGGCTCAGAAATTGCTTTAAGTGTAGCTGTTTGAATTTTCTAATCATGAGCTATTCTTCGCATCTCTCATTTAAAGACGATGCAGCACTGAACTGTAATGTTAAGTGCCGGACAAAAACTACTTTTTTATCATACACAAAAAGCAGAAGATTCTGCATTTATAACAATGCCAAAAAATGAGTTTCTGTTATGCAAACAACAATCAAGAATGCTGGTTTAAAGAGGTGCTATACACTTCAGTTTGTACTCATCAAAAGTTGTCCTCAATATCTGATTTACACTGGTTATAAAAAGAAATACCACATTTGCATGGGCAAAGCTTGCTGTGCTATTGTTCTCCCAGGAACAATAAATGAATTTTAGTTTAGTTACTGCTACAAAAAAACAGAAATGCAATCCTCTAAGGGACATTTAATCACAATATGCTATCTGTGAATTAAAAATCTATTTTGTATAAATCCTCACAGGAGTCTGAAGGCTCTAGTTGTTTATAATAGCTAATTCATAACTTTCAGTACATAAAGTAAAGAAGATGAAAGCAGATGTTGCAAAGATTTCAATTAGGGAAAGCATGTCCTTGGGAGCAAATATGAAATTATACTGTGCAGGTTATATTATGGGCTTGCTTTACCCTTAGTTACTTTTGAATATTAAAGCAATTTCCTTTTCATTTGAATTACTTTAGCTCCAAAGCTGACTGAACACCATCTAAAGTGGAAATATAGAAAGTTTGCAACTATTTAAAATTCCTTTAACTATAACCTCCTTGTATAATTAGCCATACAAAGGGAAGCTTTGAGCAAATCTGCTTTAGCACAGTAACAGAATATAACAAGTGACGAAATAAAAATAGGAAAACTACATATGTAACTGGTGGCTTATGTACTAATCATAGAACTAAAGATGAAAGTTATCTTAATGTCTGATTGTGGGAAAAAGTATGAAATTAGTGTAACAGTACAGTCCTAGTCGTTTCTTAGATATCATATGTATCCTGTTGAAATCCCCCAGTAAAGAGTAAATCGGTCAATAAATAAATGTAATCAAATTAATTCTTTAACACCATTTCCCAGAGTGTCATATAAAAGCAAAAAAATCAGCTAAGAAAGTAAAATGAATTTTATTATAATGGACATCTCTACAATACACTTTTGCAAATTATTCCAAATGAAGTTTTTGCTGTTGCAGGACACATTCTGCTTAGTCATAAGTCAACAGCATCTATTAGTGGTCTACAACACTGACAGGTAACACTGCACTTGTTACTTTGTGCTGTATGTTAAACTTTTTTTAGACTTACCACTTGATGTTAAAATGAAGTGACATTTAACATTCCCCAATTACATCTACTTGCCTGAGACATCTACAAATGTCATACTGTACTTTATACAATTCTATACTGCATGCAGAAAAACTGTTAACCAAAGCTGGCAGTTTATTAAAAAAACATACTCTCTACACTAGAAATTCTAGGTACCCAATTCTCAGTTACGTGTATCAGCAGTATAGAGTATCATATTCCCATACTCTCAAAGAATGCAATATCCATTTCAAAGAAGGATGTGTCCTGCAACAGCATAAAAACACACCGAGCTTAGAAAATGATTAACATGTTCACAAGAATAAAATGCATTTAAGCTTCTACTTGTCATGAATAAAATAGGCCAATGCACACCACCACTTAAGTCTTTTTCGAGTTGAAATTTTCTTTGTAAAGTAATTCACATCTCCTGATGACTAATATGCTGTTCTTATTTCAGGTGCTATGCATACTTTTTATTGTATCTAATTAGAAGATCAACTAATTCCTAGAGTTACTCTTTTTTTCTGATAACTAGTGTTTCCATGTGCTAGGATTTATTCATGTTACTTTGCTGAATGGAACAATTGAGTAGACCCATGTAATTTCTTCAGCAAGGACTTTAGAATACCTACATGAAATTTGGGCAGGGTATGGTAAAAATGCTTCGACTTCCCATCCTCGTGTGTTTTGGTATCATTACCATCCAATAACACTTTCAACAATTCAGGCTAGTAGGATGGGAGAGCTATTATTTACTGAATGGTAGCTAACTTACTGCTGACTCCCTGACCCTCCAAATCTGCCAGGTACTTAAGAGTTATATAATAATTAGCTGCAGAATGAGATCATAGTTATGAAGTGACCCTTAGAAGGTGTTACTTTTTTCTTTAGTTGTACAACTATGAAGGTAATAAAAAGATGTGGATGAAAGCCCCACTTGAGACACTCAAAGGAGGGCTTTTGCTTGCAAACAATGTTTTAGTGTGGTCAATCACAGTTTTACTGAGTGCACTGTTTGGCTTGTATAATTTGCCATCTGTGAGTTGAATATCAATTTGCGGATGTGGACCCAGACAGGAAATGTATTTAATGCCACAGTGAAGGGACAGTACTCATCTAATGCTGAACTGCCAGTGCTGGAGTTTGAAATACCTGTTACTGGCAGAGAACCCACAGCCTTCTGATTTTCCAGGCATCAACATCTTGTGTATTACACTGCATTAGTGATGTTATGAGATGGCTAACTTTACGTTGCAATGGTTTGCTTTAACAGAAATAAAGCTCTTAAATACATTGTGCAGGGTCGTTCCTTCCAGAGCCTTTCCCAACTGTGTTCTTAAATATTTCTAAAAATATTTCTACCCTTTTATTTTTACTTCTCCTGCTTTCTCTGTCCTAAAGCTCCGCCCCAAATAAGGTAAAACCAACAGCTGACTCTTCACTATATAATGCAGGTCTGTCTTCACACATAAAAAAGGAAACAGACTGCAGTGATTATAAATTTACAAGCAGAATAAATAGATGTCTGAGGTGTTCAGATGAGGTTATATAAAAGTCAAGCCAGAAATCATTTTGGCGTAGTTCTCAATTTATTTGTCTCAGGGGTGTACAATGCAGTAATGGTATGATTTGGACCACAAACAACACTGCCTTCATCATCTCTGCAAGTCTTTTTGGAAATATAAACTAAACTAAGCTAATATTCTTTTCTCCAGTAAAACACAATGCCATCTTAAAAAATAATAAAGTTTATTCCAATGAGTGAGCGCTTTCGCCAAAGGCTTCTTCAGACTCTTAAAACAATGAATAAAACTGTTTGAATCATTTTTAAACCATCCTTAAGCTTCCTATTGGACATTACAAATTGATATGTCACATGTTATCTTGTCTTAAAGGAACAGATACTCAAAAAAGTTAACATAGTTAAATGCAACAATATTTAGAAGGAATACTTCCAAATATACAATTAATGATCAGAATGTCCATGCAAATAAGTAAAAAATATGCATATACCCTGATACATTCTAAAAAATAAAAGGAGCATTGTGCTTGGTCCTATATCATTCTACAATCATTAAAAAACTGTTGCTACATTCATTAAAAACCCTGAACATTCTCTCTCCTCATGGTGTTAAATCATTAAAATCCTTAGATAAACAGCAAGTTTTATCGCGTTTCAATATCTAGCATCTCTACTAAGATAGTGGTGTGTCGAATGCAACTTTGCATATATCAGGTTAAAAAACTAATATAGCGAGAACTCTGTACTAAAAATGTAAGCGTCTTTACCACAAAACAACATAGCGAATGTAATGTATTTCGTAATGTGCCTCATCAAGGAGTCAGACCTCATCATATCGGTGAAAGGCTGTTGTCCAAGATTAAAAAAATTCCACAAATAGGAACCTCTTAGATTCCACGTAAAACAAACTGTTTACAAGTTGTAAAGTGCGTGTGCTATAGGAACTCTGAATGCAATTGAGTACAACATAACTTCATGCTATGGTAACTCAACGCCGTATGTGAGCACGTTCTAAGCATCTAAGTACTGAACAACAGAAACAATGTTTAAATTTCTAAGAAAAAAGGTGAGCCTATATTCGTGCTGTCCTGTGCCTAAAATAGACAGTATTTGTAAGCACGATTATGCCCTAGAAGCATATACTGATCACAAAGTGTCACTATTTAAAACAATGAAACGTGTACATATTAATGAGTACACTTATTAAAGTGTTCACTGAACATGGCAGAGATGGCATTAACTAATACAAAATAAAAAGATAAAAACAGATAAATAGTGGAATGCTAGGCGTAACACATAAAAATTGACACAATAAAGCTTGAAATTAGCACAAAGCACACATATAATAATACCTAAGTATAAAGCTCCATAGATGATAGGGTCCCTAACTAGTAAAAAAGCAACTACTTCCATGTACATCGTTGGTGCTAAATATAACAACATTCTAAGTTAAAAAGGTCAAATGAAAAATAAGAAGGTCTGTCTTCACACATAAAAAAGGAAACAGACTGCAGTGATTATAAATTTACAAGCAGAATAAATAGATGTCTGAGGTGTTCAGATGAGGTTATATAAAAGTCAAGCCAGAAATCATTTTGGCGTAGTTCTCAATTTATTTGTCTCAGGGGTGTACAATGCAGTAATGGTATGATTTGGACCACAAACAACACTGCCTTCATCATCTCTGCAAGTCTTTTTGGAAATATAAACTAAACTAAGCTAATATTCTTTTCTCCAGTAAAACACAATGCCATCTTATGCAATAAACACTGCAAATCCTTACAATGAAGATACCCTTTGGCCATCCTGATATGAAATTGTCATCTTGGCAGGCCATGCAAATTCTCAGGTCAGCTGATTAGCATATTAGGGTAGCATTGCAACACACATTACAGCTCTTCATAGTTTGATGTCTGAATTCCTTTTTCCAGCTATACTAGATTTGCTTATTGTTACTAAGGTATAATTAATATAAAGGTTGTCCTGACATTCATGATTTAGGTAATATATACAGATGCACATTGAGTTAAAATTAGAAGATAGGTTGCTTTGCTCATTAGTGAGTACTTTCTGTTTTAGATTAGAATTGATTAAAAAATTCTGTAGTCCTTATTATCAGATTGCAAACAGTCTTTAATTCCTTTAATGTGCAAACACCAGAAATAAGAGAGAAACAACGATGCTGAGTCTCAAAGCTAAACCACTTCAGTGAGGGAAAAAAGAATACTTAGTTTATTTTTAGATTAAAAAAAAACTACAGACAAGAAAAAAAAGCTAGGGGAGCAGCGTCTCTAAGGACAAGTCCTAGCTGATCTCACTTTTCTTTGATACTTACATTGACTTTCAAATTATCAATATGTGAACTTTTTTCTACCATGCCAGAAGGCATTAATACATTACCAAGGTAATAATCCCAATGCTTCTTTACAGCACCCATTTACACTCACAAGCTTGTAATGTGTGAGAGTTAACTAAATGCTCTTCACGTCTTTGATCTCAGTTACAAGACTTCCATGGACATTTCATTTTTCTTAGGGCAATAATTGACCTGTACTGCTGAAATTAGAATTCTTACTTTTGAGTGGCGTTGTCTTAATACTTTTAACGTGTCTTACTCATAAATGAGATTACTGGTGGCTATCAACATAAGCTTATTTAGATCTGCAAAGTTTCAGATGTCACTTTGGTCTAAAGTGGATGTTCACACACACACACACACACACACACACACACACACACACACACACACACACACACACACACACACACAATAATAATTTAAAAGCACTACACAAGCACAGAATATACTAATGATGCTTATACCAAATTATCTCCCTTACATAATATCAACGCTTTGTGAAGCAAGCATGTCTGTTAAAAGTTCAATGGATACAAAAATTCCTTAATCTACTCTTTTAGAAAGGTATTTATTAAAGCCAGTGTTCAGATTAAACCAGTGTCACACAAAGAAAATGAAAATGCAATAAATTCAGGATCACATTTTTAACATCAGCATTAGTGGCACATTACTGGAGCAACAGTGCAGAACTGTTTATGTAACAGATAAGGCTGAATATTTGGGGCTTTAGCAGGATCAGATGGGAATTACTGTGGTCTGTATTTTAAACAATGACTGACATTTTTGACTTTGTTGTGAGGTACACACTGGTAAATAAGTATAGCCATACCGACAAAAAGAAAATGAATAGTGAGGTTAGCAGATATAATAGATGTACTTATGAAAATTGTTGGACGAAACAGAGACTACAATAAGGGAAAAAGGAAGAGTTTTGAGAAAACAATGAACGAGTGGAAGAAAGAGACAAGGGTCTGAGTGAAAAATGGTGGAGCTGGTAAATGTCGCCATTTCATCATAAGCAAAATACAACTGCAGTGAAATGTAGGTGATCTGGGTGATTCTGTTTTCATTTATTTGTTAACTTGCTACTCCCATTGAACACCATTATCCTTTTTGGGGAAAACTCAGGAATACTGTCTGATTAAGTGACTTGCTCAGAGTCTCAAAGTTTGCAAATGGAAACTGAAGAAATCAAACACAGCACTGCAAGATGTGGCTGAATAGCAGATCATAGCTTTAACCCACTTTGCAAGCTGCCAGAGTGAATATTCATTTAGCACACTTTAAAACAATACTATACAATACAAATTGTGTTTGAGTCAAAGTTAACTCAGCCTGAAACCATCTCTAGGTCCTACATTTTTGACACCATAAAAACTAGCAATTGTATTATTCATGAACCCAATTAGACTTGTACTGTTCCTTTTTGAAATTCACAATCAATTCCATAGTGTAACAAGTCTTTCTGAAAACCACTATGCTGTTCTTTTGTACTTATTAAATTTTATTAAAAGTTTAACACGATTCATCCTCTCTCATTTTCTCATACCCAGACACTCCAACAAAAATTAATCTCGGGTGGCTTTATAAACAAAGATGAGATCACCCATCTGCAATTGTCTGCAATTTAATGAAAATAAACTATAATCTAACATTCTACCTTCATAACATTTATTTTGCATTTGTTGACTTATTTTGTAAATGTTCTTTAAATATTTACAAGCTTGTAATATCTTTTGTAATCAAAACAATAAATACTAATTATTTTCCATGCTAGATCCTACAAACCCTGTAATGGTGATCTTCATCATCCGTGGTCTTCAGTATTTCTGCTGCAGTTTTGTGCCACCTCGTTTACGTGACAATTGTAGGATTGTTGACTGTGTAGTCACTAAGGTCATTAATGATCTTAACTTCCTTGGTTAACTTGACCCCTAGTTAATCATACTTTTTTTTTTGTATACGTAGGCACATGTGGATGCTTTTTCTTTACTAAACTCATTTCATTAATATAAACCCATTCTTCAGGTCTTACTAAAGAAAATAAGTTTTCTTAGTCCACACATTTTATGGCATGCTTACTTAATATCTGTACACTGACAAAAACAATTTATTTATAAATTAATAGTAATAATTTCCAGTCTGCAGGTACTTCAGTTTGTTTGAGACTGGCAATAAAAATAAGTTTTAATGGTTTCAGCATAACTTTGCTTATACATTTCAGGTTTGCATTTGTTACACCATCGCTGCCTGCACACCTTTACAAAATCAAGCATCTTGGGAGTGTCAGTGTTCATATTTTCTATAGACACAATATTTTTATGTTAATCTCATTTGGTTTTGAAGAGTTATGGCCATACATTTTGGCAAACTTGCTTGAAGAAAATGTCTCTGTTTCCTTACAGTCCTTATCCATTTTGTCACTGTGATTAAGGTAGTTTGTCACCATCCATGTTCCTCTGCCTTAAATAAGGCACCTAAAGAAGGCCTTTCTATTTTCTTTAATATTTTTAATAAGGATTTTGTAGTACAGTTTTTGATCTTTTGGCAAATGTTCTTATAAACATAGCTGATTTTTGCTTTTAAAATCTTCCTTCTTCCAAAGCATTTTTCTTCAATTATCTGTTTCACATTTTTACTAAATATCTGGTTTGGTACATTACTTGTTGAGTTTATATGTCTTTTATGATATAGGATCATAGAAAGTTACTAAGCTAATGGCCTTAGGGCCCTTCAAGCCTAGTCAAGTTCTAGCCTTATTTCCAGGATCAGCACCAATTGCCCCTGCCCAAGAGGGACACAGGTGGAACACCCAGGGTGAATTTACATTTACCCATCCAATCATCCAGACTGCTTTTGAAGAGGGCCGGTGAGGTGATCTGTTTGACATGAAGTGGGAGTCCGTTGCAAAGGTGTGGTAACCTCTGGGAGACCAATCTGTCCCTCCAGCAGGTTCTATTACTATTAAAAGTATACCATAATAAATATTACGCAAATAAGAACTAAAAACAAAGTCTAGAGTAGCATGAGGAATGAATGCTAAACATGAAATTATTCTTATAAAAGCCACTAAATGAGAAAAAAATATGGCTACACTTTTTAAGACTATGAATTGTGTAGATTTTCTGAAAAAAATAATTACTTAGCAATTGCTGCCAAACTAACACTGATGATCACACACCAAGAATAAATGTATTCATTACCTCCTTCTCTGACATGCACAATTTCTTGGCAAGGTCAGAAGGACTTTGCTTTACCAACCTAACAAGTATGTCACAACCACAATTATTTTTTTCCTCTTTGTAATCTTGTACAGAAACATCATTCGTTTCCAGCAGTTCATCATAAATAAATTAGCAATGGGATTTAAAGTAAATGTCCCAACATATCCTTGCTCATTGCATATCTGGGTTATTTGTATGCAAAATATGAGGGCTAAAAACTAACATGAGAATGTACAGCTAGGCTATTTTATATACTCACAGATCAATAGCCAAGTAAATATCTATGAAGCTATGAAGTAATCCTTGTAGAATGCACTTTGACTTGACTACCATTACATGGTTTAATAGTTTTCTAGGCACTATGCCTTGCTGGGTTCAAACTAATAAAGCTCTATTAGGCCTACAAGCTATTCAATGTGGGGTAAAATAGGATTTATTATTATATCAGTGTTTGTACCTTATACATTTGCAGGCAGACAGTGTTCAGACCATACTTTAAGCTGATTTAGTGACTATCCTGCAGTCAGCTTATTTGTATAATTAAATAAACAATAATTATTAATGGCAATCGTTACATATTTATATCCAGAATTCACTTATGGAATCAAGAGGCTGACTGATGTAAATCTAAAGTCATTATTCTGAGAACAAAGAGGGGGCTCAGAAAAGTATTACCCCTTATTATTATTATGATGATTATTATTATTAATATTATTATTGCTATTATAATTACCTTTTTTTATTTATTTTTTAGGTCAATCAGTTTAAATAAATTCATTCTCTCTCTAAGTCTTATGGTCATTGTCCCAACTTGTTTACAACTGAAAAATAAGGGTAATAATACCAGCAGAGAAGTATGCATATGTATTTGTCAAACCACTTCCATAAACAGCTTTCAAAATCTTCAAAATTAGCTTAATTAAACAGGAATGTTTATAGCCCAGTAGCAAGGAAAGAGTAATACTGCATTTCTTTTGGGTTAAATGGAGTAACTCCTTAGTACTGATTTATTTCCATGCTAGTCTATATAGTTAATAAAGTCCCCATCATCTGATGCTGCCTTCCTGTTGGCAGAGGCTTTACCTCTCAAGTGCTGTGTTCTTCTGCAGTCTCATTTTTTCATTCATCTGCTTCACCATAACTTTCTTTACACATGGCCCAGTTATCTGGAATAAAGATTAAGTTTGCAACTGCGATCTCTTGAGTTTCTATAAATATGAACCGATTTTAGCAAAAAAAACACAGTGTAAGTACAAGTATAGCTGCATTCACTGGGCACAGGGATGATGTCCTGACCAGAGCCCTGTCTGCACAAGATAACCTGGCTTTGATTAGTAGCCTGGCCAGTGGATGAACCAGCTATACAGGATTGGAGTAAGTGGCTCATGCTTGTTTGGAGATAGTCTAATCTTCTGTGATATTGTCTCCCAGTGAAGTCTGCACACTGCAAACAATATACAAACTGAGCACATATGCTTGGCTCTGATAAGATATATTAGACAGCTTCCTTCCTGACTGCATTTGTGGGAACATGCATATCACCTGGGGCAGGATGTTGTGGCAGGTGTGCCTTACCTTAGGCAGGAACATGCAGTAGAACCTCACTTAAGTGATTGTGCATTTTTTGCAGTATTAGTGAAGATGTCATTGTTTACTACAAGCACATACTATGTGTCTGTCTCTTTATGTGAGTTTATAAATGTCTTTTCGGCTATTCCCGGTTATATATATTTTAGTATAGTGCATAAAAAGCTAGCATTTGGTCATCAGTAAGTTGTATTTTAGATAATGGTATAAATCATTTAGCCTCACTTTTTAATTTTCTTGTTATAGTATATTTGGCCTCCCTAACAGCTTAATATTTTAAGTAAATAAATTCAACATTTTTATCTTACTTGCTATAACAAATAAATCATTATGTCTTACACACACTAGTTGCCTGAGGTCAACACTTAGGACATATGTTCATATGTGTTTACTAGCTAATGACCATAAGGGCCTTTTTAAGCATAGCCATGCAGCACAAACCTCTGACAAGTTCTGATAGTCTTGATAAGTGTAAGCGGTGGCTTGGGAGATGAAACATTTGCAAGCAGAGGCTTTGAAAAAAAAAATATGACCGCCTTGTCAATGGTATCCCATGTTTGAAACTTGTCTCAGAAGAGGATTAATGTTGAAGTCAATTGTGGGAGGGCTAATACATGGCTGGCTGCAAGGTAAGAAGTAAAAAAAAATGAGGATCAACTAATATGTCTATACTCTGATGCACTAATAGAAAGGAAATTGGTTATGATACTATTGCAATACATGGAGTGTGACAATTGTCACATCAAAACTGAGTAAAATTGTATTTTTATAGTGAGGCTCTTACATATAAATCTGTTTTTAGTGATCATCTTGCTGCCATGCAGATGGCTACCAGCACAGAACTGCACCAAAAAAAAATCTTTTAACAGCTTGGAAAACTGCAACAGTCTCTATGCTTCTTCTTTCAGCTTTTTCCTGGTTAGGGGTCACCACAGTGGATCACCTGTCTGCTCACGATTGGCAGTGGAGTTTTTACAGTGTTGAGTTGCCAGCCCTGCACCCAACCTTCCACAGAAGGCAAACACTCACACCTAGGGCCAATTTACAGTGCCCAATCCATCTGCAGCATGTCTTTGGGATGTGGGAGGAAACCAGAACACCTGGAGGAAACCCACACAACCACAGGGAGGACATGCAGACTCCACACAGAAGGCACCCCAGCTGAGGATTGAACTGGAGAACTTCTTGCTGTGAGCCGGCAACTCTAACCGCTGCACCACCGCAGCCCCCCTTGCAACACTCTCTGTACTGCCAAGCAAAAATAAAACATATTGAGTAAGTATGGCAAATCAAAGAGTAACTGATTGTAAAAAGGAGAGAAGGACTAAACAGCATGTCCTACATGGACTAACTTAAAGCCCTGTCACTATACTTGGTATCCTACAGACTGCTAACAGATGACCTGTGTTTGGCATACAAGGCAACCTCCATCTCATTACTAAGGGATTTACTGCACATCAGCAAGTGAAATGGCATCAGAAATACTCAGTCTAGGGATCTAAACCTCTTCTGCAACATCAACAGAATGGTTTAGAGGGACAGGTGTATTTTGCTGAGGAAAGCACTGAGGTATAACAAACTCCTCATCCACATAAAATGTAGCTCATTCCTGTCCATATTCAAAGGCAACTTAGATCTATTGATGGAAAACAGAAAATGTACCACAGGACTTTTCCCTGTATTACTAATGAAAAGAGGCAGCTCCTAAATGCTTTAACTCTTCCATAAGTCCCATCAAATTATCTATGGCATGATTCCAGTTATTCTGATTAGGGGCAAATATAATTACTGACCATGGGATGGGTAAGGTATCTATAACCAATATAAAGGGAAATTGGCTAGGCTTAAAATGGTCCATAAAGGCAGCTAGCATAGTACTTACCTATGAATGTATGGGTCCAGTTTATTACTGACTACAATTTCTGAGTCAGAATAAGGTTTGTTACAGCTTTTAAGGCTGTTAGACAATTTGTGTTTCTGCACTTCTTTAACTGCCGATGTATTACAACAAAGTTATGATCAGGTCTCTCATCATAAGTTCAGTTTATTTATTCAAAAAATTGATTCCACAAAATTTACCTTGGGAACTTCACTCTTGAATGTGTAAGGCTGTCAGCTTACCTCACTTTATAAATGCTTCTTTCTACATAAGAAAGATAGATAGATAGATAGATAGATAGATAGATAGACAGACAGACAGATAGATAGACAGACAGACAGAGATAAATATATAGACCGATAGATAGACAGACATATAGATAGATAGAGGGACAGATAGATAGATAGACAGACAGATAGATAGATAGACATGTAGACAGACGGACAGACAGACAGACAGATTGATAGATGGATAGATAGATAGATAGATAGATAGATAGATAGATAGATAGATAGATAGATAGATAGGTAGATAGATAGATAGATAGATAGATAGATAGATAGATAGATAGATAGATGATAGATAGACAGATAGATAGACAGAGATAGATAGATAGATAGACAGATAGACAGACAGAGATAAATAGATGGATAGATAGATAGATAGATAGATAGATAGATAGATAGATAGATAGATTGATAGATGAAAGCTGGATAGATGATAGACAGTATAGATAGACAGACAGGTAGATAGAGAGATAGAGATAGATAGATAGATAGATAGATAGATAGATAGATAGATAGATAGATAGACAGACAGACAGACACAAACAGATGGATAGATAGATAGATAGATAGATAGACAGACAGACAGACACAAACAGATGGATAGATAGATAGATAGATGGATAGATAGATAGATAGATAGATAGATAGATAGATAGATAGATAGATGGATAGATGACAGATAGATAGATAGATAGATAGATAGATAGATAGATAGATGGATAGATGACAGATAGATGGATAGATAGATAAATAGATAGATTGATATAGAGATAGACAGACAGATAGCTAGATAAAATGGAAGAAGCACAAAAAGTATAATGATGTTGTATTTATCAATTTCCTAGACTATGAAAAGCTTTCTGTAAAATAAAAGCTTGCAGAAATGGACACAAAATCTACACCTTCCAAGTAAATCACTCACTCTTAATCATCACATCTTTATTCATTAGTTTTACTGAGTTATAACACATGCATTAAGTAAAGGGTACAACCCGAAAATTGTACTTTCATTTCTGAGCAAGCCTAAGATTCCATGGGGAGTACTATGCACTAATCTTCCTTTGAAACTGCTGGCAATGTGTACTTCAGAGTTTTATTGATTTTCCTAGAAGACTGATCATGAATCTCTGGAAGAATGTGAAATGGTTACAGTAGTATAACTTTGTGGATTGAGAGGTATCGATTATAGTAAGTGCTCATACAGTACACAGTGGGAATTAATAATAGATACCTGTCAAGTTGTTTTAAAATATTATTGTTCCAGTTTGTATTTCTAGGGAATAGTGCTAGTGGTATTGGTGTTACTAGTCTAAACTTAGACTTCTGAAATGTTTTATACCTAAAATATCCTAACAGACATTCATCCAATTACAGCTATTTCCAAAAGGTAACAAAATAAACCTATAGCCAAATCTGGTTAGCCATATGTATATGAAGTTTTAAAACATGTAAACAATACTTCACAGCTATGACTTCTTGATTTGAAAAGGATAATATTATGTTGTGGCTAACAATACTATTATGATGCGCTATTTAACTAGTGTTGCAGAAAGTCAAGAGTCAGAATGTCTTCCTGATTACAAAAACATCACGTGTTAGAAGGGACACTGAGGGAAATGGTCAGCAATGTTCCCTGCCAAAATCATAGACTGCAGAATTTATGAGAAATACTGAAATGTTAAGAAAAACTTTTATAATATGACTTGTTTAGTTTCCTCATTGTGGGCTGATTGATCATTTTTCCCTCGTTTTAATTTATTTTATCTGAGATATTTAATTAACTGACAACTTACATGCTTAGCTCTTTAATGTGCATGCCTTCTATAACAGGTGTAATGATGCTATAGTCACTTTAACTGTTACACATAATACAGAAACTAAACTATGAAAGATGAGCATATTTACAATTAGGTTGTCTTTGTCAATGATTTTGGTTAATTAACAGATTGCTAAGATTCGGAAATTCCCTAATGGTCAAAATATAAAAAAGGTGAAAAGTTAATATAATTAAAAAAGGTGAAGGATAACTCAAGAGACAAAGGAAACATTTGCTGATAGGCAATGTCTGCCATTCTGGTAGTTAGTTATCACTGTGGATTAAGGCTCTAATCCATTAGAAAGCTGTTTCCTGCAGTCCAGAGTTTGATTCCTTTAGTCTTCATCAGTCTAATGTGTGAGTCTCTTCATCAAGCAGTACATCCATTTCACGATGAAAGAGGGCCATTGTGTCCAATGGGCTTATTTAGTTAACAAAGTAAATAAAATAAAAATATGGTAGGTTACTATCCTATTAAATTAGAACATGAGCCCATGCATTTAGTGGGGATTAAGCCCACATACATCTGAAATTCATTTATATCAAAAGAGGTTTACCTTCACGTTGAGTTATTCTAAAACCTTAATATCTAAGGCCCAAAATGTAAAACCACATAATCTAAAACAAGAAATCTGACTATTGAGCATCACCATCATGAAACATTTCTTACTAGTTCACTGTAAGGATAGTAGTGATTTAACAAGTGCAGTACTGTCCAAAAGTAAATGAAATAAAGACATGACTGCAACAAAAAATGCTGAATTCTGACACACACACACTCACACACACACACACACACACACACACACACACACACACACACACACACACACACACACACACCAATATAGAGCATATGCAGGGAGACTATGCCTTTGTTCTCCCCAGCATGAGGATCTACATCAATTAATTCCTTGATACCTGTATATATTGACTAATGGTCACTGTACTTTGAAGAATGAAGAAAAGATACAACTATCTTGGGAGTATCTCACTCCATACCCTTCTGAGTTTTTAGATTACGTTAGTTTATAGAATGGGAGACCTGTAGATTGCACCCTGATTGGAGAATGAAAGTTTTCCATCAGGGTGTTAATCTACAGGTAATACTCACTGAAAAATGAGTCGGCCGCTTCACAGCAACATATCAAGCTACTGTGGAGCTCAGACTAAAAAAACTAACCGATGCCATGTTTTTAGGCTTACTAAGCAGCACTTTTGCTGTTTAGTGACTGTAAAAGAAAAAAGAAAAAGAGAAAATAAAAAAGCATGCATGTATGCGTTTATGTCTATTTGTGAGACTGTATGTGTGTGTGAGTGTGAGACACTGAGATCAATTGAGCTATTATTTTACACTCTCAAAGCAGTGCTTTTGAAGTTTAAGCAGTGTAAAAAAATAAACAGAAAGTGTTTGTATGTGCATTTATGTTTCTGTCTGCACGTGTGAGTGAACATGTGCATAAAAGCAGAACAAATTCTGTGTGTGCGTGTGTGTGTGTGTGTGTGTGTGTGTGAGTGCGTGTGTGCGTGTGCGTGCGTGCGTGCATGCGTGTGTGTGTGCGTGCGTGCGTGTGCGTGCATGTGTGTGTGTGTGTGTGTGTGTGTGTGTGTGTGTGTGTGTGTGTGTGTGTGCCTGAGAGAGAGAAAGAGAAGAATGAGAGTGATCGAGTGATCACTGACAGAAGCAGTTAAGAGGTTTGCATACCTCTCGACGTCTTAGCTCAAGATATCGGTATAAGCCTTAAATAAATTGGAAACAAAGGCTAAAAATAGGAACATAATTTAAATGTTGCTGTTACAAAATCATAAAATATTAGGATTTGTATTAGCACCTATTTTCTGAAGCAGAGGTGTGTGTGTGTGTGTGTGTGTGTGTGTGTGTATCAGAGTGAGTGAGATCGATCACTAGCAGCAGCAGTAAACAAGTTTGCATACCTCTGGATGTTTCAGCTGAAGAAATCTGGATAAAGCTTAAAATAAAAGGCTCAGAAATAGGAACACATTTTAATTATTGTTCTTATAAAATCACAAACTTACTTAAATAAAAGGATTTGTGTTAGCATGAATTTTCTGAAGGAAATAAAAGTCTGAAACTCAAATGTATGTCATTGTTTAGTAGTTTTAATCTCCAATGACTGGCAATAAACCAAATGTATTAGAAGTAAGGGACCAAAAAATAAAGTAAATACCTGGATATATAGTTTTAAAGTATAATATTTTGGATATAAAATACTTCCTCCAACACCATTAACATTTAAGAAAGCAGATTTGAAATATTAGGAGAAAGAGGAACTATTTTACATCAAAGATGTATAAAAAAGTAATATAGTAATAAAAAAAGAAAGTAAGTAAAACAGACAATTTTACAGACAGCAGAATCTTTAATCTTCTGTAGTGTCGAGCCTCAAAACACCCTGAGCGGGTGTTATTTTGCCAATAACACACACCCTGTTGGGCATTATTGCCTGCTTGACACTGTGGTCTCCGTGTATTACAGTCATTAGACACTGTAGTCTCAACACTGTACATTTAGATATTATTGTTCCAGGTAAAATGAAGATAGACCAGGTTTGCTACTTGCAGAACACCTGGCAGTTAGTTGATTACTCGGCTATAGCCACAGCACCCCTCCAACACATATGATAAGGAAAAATAACAACATATGGATTCATGATGCTTCAACATGAAAAGGAAAATATAACCTGAAAAATTCACAACACAGCTCAAAAAACTGTCTTTGCTGTAATGAGGGATGAGTTATGTTATGGTTAAATATAAAGCTATACATTTCCACTTGAAAATGTTCATAATATTTTTAAAAGTGAAATAAAATGTCTTTATGAAGTAAAGTACAGAAACACAATTTCCTCTTTTAATGTATACCAGTCAGTAAAACTTTTCTTTATTGACTTTCCATTATGTATGGTCACATATGGAACTTATACATGAAAGCATTTTGAACAGCATGTGCTGAAATTAACTGCCACACGTAATTAATAAGAGCTACTACTAACCCTGGTAGATCATCCCTGTGCTTTATCACATGTTTTCCTTCCATTTTTCTATTTATAACATAACTGTTACAAGGCAAATATGTGGACAGTCTGAGAGAAAGTGGTAATTATTTTTGAGAGAGTATAATTTGCAACTGTTCCTCGGAAGCTAATATTGCTGGCTGGAACAAAAAAAATGAATAAAATAAAAGGTTTCAAATCTGCTCTTTTTCAGTGATTTGTTTACATTCTTAGCATGGCAACACTGCACTGTCTGTTCTGCAAACCTGTGCTCAGTGGACATAGGCACTTTGATTGACATTCTTAGCATGGCAACATTGCACTGTCTGTTCTGCAAACCTGTGCTCAGTAGACATAGGCACTTTGATTGACATTCTTAGCATGGCAACACTGCACTGTTTGTTCTGCAAACCTGTGCTCAGTAGACATAGGCACTTTGATTGAAATTCTTAGCATGGCAACACTGCACTGTCTGTTCTGCAAACCTGTGCTCAGTAGACATAAGCACTTTGACTGACATTCTTAGCATGGCAACAGTGCACTGTCTCTTCTGCAAACCTGTGCTCAGTAGATATAGGCACTTTGATTGACATTCTTAGCATGGCAACACTGCACTGTCTGTTCTGCAAACCTGTGCTCAGTAGACATAGGCACTTTGATTGACATTCTTAGCATAGCAACACTGCACTGTCTGTTCTGCAAACCTGTGCTCAGTAGACATAGGCACTTTGATTGACATTCTTAGCATAGCAACACTGCACTGTCTGTTCTGCAAACCTGTTCTCAGTAGACATAGGCACTTTGATTGAAGTTTATTACTTCTGGAAAGCTTAGCCTGAACCATAGCCATAAACAAGTGTACTAAAGGTACCACCTCTTTTTTCAGGACCAATTTACTATAAGCCATCTCTACCTTAGAATAACTTTTACAGTACTGAAATATTGTGCTCCAAACATTTTTGTACTCACTAGTATATAACAGTCTATATCCATAAGAATTTAACAATGAAAATTTATTAATGAAAAGAAGCATTCAATATTTTGTTCTCATAAAATGAAATAAAGCCTCCAGCAAGCCAAATAACATAAAAATAAGTCTTATATCCCCAAATTTCTACAGCCTCACACATAATGGGAGATCATTCAGTTTGTCTCCCATCAATTAAAAGTCTCATAGCACCTGATGTGGTTCTTAGTCAATAAAATGCTACTTACCTATCACAAACTACATGTGACAGATGTAAATATTCAGCTAAAGTGAAGGCAGCACTCTCAAAAAAAAAGAAAATTAGTAAATAAAAAAAAATAAAAAAAAAAGTTTGTGAGCATCAAGTTTTTCCACACAAATACAGAGAAAGTTACCACATACTGAGGCAATACAAAAGTCATCGCCTAAGCCACAGATGAAATTAAAAAATACATGACCTGTTACTACATCCTTAAATAAGAGTCACCAGGAAAACAAATTGCCCCAAAACATATATAATTAAACCATTCACCGATAAAATATATTGGTGATCAGTACCTCCACAGTTAGACACAGAATCTCTTGGCTGGACAAAAATAGGGTGACACTGAGTTGTCTTTCTGGTATCAAGATCATTGATGTCTTTAGGGTACTCAACATCCACAAAACAAACTAGAATGGCTATGATGGGGTGGTGACCCATGTGGGCATAAATGATGAGGTGAGGAAAACCCTAAGGGGTATACAAAGAGACATTTCAGTGCACGCCATGTATGTCACAAATCAGGAGAAGACTCCAGGATTGAACAGAATCTTACTTTCACCAGGAACAATGCTGAGGTGCAAAGAAAAGATGATTGATTTCAACAATTGGATGATGAATTGGTGGCATTCTAGGAGGATCCAGTCTGTGTTAGCATGGGCTGAACTGCTGCACAGTCCTCCTTGCTTTGCCAAGGACCTCTGATTCCAGGGTTTCTGCATACTGGCTAAAGCCTTTGCTGCCCCTTTTTTTAGGCAGAGTTCTGCTGATGGATCTTCCAACCTAAAAAACATAAAGCATGTACTGCTCAAAGCTAAATAAAAAACTGCCTGACCTTGAAGCCTTCCTGCATTTGGAAGACGTTCATGTGTGTATTATTACTGAAATCTGGATTTGAAAGTGCAGAAAACACTTTACTCTATACCAAGGTTTTGTGCCTAACATAGCTTTTGACTAGATGGGAATTGCAGCACAATATACATATGTTAAACACTACATAACCTTAAGGCAGATTCCTAATGGGAATCGCAGCACAGTATATATATGTTAAACACTACATTACCTTAAGGCAGATTCCTAATGGGAATCACAGCACAGTATATATATATGTTAAACAAATTACCTTAAGGCAGATTCCTATAGACCACCACATTGAGCTTACTGAGATTCAACTCACTATAAATAAAAAAACAAGTATAAGATCATAGCATGTTATAAGAACCCTTTGATGATACCCCATAACCCTGGCCTTTAATTAAATACATGGGATGTAATTAATATACACATAAACTCCATCATCCTGAGAGACTTTAACTACTCACAAATAAATTGGAAAACCTGTAACTCAGATATAGGCTATGCTCAAAAGTGACTAAGTTTCACAAACAATAATGCCCAGGATCAAATAAAGAGCAACTAGAGGACAAAATGGTTTTGAACTAGTTCATACAAATACATCTATATGCATTATTCCATTGGTATACCCTTCCCCAGTCAAGTCTGACAATAATTTGGTAACCTTCTCTTTCAAACTCCCTAAACCAGCATATGCAAATATTTAAAGTATTCAAATACTTGAAATATATAAATGTCCTAAAATGCTATGATGAAATATTTAAATTCAAGTATAACTCTTACCTCAAAATGTTGAAATGGTTAGTAGTTATGCAAATTGATTTATACAGTTTGTTGGGTGACCATAAAATTTATCAGTCTCTACCAAAACTAATAAGAAAAGGTAGGGTAAGAGCAAACCAACCTGGTGGTGCACATGCATAAATAAACAATATAATATAATGAACAAAAAATCTTCAGAATATATAGCAACATTAAAGACTCACAAATCAAAGTCAACATCAAAAGATTATTCAAGAAAATGAAAAATATCATAAGGAAAACAAAGGCTTCATATAAACACAGATTGATATTAGCTAAAGATAATTATAAACCTTTCTTTGCTTACACCACTAAGTTACAAAATAAAACTCAACAGTGTTCTGAACTTATTCATAATGGCAGACTTATTCTGATCCAGAGGATATCATAAATATGTTAGGAAACAAATTAAGCAGAAATTTCACCTCAAAGACATCTAAGCAAACCACTTATATACCCAAGGGCCTCAAACACTCTGTCATCACAAAAGAACACTTGTCAAATGTACTCTCAAAAAAAAAAAAAAAAAACAAGCAAACAAACAACATCCTCTATGGGACCAGATAATGTACCACACTACCTGATTAATAATGCTAAACATGAGTTGGTGCACCTACTCCTACAACTTTTCACCCTAAGCATTTTAAGCATTTTCATCAGGCTTGACTCCAGGGTTTTGTTCTCAGCAGTTGTGAAACCACTTCACAACTGCAGTTCCACAATGGACCCAGGGAATAACAATCATCTGCAAGTCTATGGAATAGATCATAACAGACCAAATAATCTACATACAAAATATATTCCAACTCTCAACCCCCAACAGTTTAGCTTTGTCAAGGGTAGATCTGCTGGAAGAATTTGGTGATTATTCTTGAGAAGGTAATACAGCCCACAAATAGTTATTATGTTGGCGGAAAACATTTATTTATTTATTTATTTCATTTATTTACTTATTGGCATTTGATTACCTGGAAAGTCCAGCTAGGTAAATGTTTGTTTTCAGTAGAGGCCTGGGGAGAAAAGCTCTAACGTATTACAAAACGTTTTCAAGAACAATACTTTTACAGTCTTTAGAAATAATACAAAAACATCTACATTTGAAATGATTATACCAAATTAGACATAATGGTTAAGAATACATACAACTTATATGACAATAATTTAATATTTAGAGAAATTTTAGCCAGTTTAATGAAATTAAAAGAAAGTTAGAAGAATACAAGCAGTACTTGCGAACTGAAGTTAGAGAAAAAAAAGCAAAGTTATTGGCAAGGCATTTGAAACAGTACCACATACCAACATTATAACTATGTAAATTGTGCTCCAAATTGATGTAGTTAGATGAATAGTGAATTGGTCTGAAGGACAGAGACCATACTATAAGGATGACAGGTGTAAAGTAAAGTGGGCTATCTGTGTGTGTGTTGTGTTTGTTTAGGCATGTGTGTATATATGGCAGGGGCGGTAGGACTGCAGCCCCCCTCACCTGTACAAAAGAAAGAAGAAAATCCCCTCACCTGTACAAAAGAAAGAAGAAAATCCCCCCACCTGTACAAAGGAAAGAAGAAAATAAAAAAAAAAGATCTCGAGTCCCAGAACTCCAGCAGTTAGCTGTGCGGGACTACAAAAGAGCTTGCTTTCAGGGGGAATGACTCTGTTATTTGCAGCAGTGTGTGGAACAGAAGACGACTACAGAGGAGCTTGCTTTCAGGGGGAACTGCTGCAGTGTGGACCAGAAGACTGGATCACCTATCAGGGTGCTTCAGGTATGTGTGTGTGTGTGTGTGTGTGTGTGTGTGTGTGTGTGTGTGTGTGTGTGTGTGTGTGTGTGTGTGTGTGTGTGTGTGTGTGTGTGTCTGTGTGTGTAATGCCCCAGTTGCTATATACTGGTGGCTAGAGAGAACACATGGTGGTGGGTAGAGAATACTCAGGCTTAAACTCTGTACCTTGGGTGCAGGTGGCAAGGGCTTGAATTCCCTACCCACCACCATTTGTAAAAAAATTGCAGATGTTTGCCTCATATTTGTTCTGTTCCTCATAAAATCTGTGGTTTCTGTGTGTTTGTTTTCCCTTGCAAAGTCAGTAGTGCTGTGGTGCACTGGTAGCATTGTTGCCTGACAGCTACAGGTTCTCTGGTTTGATTCTTGGCTGGGGTGCATTTGGTGTGGTGTCTGCATGTCCTCCCATCTTACGAAGAACAGGTGTCTGGAGTGTTTCTCCCTGCTCTGCTGAAAATTGGCTTTTGTTCCATATCCGACTTTCCTGGTTAAAAAATGTTAAATAAAAATAACAGGCATTTGTATTTCAGACTTCATATTATTCAGAAAATACATGGTAACACAAAACCTTTTATTCTAGCAATTTTCGAAGTTTATAACACGGATATTTGAAATTTGTCCCTATTTCTGGGACTGTATTACCCCATGTATTGGCTTTGTCCAGGTGTTTTGTGCTAAGAGGTTGACAGCTATGGTGAGAACTGAATTCACTAAATGGTAGCCATTTAAGTTACAGTCTTCCTTCTCTTTCACAAAACACATGATTTGTTGGCATAGTGGTATGTTGCGTATGTTGCTCTGACTGTTTTGCACAGGGTCCCCTGGGTTCAAGACTTGGCAGTGAAATGCATGGTGGTAACACAAGCATTTTATTCTAGCAACTTTCCAACGTTATACAAGGAATGTTTAAAACGTGTCCCTGGGTTTTGGGATTTTGCCCCCCCCCCCAGAAATATTGTCTTTTTCCAGATTTCTTGTGCTGCAAAGTTCAGAGATACAGCTGAGTGTCGAGTAGATTTTACAAGGAGCTGAGAGCTGCAGGGGAACAAAAGTTTAGTGCTGCTTATGCTGAGTCTGCTTGCATTGTTAATAAAACAACAGGTAGTGTACTTGTTTTTGATGCAGAAGGCTGAGGGTTCTATTCCCACAGTAGGTAGATGCATTGCTGATACTGTACTGTGTTGTAAAGGGGTGGATGCTGCAGTCCTTTTTGGCAAAGATACCTAGTAACTATGAACCTGTTATCATTTTGCCATCCATTCCCTATTGCGATATTACTAGCTTATCATTTTTTAATGTAACATAGGCAATTTATTCCTCAAGGGCAACAGGCACTTTATTTGTAGATGAAACAATGACATATAAAGTTGTTTGCTAGCAGCAACCTCTTCATTAGTTACAGATTTCTTTAATGTGGAATTATTTAGATGACTTTTAATTCTTCAGAGTGTACATATTTACTGATACTGGTGGACTGTAGAATTTTGAGTAGACTTTTTTATGACGGAAATGTTCTGAATTGGGCAGTTTTGCCATTAATGGTGCATGCATTTTGTTTCATTGTTTACTGGGAAAATGTTCAAAACAATAAATTTAAAATGCCCTTTAACAACGGTACTGTATTGTACAAGGAATATAATTTAATACAATCAGGAAGGTGTATCAAAGAGCACGTGTATGTTTCGTGTTCAAGGGGCCTATGATTTGAAAACAGCCCAAAGTTAATCTTTATCTGCCACTGGCAAAATGTATTTTCTTTGAATGTGGGTTTCAATGCTGTTTCAATGAATGTGAGTTTCAAGGGCAGAGAAGTTTTAATGCTAATCTATTTTCATTGTGAGACTGCATTGCTTTGTTTAACAGATATCTATTAAGGTTTGTGCTGTAAAATGCAAAATAAAACTTTCAAAGGAAATCCAAATCATCGCAGAAGTAAAGCAGTATGCACATTACAGTGTTTAAGGTAAATGGGGCGATATAACCAAGGAATGGGACATTGGAATGGCTGCAGGGGGGAGGTTCCATTCGACCATGATTTTGTGAGGGGGGAAGGGCAGCAAACTCAAAGATGGCCCCAGCTGAACTATACCTCTCAACTGTCCAGATTTTTGCAGAATGAATAGATTTTTGTTTCTTATTTTTGGTTTGTTCCTCATAAAATGTGTGGTTTTCTGGCAAATCATTTAGGAATGAAGTCACTAAATAATGATAGACATTGAGTTTCAGACATCATAACCTTCAGGAAAAATGCATGCTAAAGCAAGATCTGTTATTCTATTAACTGTCTTAAGTTTGTACAAGAGCAATTTTTAGTACTGTTTGTATGCTCCCCCAATTTATTTGGCCTGCATTAAGAGGTTGAGAGGTACGTGCAAATAAATCACTTTATAGAATTAGGAATATCCAAACTTCTCAACTGTCCCCAATTTTGGCTCAAAATATTGCTCTCCCCCTAATAATCCCTCTGCAAAATGGCAATTTTGGAAGAAAATATGGAGAGTTTACAATTATAAATAGCTGTAATGATCAGAGTTATAGATTACTTTTATTTCAGAAATGCATGTAGATGCTCTTATTTTGTCAGCTGCTCAAGTTAACAGTACTAATATTAAAAAGGTGTCCCTTCTTTGATAGGTTCCCAGCTATATTTTCTGGCAATTTTGTATTTTTGCATCACACTTTTGGTCTGTTTTTCATATAATTGTGTTTTTCTGGCAAATTATTGGCAAATCATTAAAGAATGAAGTTAGAAAATAATGGCAGACATTTGAGTTTCAGATTTCATACCCTTCAGAAAATTCATACTAATACTACTTTCTAAGTTTATAAGAGCAACATTTAAAAATTGTCCTTATTTTTGGGTCTGTGTCCCACTTCTATGTATGGCTTTGTCCAGATTTCTTGCTGTGAGGTATGAGTGTCAGAGCCATCACAGTCAGCCAGAGACATTTCAAATTGTGACATACTTGTTGCACCCCACTCCCCATTGTAGTGGCTCTGGATGTGTCCAAGCCAGGCAAGGAGCAGTTATGCAGTGTACATGTGCAGAGTATTCCCCCATCCAAAGTAGATCACAAGTACGACTGTAGCTTTTCATCTGTCCTTGATTTTCCAGAATGTTCTGGTTTTCTGTCATATTTTTATACTGTTGATTTATGCTTCTTATTATTCAGAAAATGCATGCTGTCGCAGTGCCGTGTTGCTCTGTGTTTAAGTAGCAATGCTTTAATGACCATCAGGTAAGCTTGTCGGAGATTATAAGATGCAAGTAAGCTTTAATAAGCATACTGTTAAAGAATTAGCAACATCGAAAGCCTTTTTGATGTTGACTTGCAGAGAATTTTTACATAACTAGATAATGTATAAGCCTTAGGTATTGAAATGCATATCACAGTATCTGTAATAAAGGACAGGATTACAGTATTTTCAGGCTCATTACATTTGTTAGGGACTTGCAGTCATCTTTGCAGGCTTTACCCAGAAGGCCAATCTATCATTTGTGGTCCATAACTTGTGCAGTAATCCTTTAAGCAGTTTATCTTGAGCTTGTTTCTTGTTTGCTGTTCATTTTTTACAATGATCATGTCTTCCCCATGAAACAAGTAGATAGTTGTTGTCAGGCAGCAGGTCTTTTTTGGATAAGAAAAATTTTTACAAGTGGGGGTATCACACAGAGATTGCTACTTTCAGCATGTTACTTGGTAATTTTATAAATCTGAATATAAATTATAATTAGAACTGCAGTGCAAGGAGAAGTGGTTTGAGTTGAGTGCTGCTTGTTTTTTTTTTCATACTTGATTCTGACTGGCATTCCAGTAATGTATTTAAAAAGTAATTTATTTTTTCATGCATCACAACCTTTGTGTTTCCATCTAGATATTAAGTAAATTGTCATGTAGCCAATGCATTGAAATATTTTTTTCTTCTGTACTTCATTTTGTCTTGATTGGACTTTCGTAATGATGGTTTGGTGCCCAGGGCAGCATATTTAATTAAAGTTCCAGTTGTTCTGGTTTTGAGCATAGCCCCACCCCTTTCTAGTTGGCCACACCCCTTTCACATTGGCCCCACACATTCAGCTGTCTCCTGCAGCCCCCCCTTTAATTTGAAGTCACCAGCCACCACTGGCTATAACACAGATCTATACTGAGACCCCTCCTATTCAGCATATATTTCTCTAATGTCCAAATAAAAAATGGGGAGCTCTTGATAACAAAGTTACTGATATATAGAGGCTACGAATGGAATTTACAAATTAACAGCTGGTGTTTTGAAAATGGGATAAAAATAAGTGATGAAAAAATACAATATTTCTTCATTTCCCAAACAAACCTTCCACCCAGCTTTGGACTAAATAATGCACACCTTCAAAATGAATATGGTAAGAGAGTTCTTAGAGCATGGTTAGATAACTTTTTTTCCTTTGATCAGGAAATCCTTATATATGGCACAGCTGATCACAAGGGGTATTTCCTCTAGAGGCAAGGAAATCTTTTCCATTCAATATTCTGTACTGATATCAAGGCCCACTATCAAATAAAATGACTTATTTATGATGTGGTGAATGTATAAAGTATTTGGAGAAACCCCAAAGGCTCCATACAAAAAAAAAAAAAAAAAAAAAAAAAAAACATCATGTGTCTGAAGACTTGAACTTCCAAAAGAGGCTAGGGTCTCACCTTTGTAGTCAATAAATTACAGACTCCTTAGGGGTGGTCTTTGCCTTATCTTCCAGGCAATAGGGATCTGGCTGTGCAAAATATCTTATAAACATTTCAGTGAGCACTAAAGTAGAGATCTGACCCTAACAGTGGAGAGACAGAGATCTGTCAGTCAACAGCTACCCTTTTTCTAGAAGAAACTTCCTCTCCAGATCAAGCATTGGGACATATTATATTCCTTTAAGAAAAAGGAGACAAATGGATGGGTATTCATAAATTCACCCTAATATAAATACATACATATATATATATATATATATATATATATATATATATATATATATACATATATACATACATATTTATATATATATAATATATATATATATATATATATATATATATATATATATATATATATAGATGATTCTGAATGTATTTATTGAAACTCACTTGGTCAATTCCTGTTTGATCTCTGCAGTGGAAGCAGTTCTGTGTAGATTGGCAAACAATCGGACTATGGTACTTTATCCTTTTCACTGCTGTTGTGCAGTCTTGGAGTTAGTATGCTTAAGTAGGGTGCAGGTGTCCAAGAGGGTTTGGCCCCAGCATAGTACTAGCTTTTATGAACTTTTGGTTATTTTCAATGAAACATTTTTTCAGTGTAAATTCATTGATGGAATATTTATACACACACACATATATTTGTTTGTGTCTTTCGGATTTTTCCCGGTTAGGGGTCGCCACAGCGGAACTCCGGTCCGCTAATGACTGGCAGTAGATTTTTACGTACTGGCTTGCCGGGCCTAACGCACAACCTTCAACAAAGGAACGCCCATTCAGGCATGTCGCCACACAGAAGACGCTCTAACTGAGAATCGAATGGGCAACGTCTAACTGTGAGGCGACAACGCTACCGCAGCACCACCACCGTGGTGTGTGTATATATATATACATATATATATATATATATATATATATATATATATATATATATATATATATATATATATATATATATATATATATATATATATATATATATATATATATATATATATATACACACACACATACACACACATACATCTATATCTATATATATATATATATATATATATATATATATATATATATATATATATATACACACACACACACACATACATCTATATCTATATATATATATATATATATATATATATATATATATATATATATATATATTTATATATGTGAGTTTTTACTTTTTCTTTTTAAGCCTTTGTAAAAAGTCATGGACATTCAAAAGCCATATAGCTGAAACACGTGATGTCCTTAAGGGGTAATTTGCATATATCGCCTAGGTCTCTATTATATAAGGTTTAAGGTATTACACAGTGAAAACTCTAGCTGGGCTAGATGTGTGTGTGTGTGTGTGTGTGTGTGTGTGTGTGTGTGTGTGTGTGTGTGTGTGTGTGTGTGTGTGTGTGTGTGTGTGTATCAGAACATTTAAGAAACAAAAAATCCAACTTCAAAAGACTGATTCCAAAAGGCTGACTACAAGCTAGGAGCAGCCATTGTTACTCAAGTGACTTGGCCATCTTGCAGGAAAGTTTGCCTCGAATAAATAACTGTTGCCAAAATCAATTATCAAAGATGTAGAATCACATCTCCAGCTCACATGGTTTTGAACAACACTAAGGAAAACGAATTCAGGGAAAGCAGTAGGCTCATATGAGGTCATAGCAAGTATGATCATGATGGGTGAGCTAAATAAGAAATGGCTTCTGTAGGTACTCATGGTGATATGGAGAGAAAAACATATTGTAGATGACTGGAAAATAAGCATTCTAATGGTATTAAAGAACAAAGGTGACATTCACAGCTGTGGCCAACTCCTGTCACACTGCATGAGGATACTGGCGAGGGTCACTGCTAAACAAATATGCAGAGCAGTAGAACACAAGATGAGTGAGATGAGTAGCTCTGATCCTGATCTGGATGCAGCACAAT
The DNA here is from genome assembly GCF_019279795.1 of Protopterus annectens. NCBI lineage: Eukaryota > Metazoa > Chordata > Ceratodontiformes > Protopteridae > Protopterus > Protopterus annectens. The sequence goes on from NC_056735.1 coordinate 463,492,789, forward strand.
AAATCCAACATTTTCAGTGACAGAGAAAAATCTGGAGATGAGGAAAGTGTCAAATTGGCATTCCCAGAGTTGGAGAAAGTGTATGGCAAGGCCCCATGATTGATGACTTTGGCAGCCCTGTGATGGTGTTAGAATTAGTGCAGGCTATGCATAAGGATCTAATGACATGAGTACGAAGAGAGTTTGGACTCAAGGAACAGTTTTTAGTGGCAGTGGATGTGCATTTGGGTTCAGCTTTGAGCTCACTGCTGTTTATACTGGTGATAGACTATCAGTGAACAAATCTGAGGGGCCAGACCAATAAAGTTAAATTTTGAAGATGATGAGGCATTACACAACTTGGTATCCATGTCACAAACATATAATATGCTCACACCAATCAGCAACCACATTATGTCTCATGTTTTCTAAACTACACAATCATTTATTACAGCTAGATATATGATTTGATAAAACTTCACAGATATGAAACAGCAGTCTTAAATTTTGACTGTTCTACAAATATTTTCATTAATCAGCCACAGTTTATAACTGAAGCAGAGAGGATCAAGCAAAGCATGTTCTCTTTTAGCCAGTTACTGCTCATGTGACTGTGGCATTTTACATATTTATAGAGAAGCTGAAAATTAATTCTTAAAATACTTTATTTTTAAATAAAGTTCCTCTTACATCCTGTTCTTTATTTAGAGTCCCTGCCACTTAAAAACATTTTAATCAGGGAATGGGAACACATAAAATTTAGACCATTTCCTTTCTCCTCCCTAGTGTACTGAAGAATAGAGTATTTCTTGTTTAGGGTTTTTACAGTCAATATATGTCACTCGTCTGATTGCAATTTCTACTGCAATTACAGGAAATTATAGATGCAGTCAGCATTGTGCTGATGTGCCGTTTTGTCTAACTGATAATAACAGAAAATCATTTGTTTGTACATGGCTAATCTGAAACTTATCTTCCATCTATTCAGCATATAATCCATGAATTGCAAGCATATGTTGATGAGGTTGCAGAGATTGTGTAGACTGATGGATTAAAAATATGGTAAGATGCATAAGCATGTGTGATTGTGTATGTGTGTGTGCATTTATTAGTACTTGTATACAGATTTTAAAAGAGTTTATTTGTGATTGTTTAATATGTTCTGCTGCCTGACTGTATGAAAATGTAATTTAATAGAAATTTAATAACACTATTTTTATCAGCTGTTTCTCACTTTACATTTCTTCTAGATTTTCTAAAGTATAAAGGAAATAAGTCCTCATAAATTCCAATGAGAGTAATTCAGATTCTCTACAAAACTGTTATTGGGAATGCAAGGGTTTAGAATAATAAGCAAAAATGTAAGAGTTAAAACTCCATAATAATAAATCCCTTGTAAATTTATTTTAAGCCTTCAAATACCGCTGTTTACTCCATTCAACATACTGACAGTCAGTACAGAAGATTAGGGCTATAAGTAAGATATTTGAGATCCCTGCAATCCATTGTTTACTGAGGGACAATATTCAGAGTCAATTGGGAAACTACACTAGGGTCGTTAGCAGTCTACCTCCTGGAGCATATACCTTGTAACTTTCAATGACGTGACTTATGAGCCTCAATCTCTACATACAATCTATGCTGATGACAACAAGTATCTTATTTAATGTTATTTTCTTCATAGCTGACATATTATCAATAAACTTATTTCAGCTGTGATTTCACTTATTATGGTCACTTCCAGTCTGCTCACTGCAAACTAATCAATCTGCATCCTTAACAAGTGCAAGGTATTGTACTGACACTATGAAGAATTTGCTTTAACGTGTTATATATTTCTCTGAACCTTTCATGGAACGGTTTAATTACTGCACACCTGAATATTGACTTCAACTTTTGTTAGAAATTATGCAGTGCATTTGTTTATACATTATGTTTGTCTTATTGAAGTTCCAATCAAAGAATGGACCATTTCATCAACATTTCTTTCATCAAAAAAATCACAGCAAACCTGTGTTAGGTGATGGAAAACCAACAACACCTCTGGTGCTCTGCCCCTCCTCATTAAATGTAAAGATCTCTGAGGCTGCAAAGCCTTGGACTAGTTTAGAAACTAAAATGATCCAGTCAAAAACAAATGCATCAAGCAACATAAATAACCTGTCAAATTTTAAAGATTTCCCCCCAGTACTTTAATGAAAATGTGACTTCCGTGCTAGACAACATTCTGGTCACCTGACAGTTACATGAATTAAGGTTGCTGAAATCCGCAGTTGGTGCCTCAGAAATCAGCTAGTACAGGAGTTCCACAGCTGTTACTGAACATGTGGTATATGGGTATACTGACTGCAGAAAGCCACGTTGACCACCCATGTATGCAAAAGACACGGCAGAAGAGTACATCACGATGACAGAAAGCATGTCAGTATAAGTGAAATTTGCAAAGGAGGTACTACATAGATGTGGGCTCTCCATGCAATATCCCCTCCCAGGAAATGTCACTGATGAAAACTGTCTTTCTGCCTTGGTGCCAATCTTAGTCCTACATGCCTCCTATATAAATGTAAGAGATGTGGGGCATCCTATTGTCAATGTATTCATATATCATATGTTTTCACTTTTTATAGCAGTTCAGGTACACCTGCAATAGCTGGAGTACATTATTTGTTTGTGTGTTTGTTTGCTTGTTGGTATGTGCGTATATTCAACTTTACTTACGGCATTATGCCACCAGTCACTGGTGTACACATCTTTGCCTGTGGCTTTCAATAATCTTTCTTCATTGAGCTATCTTAAACCAACTTGTCAGGCAGCCAGATATCCTGGGTTAGGCAAGGCTAGTCTAGGCTGGGCTAGGCTTTCATCCATTGAATAATAATTAACAAACATAAGTCCCTTGTAGACTTTTTCATTTCTTCCTATAATAGTTAGCAACAACCACAAAAAATAATAAAATAAAGGTGTTATTAAGTGATACTTCTTATTTTCTGATATTAAGGTCAGTGGTCTTTTCTAAGGCGTAGAAACATTACTTATTTTTATAGTAAATAATTAAATAGGACTTTTTCCTGTACACTGGTAGTGTTATTACAATAGACATGTTGTAATTATCCTGCGTTCTCTGTCTGAGGCTCTGCCTGGAAACACTGTTCACAATATTTCACAAATGCAATATTTTCAGAAGTCGGTAAACTAATAACACAACATGCTGACCCTGGCAGGAATGCAGTATATCAATTTTGGACACAAGCATCAAAACAGTGATTTGTAACATAAATGAAGCATTATTACCTATTCAATACTATTTGTAGATGGACAGCTTTACTTATATCTAGCAATGACCACAAATAGCTAATCTTTTGCAAAACATGCATTATTTGATTACTTGTAATATAAAACATTGTACGTTTCAAAAAGTATCATGCATTAGGCTTGAGTTCTAAAATTGACCTTCAGCCACAAGAAAGTCTATTCACATTATGTGCAAGCAATTCATTGAAACAGTGACACCATACAAATGTGTGACCTGCAGCTTTAGACTATTGCTGATTAAACAAGGGATATTTCACATGAAGTGAGATGACATATGCCCAGAGTGTAAATGTGTACAGATAGTGCTCATCGCAATTATAGTCACTTTCTGACATACAACATCTTATGCTACATAATGGATCCTGGAGCTAGCAGACTAACATTAATATTGTCAATAAATAAATTGAAAAATAAGGATTCTGGGTCCTACCACTGATTTCCAGTCAACATACAGTTAAATATCCTGATCAAGGGAATGTGAACATACACAAACATGCACCCAAGCACATACAATATAAAATTCACTTCAGTAACCTTTCCTATTATTTTATTATCATTTCCAGTGATAAGATGATATGAAAATATATATATAAAAAAAAACCTCCACAATGCACGTGCCTGATAAATGACTTTTAGCACTCATATATTCATTCCCACATTTGCATAATGATTCACTGATCTTCTCAGAAAAAAATATCCCAAAGCTTCAGAGTGGTGCCTTGGTAAAGAACCTGCAACAATATATGAACATCTAGCCAAACTACTCTTTTTATGCACATAAACTGCACGCTTGGCCCTTTAAATTGTTTCCTTCCCATTCATTTAAAAGAACCATGACAGCCATAACACCTACACATGCTGATAACCTAGAACACCCATTAAAGACAGGTATTATCATATAACATAGAGAACCTCTCTTCTACATTTGTTCAGTATCTTTCAGAGATGGGTACTGCTTTGCTTCTTAAAGGATAAAACATCTTTTTTTAGTAAGATAAGTGAAACACATACTTGAAAATTTAGATCTGTGCACAAGTGTGCAATAAGTCTTTTATTTGCTTCACATAAGAGCACTGGCAAAAGCAGTCTATGACATATTATAAGAAATTAACTGAGGTTTTATGTAGAGCAAATGTTATGCCCTTATGCAACATATGAAGTTACATGTCAGTTACAAATAAAATAATTCTGACTATGAGATTACTGCTCTCCTTTTCATGTAAAGCAGATGTGGTATGTTATGTAAATGCATTTATGAACCTCTGTAAACTTCATTTGTATAAATATTATAACTTAAGATTTAAATCCTTATCTCAAATGCGAATATTAGCGGAATTTTTCTCCGCAGCCACTGGTGAAAAGAGATTTCTTTTCCTACCTGGTCAGTCATTCGTGGGAAACAAAATTGAAATAAATAAATTAATAACAACAGATGGAGAAACTTTAATAAAATCCACACTTCAGATAACACGTTTTGGAAAAGCATTCCTTAATATAATGTTTAAAATCTCTATTAGTATTTTCATTAATGGGCATTGGTATCTAAGTCACATCAAACAGACCCTTAATATTTTCAGTACATTATGAATGTGACTTTTCAATGAAGATAAAAACCTTGCAAAATATTCTAAGATTTTTGCCAACTTGTGATTTACTCAGAACCAATTCACTATAGTCTTTTTACTCATATAGCAAAGCAATTACATAACAGAAAGATATTTATGATATACAAAATAAAAATGATTGCTTATAATTTAAAGTGCAAATGAGGTTGATATCAATATAATTGTACAGTTATCCATCTCAAATAACGCAGTTAATGTGCAGGTCAGTGACCTGGTAGAGAATCAGCTATGCGGAATATGATGTTGATGATGATAGATACCCTAATTTGTGAAAAAGACAGGAGAGTAATTAATACAATGTGAAAATGCTCACCTCTTCAAGCATGAAAGGTTGTTTCCAGCAGCACTATTTACTAGGTGAGAAGAATCCATGTCATCTTTGAAGAAGACAGTAATAATGGATGAACTCTGTCAACAGAGCAGGACTTTTGACTTTCACAGATGCATGGGACACAGTGACGTTAGGTAATCCCTCTCTTGAGGGAAAGTGGAATAATGAAACACCTCGATGCTTAGCATCATGACATGAATATTGTCAAACAGCAAGGCTCCTAACTACCAATTTGTTTCACTAAATTAAGGTTAATGGTGGTCATTACTGACAGAGGTCACACTGGAAGGCAAGGTCCCTTAGGAATGCCTAAACATGGTATGTGGTAAATATGACTAGGGAACTGAGATATACAGTGGACTCTTTAGGGACAGCATTGCTAGATGTAACAGTTAAGCAACAATTTAAAAGTATATTTCACAGACGTACACTATAACAGATGTTCTTGTAAATCATGCATTGTAGTAATGATTTGTGTTGCAGAGCTACCTGTCTTAAGTCTTCTTGAAAAGAGAAGGTAAAAAAAAAAGTAATTCAGTCAGTGGAAGTAATCATGAGGCAAACTGCAAAACTGAATATTAAGCACCATGAAGCAGGAGGAGGAGACGTTGCTTATATAAGTAACATTTTAAAAGGTATTTATAAGAGCAGTACAGACATGTTTTACTTAATGCTTCTGTTTCCCATTTCCATTGTGTGGGGTTTGATGCTGGTCTCTGGATGCTGCCTTTAAGGAGCTCCATTTTCTTACAGTGTCTTGTGGATTGATTTGTGTGCATACAATTCTCAAAAATGCTGTGTAGACAGACTGTCTTTCTGAAAATGACAATACAGTAGGACACCACTGTGATACTGTTCTCCATTAGTCATACCTCTAAATGAGTATGCACAGCACTGTGATACTGTTATCCATTAGTCATGCCTCTAATGAGTTTACACAGCACTGTGATACTGTTCTCCATTAGTCATGCCTCTAAATGAGTTTACACAGCACTGTGATACTGTTCTCCATTAGTCATGCCTCTAAATGAGTTTACACAGCACTGTGATACTGTTCTCCATTAGTCATACCTCTAAATGAGTATGCACAGCCCTGTGATACTGTTATCCATTAGTCATGCCTCTAATGAGTTTACACAGCACTGTGATACTGTTCTCCATTAGTCATGTCTCTAAATGAGTTTACACAGTACTGTGATACTGTTCTCCATTAGTCATGCCTCTAAATGAGTTTACACAGCACTGTGATATTGTTCTCCATTTGTCATGCCTCTAAATGAGTTTACATAGCACTGTGATACTGTTCTCCATTAGTCATGCCTCTAAATGGGTTTACACAACACTGTGATACTGTTCTCCATTAGTCATGCCTCTAAATGTGTTTACACATCACTGTGATACTGTTCTCCATTAGTCATGCCTCTAAATGAGTTTACACAGCACTGTGATACTGTTCTCCATTAGTCATGCCTCTAAATGAGTTTACACAGCACTGTGATACTGTTCTCCATTAGTCATGCCTCTAAATGAGTTTACATAGCACTGTGATACTGTTCTCCATTAGCCATGCATCTAAATGAGTTTACACAGCACCATGATACTGTTCTCCATTAGTTATGCCTCTAAATTAGTTTATACAGCACAGCGATACTGTTCTCCATTAGTCATGCCTCTAAATGAGTTTACACAGCACTGTGATACTATTCTCCATTAGCCATGCCTCTAAACGAGTTTACACAGCACTGTGATACTGTACTCCATTAGTCATGCTTCTAAATGAGTTTACATAGTACTGTGATACTGTTCTCCATTAGGTATGCTTCTAAATAAGTTTACAGCTAAGTGGAATGGCAATCACAGATGCTTGTGCAAACATCTAGATTATTATAATTTGTCATTGCTTTCCCGAAATTTTATCAGCAATTATGCTTAGTTTATAGAAATGGGACAGAATCAGAGCATTATATGTGTAATAATTGTGCACAACTGTACTTTGAATTAAATGTCCAGATACCAAAATCCACTTTACTACATGATGAATACAATCAGCAAAACTGGAAATGACTGGGAAATACTAATATATATAAACTGCAAGTGCTTATCTTTAATAGCAGTGGAAGCAGAAATAATAATAATAACAACAATAATAATAATAATAATAATAATAATAATAATAATAATAATAATAATAGTAAAACAGTTCTTAATATTAGAGTCCTAGTGCCTATAGACTCCCAGAAGTGTGAGGAAGAAGTACTGAAGCTGGGTCCTAAATGACTGATGCTGTAAAATTTAGATCACTGTGATCATGCAGAAGAATGAACATGTACTGTTTCATAAGTATGCATCACAGCACGCTACTCTCAGCCTAGCCCCACGAACGTCATTCAAAGCACTACAAGGGAAGCAAAATAAATCCTTACTTGTATGCATGTGTTAAATAGCATCCAGAAAATGTGTAATTGACAGAAAAATTTATATACATACCTCAAATTAAGCTCAAGTTTCTTTTATAGATATGCCTTAAAAAGGTATATAAATCTAAGCCTTGCATGCAAAATATAAAACAATTCATGTAAACTTTAACTTGTTCAAACTCATGTTTGTTTAAACAACATCAGAAACTCGACGTGTGTCATTCTAAATAGCAGTCAGAAACTTACCATTCTGAGGCATGCAATTAATCAACCAGAACAGCAAAAAGAGAAAAAAAAAGTGCAGCTGTCCATGCCTCAAAATCTCAGCACTATTACTATAACTTTTTGGTTTGAGCACCTTTTTAGTTCTACTTGCTAACTGCAATTTTAGAAAACAAAACAAGAGAACAAGAGTAGAAAACCATTACAATTACAACTCCAGTCTAAGGTCAGGATATAACAAGGGTAAGATATAATGCACTCTTTTAGTTTAATATGCTTATATTATAGACTGAGGTTATCACATTATGGTTTTATATCATAATAAATTCAAAGTTTCCCATGATTATGGTTGAGTGGTGGTGCTGTGGTAGCGTTGTCACCTCACAGTAAGATGCTGTCTGGTTCGATTCTCAGCTAGAGCGTCTTCTGCGTGGAGACATGGTGAATGGGCATACCTTTATTGAAGGTTGTGCATCAGAGCTGGCAGCTCGGCATGTAAAAATCTACTGCCAATCATTAGCGGACCGGAGTTCCACTGTGGTGACCCCTAACCGGGAAAAGCCGAAAGACACAACAACATGGTTGCAGGTATTCTGGCAATTACATAGTCCAAAGCAATAAAACCAGATAAAAATACCATCAGATAGGATGGGGTTCTGACTTAATGGTTTTGTGATGTCAAAAGAGACTGTGTGTTACTTACAAATGGAAACTTATATGTTATGATTAATTTAAGCGTAAAATTGTACAAATATCTAAAAAGAGGTTTTGACAATATAGTAATGAAAACAAAATAAGCTTATATATTTCATGCAAGTGGTACCAGAGATCCTAAAGGTATTATATAATTCATTTATATGTATAAAAGTCATAAAAGATGTTATGAGAGGGGCTTTAATAATAATATAGTCTTCTTTATACATTTGGTTTCTGTAAATAGAGAATAATATTAATGTTATATACAAAAGTAATTTTGCAGGTTTAAGCACATTAATGTATAGCAGACACATACACAGAAGTAAAGTTAATATGTATGGACAAACTAAAAATGATTGCATTTGAATACATGATTTTAAATTGATGTTAGTAGTAATTTAGAATTAGTAGCAATAAGATTAGTCTAGATAGTTTACAGCAAGGCTAAAGAGGAGTTTGTATGATTACATCATCAAACTAGGAATGCTTTATTTCATGGTGGGATAGCTTTGTTCTTAGTATTAGTTATTTAGTTTTAGTCATTAAGTACTTGTTCATGTCAAAGTATGTTATAACCTGAAATATTCTTATCTGTTTTATATCTAAATTTGTGTTAATATAAAAAGTTTTGATTAGAATAAATGCCAGGTTATAAATGTATGTCATTGAACATTAATGGTTTAAATAACCCAGTAAAAAGAAGTGGTCTTTTGAAATACATAAAACTTCATAAGGTTGGTATTGTCTTTTTGCAAGAAACACCCTTGCTATCCAAAGATGTAGATAGAATATATTTAAAAGATTATTCTATTTTAGTTGGGTCTGACTTTAGAACAAAAAGAAGAGGCACACTTATATTACTAGACAATTCATTGAATATGCAAAACATGATTGATTCCTATTGATATGAGGAATACAAAATGAAAAAAAAGTATTATACATTAGTCAACTCTTACTAGATCCCTGGAATTGGAGCAAAAGTGTTTAAAAAGTATTCAGATACTATAGCTCATTATATGAAGGGTGAGGTAATTATAGCAGATGATTTTAATTGTGTTATCAGAGAATGACACCACTGCTAATAGAAAACTTGGATTATCATCAGTTGTAAAAACACTCTAATCACTTCATTAATACAATGAACTTGACAAACATCTATGATTTAAGGCTATCTTAATTTCTTGATTATACAGATTACTCTTTCAAATTTGGCACTCAAACCAGTATAAGCAAGGTTTTTGTTTCAAATGACTTATACTCTAAAGTGAAGATATATTCATTATTTCCTGTCCATTGACTGACTACAACGCAATCATTTTTAATCTGACATTGAAGCTGAACAATCTAATAACAGGTAATAGACTTCCTGCATATATAATAGAAAGTAAGGGTTTTAAAGACTGGTTTATTAATGAAATTAACAATTTTTTAGAGTTTAACAATAAGGGAGAAGTTACCGAATTCATTCTTTGGGATTCTTTGAAAGCATATTTAAACTGTAAAATTAAAAACTCATGTTCATGTAAAATAAAATAAATAAAGCTCCAGGTTTGGATAGACTAATCCCTATACAAAACTATACAAACTGTTTCCAGAAAATATATTAATGATTTTGGTGAAAGAAGATAATTATATTAAATATACATGAAATGTGCCCCTATCTTGGAGATTTTTGCTTGTTTCACCAATACTAAAGCAAAATAAAGATGCTAAGTTTTGTTCTTCATGGCATCCTATTTCCCATCTTAACATAATAAAATGTTTATGTGAATACAGGTGAAGAGACTAAATAATATTTTGGATGAAATTAACAATGATCAAACATACTTTATATTAAACAGGAGAGTGTATGATAACATTATTAATATTTTACACCTTGATTGGTTTTGCTAACAAAAAGATAAAATAACTTTCAATTATAAGTTTAGATTTGGACAAAGCATTTGATTCTGTAAACTGGAATTATTTGTTTAAAGCTCTTGAATATAATTTTTTTGTAGAATTTATAAATCTAATCAATATATTATATAATAATGCGCATGTGCATTTATCAAAGTAGGCTCTTTCCTATCTAAATCTTTCAGAATTTTAAAGGGTGCAAACAGGGAAGTCCACTTTCTCCATTGTCACTTGCTTTATGTATTGAACCATTCACAAATCACATCAAATCAAATAAAAATATAAAAGAAAAATAAGCACTTGTAATGTTGGACGATCCAGCAAAGATCAGAAAACCATGGTATAATCCCAAATAATATTTTACTAATATAACATAAAATAAAAAGACTACAGTTTAGTGCTTTCATCCTTATCAAAGCTGGGACTTCTTCAGAACCATAGGAAGTGATGAAAAACCATTTAAATTATCCATGTAATTGATCTAGTGATTAATATCAATTAATGAATAAAGATCCTAGTTAAACAATCAGAAACAAATCCAAAGGTTGAAAAACCTGTATTGTTAGCAAGCTGTAATAAAATTACATCTAAAATTTTACGTAAAAAAATGGAAGTACATAAAAACATTAGATAAAAAAATGTGCATAAACAGCATAGGATATACAGACTTACAGTAAATACATAGCAGTATCTATTTCAAAATGGATCGAATAGCTTTAATGCCAAACTGCATTGCATAAAAGATGTAGGGCATAATTTGACATGTGTAAATCCTTTAGACAAGCTTTGGTATTTGCCGATTGCAAGTGAATACCTGTTTCTCCAGGAAGATGGCATTGTTTGAAACACAGTTTGTGTTACTGAGTTATTGGTTAGTACATTGTTGTTGTTAACTTGGCTGTATGATTGATATTCATTACTGCAACACTGACACAGAGAACTCATCTGGGTTTTTTTTGGTACTAGTTTCATGATACTGTGACCTTCTGTGATGTAGAACACTATGCCTAAATTTACAGCACTCTACCCATCCTGCCTTAGTCTCTCCTCCTTTCATTGTAACTTACTGCATCCTGCCTTTGTCTCCCCTCCTTCCATTGTAACTTACTCCATCCTGCCTTTGTCTTGCCTCCTTTCATTGTAACTTACTCTGTCCTGCCTTTGTCTCTCCTCTTTCATTGTAACCCACTTAGTCCTACCTTTTTCTCTCCTCCTTTCATTGTGACTTGCTCCATCCTGCCTTTGTCTCCCCTCCTTCCATTGTAACTTACTCTGGTCTGTCTTTGTCTCTCCTCCTTTCATTGTATCCTACCCAGTTCTGCCTTTGTTTCCCCTCCTTTCATTTTAACATATTCCATCTTGCCTTTGTCGCCTCACCTTTCACTATAACCAACATCCTGCTTTTGTCTCCCCTCCTTTCATTGTAACTTAATCCATCCTGCCTTTGTCTCTCCATCTTTCATTGTAACCTATCCTATCAAACCTTTGCCTCTACTCCTTTCATTGTAGCCTACAAGTTCCTGTCTTTGTCTCCCCACCTTTCATTGTAACTTACTCTGTCCTGTATTTGTCTTTCCTTGTACAATTTTAGGTGTAACTCATACATAATCCTTTTTAAATTATAATGCAGGGGTAGACAACCACCAGCAGCAGTCACTTGTGCATATTAGATCTGGCACTCTACTCTTACCTAGAAGATTTGAGTATCATGGGAGTAATATTATATTTTTACTTTTAAGCTTTTGTTGTAAAACATCCTTTAAATATTAGTATACACATCAAATTTAAAATATATGTGCATTTCCATGTATCTTACACATTTTCTCAGCAGTTTATCTTCTTGGCACTTGAACAACTTGCAAGAGTAGATAGGCAATATTCTTGGCACTCTGACCAAAAAAGACAAGTTGAGTCCCCATCACATAATAATGCTTGATGCATTCACATACTATTTGCCTGTGCTAAAACACACTTATTCTTTAGGCTTTTTTTGCATTTTCGTCAAATCCTTTCTCCCATTTTTTGTACATTTTCAGCCTTTTGTTACTCTGAAAATAGTATGTTTATTGCAGCTTTTTTGTTTGCTTGTTTTGGTTTTTCACTGCTACCAAGTCATACATGAAGGCATTCACATGCTTAGCTTTTGATTAATTCAGGGTAATCTGACTACTGACATTATTTTAAGTCACTGATGATAACACAGAACTTTATCATTTCTTAGACCATAAAGTATGACATAGTGCAGTGCTGTAGCAAGGGTCAAAGCTCTCAACTTTCCATCTCCAAAACAAGGAACACTAGCCCTCATATTGTGGAACAAAAGGGCAAAATGTGGAACACATACTAATGTTTAAATAGCAGCTTCATCTAGAAATGCCGTAAGATGGCTAAAATATGCTAGCTTTGCTTATAAAAAGATCTTTTGATGAATTAATATGACTCATTTCTATTTCCATAGATTTCAGTTAAAAAAATCCAACACTGGATCTGTGACAGACCATTTCAGTCTGTAACTTTGAGGTACATGAACTTTTTAAGATCCCAACTGAGTTATGTTCCTCATAATGAGGTACTCTTGACAGGTTTGGCAAGGATCGGCAAAGAAAGCCCCATGTGCTAACTTGTAGGAATATAGAATGTTTAAATAAATAAATAAACAAACTACAGATTTTGACAGTTTATAGACAGTGGCTTAAACAATCACTTAATTGACAGCTTTTATACTGTCAGTCAGCCTGTTGTTTTTTAAAAGCAATTAAGCTTCCATTAAAAAACAAAACTAAATACAGTGTTTATAAGTTGCCTACATATGATCACAACTGAGATCACTTAATTTGCAGTATGCAGACTGTGAAATCATAAACTATGCTGGTCCATTTCAGTTAAAAGACTTTTATTTCATTTCTTCTCTTCCAGTGTTATAGAAGCAAACTGTGTTGCGGCCCAGATATTACTTTTATTTTAGATTCCTATCTTTTTGGCTGAGACAACATTAATCATTTTTGTCTTGTTAGTTGTGAAGTAAAGGTATAAAAATGGCATACAATTCAGTCACCCTAATCCCTTTATCCCTTAGAAAAGAACAGATCAACTGGTGAAGTACCTGCTGATGCTGGCTTTAAGTTGTTATTTATTGACTATTTGTTTTTTGTATTTCTAATGTTGTGAAAAAAATGTTCCTTACTATCACAGCATCTCTTATATGGAGGTCTTGAACCCATAGCATCACTGCAAGGTTCATAGGTTCATACTAGGCTATCTGCCCTAGGGCATTTATAAGCCTAGCCAGAGTGTGTTTGGCTTTCACCACCCATTTTAAATTAATTTTGCTATGCCCTTTTTCGAGGTTAATATACTGTGCTTCTGTTTAACAGTGACACAGAAGTGATACCCGGGGTAAACCTACGATCTCCCATCCACTCATCAAGATTCCTCTTGAAGAGAGTCAATGAGGGACTCTGCCTAACCTGGACTGGGATTTTATTCCAGAGTGAAGGGAGCCTCTGGGTTATGAATCTGTCCCTCCAGCATGTCCTATTTATTTCAGTGCTGAGGTTCAAGTCTCTCGAGCGCATAGCTCGATGGGATTTGGATTTTCTGAGGTGCAGCATGTCCATTAATTCCGGGTTGGACATGGCTTTATACGTCAGGCACAGATCGCCTCTGAACAGGTGATATGCCACTGAGTAGAGCTGGAGTTTCTTTAACTGGGCAGCATATGGCATCTGTTTGAGCCCTTTGATCCTCTTGGTGAGGTACTTTTGGGGTCTTTCCAGTTGCTGCAGGTGTCTGGTAAGGTACATCCCAAAAGGGGCATTGTACTCAATTATGGGCCTGATGAGGGATGAGTAAAGAGGCACGATGACCTCCCCTGATCTAGATGTCAATCCCTTCATGATTAGGTGGGCTATATAAAATGTTTCTAACCACTTTGGCCATGTGGTTGTCAAATGAGAGATTGCTATCAACTTGGGTCCCCAGGTCCCTAATGACTTCTTCTGTACTTAATGGATTACCACCTATGTGGTAATTTGTGGGCACTTTGTTTTTGCCGAAAGGGATGACTATACACTTTTTGGCATTTAGCTTGAGGCCATGGCTCTGGCACCAGTTGTCTGTTTCTATGAGGCCCTTTTGGAGGATGCTTGTGTCGGCTGGAGAGTCAATTATGGCGCCCAGTTTGCAGTCATCAGCGAACTTGGTCAGCCACAGTCCTTCCATGTTGGCCTGTACCTCCGAGAAATATATACCGAACAAGAGAGGTCCCAGGACTGAGCCTTGTGGGATGCCACTTGTAACTGGTTTGGAGTCTGACATGGCTCCAGTAATTCTAACCATGTGGGTTCTGTCCTTGAGCCAGTTTGCAACCCATCTAATGACATAGGGGTTTATATTTAAGCTGGTGAGCTTATCTATAATGCCCGAGTGGGGGTATTGTATCGAAGGCTTTTCGAGGTCCAGGTAGGCTGTGTGGACCACCTTCCCCTCATCAATGGCCTTGTTGACTGTTTCAAAGAAATCGACCAGGTTTAAGAGGCAGGATCTGCCCTTAACAAAGCCAAACTGGGTAGGATCCAGTGTCTGTAGGTCCCCAATATCTTTATTTATGAGGTCCATGATGATCCTTTCCATAGCTTTGCAGACCAAGCTAGTCAGGCTTATGGGGCTATAGTTTCCAGGATCCATTGAGGCACCACCTTTGGGTATATATCCTGTAGTAAGGCTGAGATTGAACAGTAGTTTTATGTTTGGGTTTAGCTCTTCTTGGAGTTCATGTAGGCCGCAGCCCAGGACATCGTCTGGTCACATTGATGCTGTGTTTTTTGCTTTGGAGAGGGTGGCTCTTACCTGAGCATCTGAGATGTCAGGGGGGCAGCACTCTGCTGGGATAGATATTTGCCCTTTTGGTGGGGAGGGGGGGAGAAGTTTGTGCTGAACCTGTCAGCTAGGATGTTGGCAATGTCTGTGGGTTCGGTGTACTTTTTGTCATTTTGGACTAATTCTGAGCATACCTGGGAATTCCCACCCAGGTTCCTAACATAACTAAAGAAAGCCTTGTGATTATCCTTAGTGTCCTGTGCAATTTTTCTCTCGAAGCTGGCCATAGACAATTTTATGAGTGCCCGTAGTTTTTTGCTAATACTGATCAGAGATGCCTTCCCTTTTTGGGATTTTGATCTATCATGTAGTAGCTTCCTCCTTCTATTGTATAGTTTGTTTATGGCTGGGGTCCACCAGACAGGACGCCTGCCTTTGGAGGATTGGGTCTTGGTTTTATTTGGGATTGCATGATCCATGCATTCCTGAAGGTGTTCATAGAATGCGTTTATAAAGGATTCTGCGGTCTGGGCCATATTTTCCACAGGCCTGGGGGCTTTGAAGGATTCCACCTCAGTTTTGAGGAGTGTGAAATTTGCTTTAGAGAAGTTTTTCACTGTGGTTTTCTGGGCAGGGGGTGTGGTCGGGATGTGAATATCCAGTGAGATTAGTTTATGGTCTGATCTTACCAGTGAGGGATACACTTCTGGTCTGGAGCATAGAGTCCCCATGTTGGTGATGATCAGGTCCAGTATGTTTTCCCCTCTTGTGGGAGTGGTAACAAGTTGTTCCAAAGCATTTGAGTTTATAAATTCTAGGAACCTTTGGGCTAGGGTGGTGGAGCTAGAGTAATGCTCCCAGTCTATGTTTGGGTAGTTGAAGTCGCCCAATATAATGGTGTTTGGAGAGACCTTTGTATTTTCCAGTGTTCTCAATAAGGCCAAGTGGGGTTCCTGGGTCTGGGAGGGTGGTCTGTAGCAGGCTATAAACTGGAAGGCAGTTTTACCCACTGCTAGTTGCACATGGATAGTCTCTGATCCTTCGTGCTGTGCCACCAACCTGGAGGTGTGAGTATCTTTGACGAATATTGATACTCCCCCTCCTTTTGTGGTTTGGTCTAAGTTTTGGGGCCGAAAAGCATGGTATGCGGTATAACCTGGTAGTGCTGGGGTGCTCTTGGAAGCCTTGAACCAGGTTTCTGTTACTGCACAGATATCAATGTTCTCCATGCTAAGGAGAGTTTCGAGTGCGTGCATCTTGAGGTTTAGACTTCTGGTGATGAGTAGCATTACTCTTAGTTTCTTATCCCTTGTGATACCTATGGAGGTGGGTTTGTCTTTTGAGCCTTGTCTAAAAAAGGCACTATGGGGGTAGCAAGAGCCTTTGCCAATATCCGAAAGCCCAGGGGTGACAGGTGCAAGCCGTCCCTAGCGAAGCATTGTGGCTTGTCGAGCATGTCATCCCAGGCTGACAGGCATTGGATCCCCTTTGAATGACACCAATACTTAAGCCAGTTGTTGAAATTGATCATCTTGTCTTCATATTGTGGCATCATTCTTGGTGAGGGTAAGATGCTACTCAAGGTCAGGGTCATACCGGCCTGGGCTACATGCTCAGAGAGCTCCTCTATGTCTCTTTTCATGTAGTCCAGGGAGGTATGTCTCAGGTCATTCACACCAGCATGGACAATGACTGAGTCATATTTGTACTTGCCTTGGAGTGACCTGAGTGCTTGTGTTATGTGGCGGATCCTAGCACCCGACAGGCAGCTCACCGTGATCTTCTCCTTGTTCAGCCTGGTGAGCAGGACGTCAGTGTGCCTGATGATAGAGTCACCTATTACAAGTGTATCAGGTGTGTTGTTTAGCCTTAAGGGTTGTGACTGTTTGGCACACTGGCTTTGTGAGCTATGTGTTGCACGTGTTTTGTTTTGTTGTAGCGGTTGCTTGGGTATCTGCTTTGGAAGTCTCTGCTGCTTAGGCAGATTTTTATTTAGAGCCTCTGGGCTCTAAATTTGGGGAATGACTTCTGGAGCTTATGTCCTGATAGTGTCAGTACCCCCAGCTAAGTGGAAGGGGTAAGTTCCTTACAGAAATGAATCCTTCCAGGAGCTCTCAGCGTTTTGCTTGCAGGAATGAAACAACTCATTTATAATTAGCACACTGCAACAATTCAGCAACCAAGTGCCAAAACTACTAGATATTATCTTCACATTCGACTGCCTTTGTTCACATAACCTTTAGAGCAATTAACTCTCTGTGTAATAAAACACTTCTCCCATAACTGGCCTTCCATGACTTCAAATATATCACATATCAGCAGTATACATAAGTGAATGTCAAAAATAATCAGTTTATATAACATCCCTTTGTAAAAATATATTAGTGTAGTCCAGAAAAAAAGTTCAGATCACTTGTGTTCATACAGTATGTCTGTCTTAGGCAAAACTTTGGTGATAACAATTAGCATGCTTGGGCTACTACACAATTACTTGTGCAGATATTGGAAGACATCCAGAAGACCTTTCTTTTTTGAGATTATGCTCATTGTACTCTACCAGGATCTCCCCCAAAGACAACAAATAGAAATTGCACATCTTATGACAAATTCTGAAACCATAAATGGTGGTGGAGGTGTACAACATACCTCTTAAACTACAGACATTGAAAATAGAAACAAAGGACATTTAAAAACATGAACATTTAGCAGAAAATCTGAACATATAATTAAAACAAAATAACTCTTTTTGCTTCCAGTAGGAATGTGAGATACTATTCAAAACCATTTAAAAATCAGAGTGTGGCAAAAAAGGGTGGAAAAATATAATCACGTTATTAAAGAGACATTGTAAAATCTGTAGACTTTATTGAACTCTATTGCAAAATTCTACCACACATGGTCACTTATTTTTGCTTCTGAAAAAGTGAGATGTAAGACATGTGTCTTCTTTCATAGGTTCAAAGGAGATTAATAGACTAATGGCTGGAGAGCCCTTACAAGCTTATCCAATATAAACAGATTTTACCCAACATATGGCCCCCTGGGGCCAGAGGGTGGCATGGGTTTGTGCCTACACCTGGAGTATCTTACAGATCGTCCCTGTCCATAAGGGACATAGGCACTAGCCCAGGTATGAATTTAAAATTCTCCATCCATTGATTCAATCTGCATTTGAAGAGAACCAGGGAAAGGCTCTGCTTAATGTGAATAGGAAGCCTGTTCTCAAGATGACAATCCCTGAGACACATATCTGTCAATCCAGCATGTTTTCTTTGAGTTGCTGACTAAGTTTAGATCCCTAGATCAAGTGACCCTTCTGCTGTTTGACTTGTGGATGTGTAGCAGCTCCATGAGGGCTGGATTTGTGAGTGCCTTGTAGGACAGGCATAGGTCACCCCTTAAAAGTTGGCAATAGGCAGAGTAAAGGGATAGGGTTTTTAGTCTATCTGCACAGGACATGTTGTTTACACCCTGTATTTTCTTTGTGAGGAACCTCTGAGGTTGCTCCAGCTGTGGTAAGTGCCTAGTCAAGTACATTCAAAATGGAGCATTGTACTTGACTATTGGTTTAATGAGGGCTGAGTACAGTGGGACTATAATTTCCTTGTAGCTGGATGCCATACCTTTACTTATAAGTTGTGCCACATAGAAGGACTTCTTCACAACTGTGGATGCATGACAGTCAAAGGTCAGGATACTATCTATCTCTGTACCTAGATCTCTCACCTTTGAGCCTACTCTTAGGGGTGTGCTATCAATGCTGTAATTTCCAGGAGTATTTGACTTACCATAGGTTATGATAATGCATTTTTTTCACATTTATTTTTAGGCCACGGTTTTGGTACAAATCATTTGTCTAATCTATACTCTCCTGAAGATATGTATATTGTTGGGGGATTCAGTGATTGCCCCCAAGCTTGAAGTTGTCAGCAAGCTTTGTCATCCAGAGGCCTTCCACATTAGCTTTGACTTCACAGAAGTATATTCTGAACGGGAGTGCTCCAAGCACTGAGTCCTGTGGCACACCACTAGTAAGTGGCTCCTTTCTGGATCTGGATTCATCCAGTTTAACCACACATGTTCTGTCAATAAGTCAACTGGTGATCCGTCTAGTGATGTAGGGATTTATGCCCAGTTTTGTGAGTTTATTTATAATACCTGGGTGGAGAATTTTGTCAAATGCCTTGGCTAAGTTGAGGTAGGCAGTATGTACTGTTTTACCCTCATCCATGGTCTTAGTGACTTCCTCAAAGAAATGCACCAGCTTCAGTAGACATGACCTGCCCTTGACAAAGCCAAATTAGGTCGGTGGTTTCCTATGTCAATATTTATCAGATCTATGATTATTTTCATGGCTTTACATATGACTAGTCAAATTTATGGTTCTGTAATTTACTGCATCAGTAGATTGCCCCCCTTTATGCAAAGGGATGACAGTTGCTGCCTCCACTCTATAGGGACAAAGCCAGTCCAGATGCTGTGGTTAAACAGAGATCCAAAATGGGCATGATAAGTCTTGATTTTAGTTGTTAAAGAGGCAACCTGATATATTTTCAAGTTCCACTGAAGCTGTGATTTTAGTTTATTTTTGGGAGGAGAACTGGGGATGATGGGGAGGTGAATTTGCTGGCCAGCAGATTTGCTAAATCTTCTGGATGAGCATAGGAGATGCCATCAGTGACGTCCCTCCTCTGGGCCAGAAATCAAGGAGCCTGAATTCTCACCACTGACACCGAGGGATGTTCACTTGGAACAAAAATAGACACACACAGTATTGCCAGATGCAGCTCTCTGCACCAAATACAATTTCCCTTAAAAACAAACAGGGGCCACACTCAGTTTGGGGTCTGGGTTTCTCTCTCTCTCTCTCCAGGCCCCCATTAAGACTCCTCAGTGACATAGCAACAGCGTTGAGTCCTCAGCCAAGTGTCCTAGGCCAAAACCTTCACCATCCTCTCTGTGAAACCAGTACTCTGTGTCCCTGTTCCAAGTAGCTTACTCACATGCACTCTTTGGGATTTGTGTTTTTTACACACACACACACACACACACACACACACACACACACACACACACACACACACACACACCTGGGAAGGGTTGGCACAAATTTACTAGTTATGCCACTCTGCCCAGACTATAAGGTAGATACTGCCATCAGGACACTCTAAAGCCAGCTACTCTAAGGCTCTTAATACTAATACAAATGGTAGTGTTTAACCAATGCAGCACAGCTTCAAGAAGCAACCACAGTGTCACCAAATAAATATAAGTACTCTCAAAGGTTAAAATATTCTCTAAAAGACCAGCCACAAGAAAAGAACATGAAAATACTAAATATCTATTTACAATAAAAAACAGAGTTTCAATTATATGAAATATTAAAGCAACACAGATGAATAGATTCACGGAAATACAGAAAAACAGTACTTAACTGTTCTCACTAAATTTCAAGACTGTTCTAAAGAATTACTATACCCTGGTTACTTACTAAAGCAAGGCAAGATGAAGTGAGTGAGTGATGCTTCTATGTCAATTTTTCAAAATCAGGTCATCTGACATCTGGTTTCCATACTACCCTATTTACTAGAATGTGAACCAGAATTTAGCACATATGTGTTACCATACACACAGGTAGAGCTTTGCTAAGATGTACTATAGTATCTGGAAGCCATAAAGCCATTTGAACACGTCCACCCTTCCAGGGTTGCAATTAGTTCACTGCTGAGGGCGATACAGAAGAAATCCTAGTCCTTATTTTCACAGACATTTTGTCTCTGGCTGCAATCAGAACTGTTAAAATGAAATCTTTACAGCCTAAACTAGGTAATTTAATTTAAAGCTGTTTTTCAAAGTTAGCTGGACTGAGATTAACTTCTTCTATTCCAGTATCCTGTTACAATATTAAATTCAGCAGTTACAATACAGTCTGACATACAGGTGCATTTCTTTTTCTGTCCAGTAGGACTTACTGTTGGTACATTTTTACACAAGCAGCTTTACAAACACATTTTCAACACAAGCACCTGTGCAAATCAGTTTGATATACAGATGACATATCATTCTTTGACAAACTCCTACTAGCTATGCTGACATATGTTACACATCCACTGCCCTACTTCTTCTGGCATAGCTGGCAATACCTCACATTGTCACACCATCTACAACTAATGTACACATTATTGGGTCTTTCCCTTAAGACTGCAGACATAAATGAAAATGCCTAATGGTTATTTTTAGCTTTGGAAACTATTTTTACCTTAAAGTCTGCTTTCAGAAACTTGACTAGTTCCCTGATTCACTTGTTTACAATACGGATGGACTTTTTGCTCTGCTGTGCACATCCCCTCTTACTTCTCAACAGGAATATCTTTCTTTTGTTGTACAAACTATTAATACCAGTTTCTTTAAAGTATTGCTGACACTAATTTGTTGATCTTATAGAGTAGTTTTATGTGTACTTGACACCTTTAGGAATCATGTGTGATGTGGTGATTTAGAAAATTGAGTGAAGGTGTAAATCAGGTCTGAAAATGCAAAGATTCTTCCAAATGTTGGACAATTGAGAAGTCTTAGCTACACACATAAGTCACTGTACTTTGCTCTTATTACTTATAAAGTAAGTGTATGCTGTAACATTAATTGCTTTATATATTTAGCTGTTGCACAAAATAACTAAGCACTGTCACAAAGATAAACTTGACTGATATTGTACTGTAAAATTGTTATGCGTTACTGGTACTATATTGCATGGATTTGAATGCATGTAATATATATTTTTTTTTGGTAAAGGAGCTTTTCTTCCTGGGCCTCCACTGAAAACAGGCCTCTGGCCCAGTCAGACAAACCTGGTAAACAAATGGAAAAGCAAGACTGAAAACTATAAAAGCTATTAATGTGAATGTGATGCACTGGAAGAGGAAATTGTTATCCCTCTCTCCACTACCACCACTGATAACATACCCCTTACAGATTCCTAATCAGACATGTGATAGGCAATAATGCAAGTCCTGCAGCTTTAAAAAATAAAGTGTAACTTAGGTGAGAGGGCAGCAGATTCCAAATCTTGTTGTTATACTTTTCAAGTTTTTTTTTTTTTTTTGCAGGGGGGTTACTCCTTCAACAAGTAAAGCTATGACTCCAACTGACCCTTCTACTTAAATATGCCTGCTTCAAGAATGACACACATCAAAGTAGGAGAATGCTCCCAGATACCATGCTTGTAGACATCGTATACATTGCTTTAGATGTGCACCCATGAAGTATGTTTTGATCAATAAAGAGAGCACATCAGGTATAAGGGGGTTAAAAAAATACTGACAGGACACTGGGTGATGTCCTTGCTTGAGATGACTGTATATATTTACATTTCATTGTTTATTTTCTTTGCTGAGTTAATTTCATGGAGTCTAACCCAAATGAAGTGGTACTTTAAAATATTGAGGTTAACAGGTTAAATGTAGATTGATAGTCTGGTGGTACAGTAGTTAATGTGAATTGTTGTATTAATGTAATTGTTATTTAATGATAACAGAATTTTGTGTGATCGATGTTTTCTTTCTATAAAACTAAACACTGGGTAAAATAACTACTTCTCTAGATTTATATAAGATATCTATAAAATCTCGACTGACTACCAGATGTGTGTCTTCAAATTACTTGAAATCAAAATCTGGAAACTGGTTTTAGGGTGTGCTTGCAGTTGTAATTCAACTGCAGTGAAGTTGCACCTTCCTGCACTTCATAAATGAGGAGGTGAAGGTTGTGTCCCACCTCCAAAAACTTAAAATTCTACTTCCACAGTTGTAGTACTTAGTAGATATAAGGAGTACTTATTTTGTTTTTCAATCAAAAACCAGTATGCCCTTAAAGTGCAATCATTTTAGGGGTATGTGTGTAATGCCTCTATATATGGGAATGCAGTGGGGGCACATCCTCACCACTGCACAAAGAGCTGCTCTTCTACTGGTTTACCTTCTTACACATAGAAACATGACTTGAACTTCGAAAAACGTCACACTTTGCAAACTTTCTTTATGACTTAACATTTAAGAATCATCATTTTTGATACTAATAGAAACTTAAATAAGCACAAGCACACAGCACAACAAAACATATGGGCTTAATAAAGGAAAAACTTTTATAAGTCTGAAAGTTGGTGGAAGTCTTGGGTAACCACAGACAACTTTTATTTAAATTTACTAGTCAAGAGCAGTTACTATCTGTAGCTTATCAGCTACAAATTACTAGTGAAAGTGAAAAGTGAAGTTTGGAACAGACAAATTTGTCTTGGGACGACCTTGGATGAGTAAAGTGGGGGGGTAGGTGTTATGGTGATAGGTAGGTTAGCTCTGTGTGGGTAGGGAAGAGTTAATAAAGTTGGGATCTGGGAGGAAGTGAGGTAAGGATAAGGGGCGTGTCTTAAGGAGGTTTTGTAGGGGAAACTGGTATGAGTAAGCACATTTTGGTGTGGTCTTGTTGCAGCAGGATCATGTCCCAGAAGACCTTGTTGGTAAGGTAGGGCTTGGGTGTTGACATACGTCAGAAAGTATGTAGTACTCTTATGTAGGTATATACAGTGGTATCAGGGAGGTGTTCATATATATATTCCCCCCAATACCTCAGGATAAAATGTTACTGTGCAGGTTTAATTTCTTAACGCAGCAAGGTGATTTGATGAGAATATTACTCAGGTTCTTTACAGGAATTGGTTTTCTCTGTAATGGTGGTAATTTGGGCTTTGTTTTTTTTTTGGCAAACAATGTGGTGTGTGCTGCTGCTGTTAAGCATTTGTATTTTATGTGGTTCTCTACAGTTAGTTTTGTTGGGGGTTTGGTGTTTTGCATGTGGTGACAGGCTTGAAGATTAGTGGTGTTTCCTGCAGTCCTGTTTGACAAGGTATGTTAGGCGCAGAAAATAACTGTGTAAGAGTCTACTACCTAGCCTAGAATGCAGTAAGCTACTGTCTTTCCTGGAGTACCTAAAACTAGAATGCTGTTCCGCTAGTAGCTTAGTAGGCTGGTTGATAGGAGATGTCTATCAGAAAACTCAGGCAGAGTACAGGCTCATGATTCCCCTACGCTAAGCCCTCATTTAAAAATGGTGATGATTATTTATTTGTTTCAACAACACAACCCTTGGCTTTCATTTGATGGGGCTTGGTTCGGGTCCATGTTATGCCTTAGGTTGCTGGGGTTAAGCTTTCTGACTTGTTTTCCGATTGCCGCAGAGTATGGTGTGTCTTCTATTTGTTTCCTGTTAAAGAGATTAGTCTGCATTGTCTGAGGTTTCCCTGGTGGTTGTGGTGTTTCGTGGGCTTTTTGGGGGCTATTAGTGGTTGCCCTCATATGCATTTTTTCCACTACTGGCCTTAAATAAAAGGTACCTAACACTAGAATATGATACGTCTGCTACTTATTTATACCCCTTTTAAAGGTTATGTTTAATGTTTTATAATGTCTCACGGGCACATCGGCTAATCTGGAAGCTGACCTTTGCTGTTCCGCTAGTAGCTTAGTTGGGTAATTTGTCAAGCTTCTCCTTAACATTATAGATCTCATCCATAATCAACTGTAAACAGATGTATTGAGTGGGATCAAGATTTCCTATCAGATCAGAGCATTGAGCAGCTGTTTTCTCCATTTCTACACTGATGTCTGCAGGGAACAGAAGTAACTCTTTTCTATCACTATTTTATAAATAATAAAAAAATGCCAATAGTGGGGTGTAGAGTAGCTGAGAAGCAGTCACTTGGAAGTGTTCTTTGCAGCTTATGTGTAATTGAAGTGAGAGCTGCTCCTTTGGGGTAATTTCGGTGTTCGGCTAAAAGAAACACGATGCTCAGGGGATGTGTGCCTGGTTTACGTGATGATTATTGAGGCCATGAAGTAAGGAGGTTTCCCAGGTGTGCAGCTCAGGTCAGTTAAACACGTACTAACACAAACTCTGTCATTCTAACACAGTTATGTGATTCTGCAATAGCTTATACCCAAGTTTTTAAGCAAACATGGAAGGTGGGTCTTGCTAGTGTAATGGTTCATTAGGATTTCCTTTTACATTTTAAGGTGTATAGTGAATGTTTTGGACCAGGCACTCATGTTGCAAACCTACAGCCTGTGAATTTTACGCAAATGCTAATCCCTTTGGTAAGACTATGGAGGCTACATATAGACAACTACCACTGTTAATCGGCAGTATGGAGTGGTTGATCCAGAGTGGTCGTAGGGACAGGGCATTCCTCTCAATGGCACTGTGTTTAGCTGAACCTACTTGTTGGAAGCTGGCATAGTCAACCATTAAGTTTTTTGAGTGCAGTTTCTTACAGTGGGGTTTCACTGGTTTGAAAGCTGTGGTGTTTGCATGGTTGGTAGGCATTGGGTCGTACCTCTCAACTGTACAGAGATTTTCAGAATGTTCAGATTTCAACTTGGTCTGTTTAATAAAATGTATGCTTTTTGGCTAATCTTGTGGATGAACTAAGAATGAAATTACTAAACAGTGAAATACACTTGATTTTCAGGCTTCATATGAATTAGAAAATGCATTTTAATGTTTGACTGCTTAGTAACACAGCAAAGTATTTTTAACTACAGACAGATTTCACAGAAGGCCAGATTTGGCTCATATTTGATCAGTTTTGTATGCATTGTGTTTCTGGTAGAATAGGGGTGACCATTGTGTACTGAATTTTAGTAACTGACAGACATTTGAGTTGGACATGTTATACCTCTCTGAAAGGCAGGTTAATGCCAAAACTTGTCATGCTATTGACTTGCGTTTGTAAAAGCAATATAATTGTCCCCATTTTGATAGACTTACACTCATGACATTGCTCAATGAATTAGTACAACTAGGTATGGATGTACTCTAGATAAGATGGCTGACATACAGGACATGGCAAGTAACATACAGTAACTTGATAGGTGAAAGCCTTGGTTTCAATCAGGGTGTCCCACAGGGTATTGTCCTAGCCTCTTATTTGTTTAGATTTTATCTGTCAGACCTAGTTTTCATCTGAGGTGTTCTACAGGCTATGTCTGGATGGCCAGAAATTGGGTAAACTGATTACATGTTTTACAGATAAGGTATGACTGCAAATTAACATGACTAAATTGACTTTTGGGCACAGGAGAATAACACACTGATAAATACGCCTAAACTAAGTATATGAGGTTTGATAGGTATAATGAAAGGTGATTCGTTAATAAAGCACACGGTAAATGAAAATGTAGACTATGAGTTTTTCTAAATTTCAACCAACCTATCATAATACTGGAATGGAGGGGGTGACCGGCCCTTAAAGGCTTTGTCATTGGAAGCTTTCATCAACGAGGTTTCTTAAATGGGGTTATGCTTGGACATATACAATGGCACGTGGTGTTTTTGTGTGGTTCATTTTTGTTTTCTGAGTTTAGATGGGTGTTTTTGCTGTTGGGTTGCTGTGAGAGGTTTTGGGTGTTTTTTTTTTTTTTTTGCAGGTGTCTGTGAGTTGTAGGGGTTCAATTGCTAGTGGGCATCAGTGGGGCTGCTGGTAGCCTTCATAATGTATTTTGGGGGAGTCATTAGGGTAAAAGATGTGAGATTCATGAGCAAGGTGGTGCCTAGCATTGTTTACTGTTATGGGGTTAATGTGTACAGCACTGATTTTGTCTTTTATTTTGCAGTTGGGAGGCACCGAGGACCATCAGTTGGTGGATTGTAAGTGCTATGAGAGGTGTTGGTTGCTAAGCCTAGTTTGGCAATTATTTAACTTGACATGTCAGAATTGTAGCAGGGTTCTGAAAGGTGGCTTTAGTTAACTTACAGGCAGGGTGAAGTAGGCTTGGTGGTATTCAAGGGGAGTTGGGGTGGCTATAAAGGGTGAATTATGTGTAACATGAGTTTGGGGCATCTTTTGGGGGCATGGGAGTGGGGTGTTATGTTTTTGTGGATTAGGACTGGACACAGGGTTCAGCGGAGGACTTTGAGGCTTTGTGGAGTGTTTTCTGATTGTATGCTTGCAGGAAGGGAATTTGATGGAAGGATTTAATTGTTTAGTTTAGGTTGGTTGCCTCTGATGGTAAAGCAGATTTTTTTTTTTTTTAGCTGGTAAGGAAGTGGTCCTTCGTGGTGGTCTGCAGTGTGACTTTAGTACTGTTAACCATTATTTTGGACCATTGAGGTGGGATTGTAGGAATAGAGGAAGTGGATATGGAAGTACAGAAAGATATGGGGTAGTAGGGAGTTATTTAGGGTTATATGTATTCGGTTTATAGAGAATGGAGTTCTTCGTGGTTAGGAGGACTGCTGCTAAGCGGATATTTTGCATGATGTTCAGTTTAGTTGGGGAATTGGGGTTATTGTTTACAAATGGCTGGCATACAGACAGCAATGGTAAATTAAATTGCAAGAGAGTATAGAAAATGTGTTTTCCTCTCCTACATATGGCAACTATGAGCTAAACAGCCTTTACCTCATTTTGCGGGACCTGTGGGGATATTTTTGCGGTGTTCATAACACATGTCAGCTGACTATTAGATTGTTTCATATAGGAATAAGTAGGGGATGCAGATAAGGTATAATTCTTTTGACTTCTTTCCACAGTGATTACTTGCAACATCTTCAGTGGGTATCATTTTACTTTTGGTGCTTATTGTGTGATTGCTTTTGTTGTAGGTTCTTGTTTTGGTTGTGAAAGGAGTTTATGTAGGTAAGGTGGGGTTGGGCTGAGGTGAGGGAGATAGGTCAGAGTAATGGGGGGCAGTTCAAGGAAAATGGCACTTTTGCTATGGCTTCATGTCTTAAGAATGTTTGGGTGAGTATCGTGAATTTATATTGTTCTTTCTTATACAGATGTAAGCAGTCAGGGTTGGAAGGACATGAAGTTAGGAGTTGATGGTTGTCATGGTGGCTGTTCTGCTGTATTTGAATACATTGTTCGCAGGAGATGTTCTGGTCGTCAGAGTGGTGTGCAATGAGGTTGTTGAGGGCAGTTAGAATGAGCACACCTTGAAGAAAGCTAAGGTGCAAGACGGTGGTGTGATGATGGGCGTTCCAGTTGCTGTGGTCTTACTCAGCAAGGTCCCAGATGGTGGAAGCATGTTATTATTGGATGTCTGAGTTGCTGTAGAGATGAGCGATGTAGTCATCCTCTGGCTTGAAAGAAGTGGATCTAAGGTAATGGATGCTGATGGGGTGGAAGTTCTGGTTGGTGGAGTGGCACAATGAGGCTACACGTAATTGGTATTGACTTATTGCACTTGGAAGGATCATCATCTTGGGTTAATTTTCCGTCTTTTGGGCAGCTAGACATCCAGCCATTAGAGGCAACAGAATGATTTTTGGAGCTGTTTATTACATTTGTGAGGATGTGTTAGCATTGAGGAGGATGTATCCGTCCTTGGGTTTTAAGAGGGTCTGAGATTATTCCCCGGTTGGTGTGGAGAGGGGTAAGGAATTTGGTAGCATTAGAAAGAGCTCGGAGGTATGTTAATTTCACTTTGGTGAAATATTTGAAGGCAGTTGGGGTGCATACGATGTGGCATGTGGAGTTTGAAAGCAGGGTTCCTGTATGGGCAGGTCGGATGGACTTAATTTCAATAAATTTGGGCTGGTTTTATTTCACCTTCAATGGGTTTGAAGGTGGAGGATTGATTGCAAGGTGGTATGGTCTGAGGGAGAACAGCGGAGAACAGTCAGGCTTGACCCTCTTTTGTCCCCCTCAGTAGGATATTTGGAATTGAGATGGTGATTTGATGGTGGATGACTCGGAATAGAAATATGGAATTGATGATGATATTGAGGTGAGCGGGGACACTGCCTTCAGGATTACTATGACTTGGAATGGAAATATGGAATTGATGATGATATTAAGGTAAGCAGGGACAATGCCTTCAGGATTACTAGGATAAATGAGCAAGTGGTGGACGCTGTTTATTCAGGGTGAGTGGGTGCCCTGCCCTTATGTTTACTATCTTATTTGTTGCATTGTTGGATTCTGTGTGCCTCAGTAAAGTTTGATGTTTGTTGTTCATTTTAATTACAATAAAGGTCATCAAATGTCTTTAGGTGTTTGTGTTTTATTAGGACCTTGACAAATGATGTTTGGAACAGATAAATTTGTAAGGTGTCTGTGAGTTGTAGGGGTTCAATTGCTAGTGGGCATCAGTGGGGCTGTTGGTAGCCTTCATAATGTATTTTAGAAGTCATTAGGGTAAAAGATGTGAGATTCATGAGCAAGGTGGTGCCTAGCATTGTTTACTGTTATGGGGTTAATGTGTACAGCACTGATTTTGTCTTTTATTTTGCAGTTGGGAGGCACCGAGGACCATCAGTTGGTGGATTGTAAGTGCTATGAGAGGTGTTGGTTGCTAAGCCTAGTTTGGCAATTATTTAACTTGACATGTCAGAATTGTAGCAGGGTTCTGAAAAGGTGGCTTTAGTTAACTTACAGGCAGGGTGAAGTAGGCTTGGTGGTATTCAAGGGAGTTGGGATGGATATAAAGGGTGAATTATGTGTAACATGGGTTTGGGGGATCTTTGGGGGGCATGGGAGTGGGGTGTTATGTTTTTGTGGATTAGGACTGGACACAGGGTTCAGCAGAGGACTTTGAGGCTTTGTGGAGTGTTTTCTGATTGTATGCTTGCAGGAAGGGAATTTGATGGAAGGATTTAATTGTTTAGTTTAGGTTGGTTGCCTCTGATGGTAAAGCAGATTTTTTTTTTTTTAGCTGGTAAGGAAGTGGTCCTTCGTGGTGGTCTGCAGTGCGACTTTAGTACTGTTAACCATTATTTTGGACCATTGAGGTGGGATTGTAGGAATAGAGGAAGTGGATATGGAAGTACAGAAAGATATGGGGTAGTAGGGAGTTATTTAGGGTTATATGTATTCGGTTTATAGAGAATGGAGTTCTTCGTGGTTAGGAGGACTGCTGCTAAGTGGATATTTTGCATGATGTTCAGTTTAGTTGGGGAATTGGGGTTATTGTTTACAAATGGCTGGCATACAGAATGCAATGGTAACTTAAATTGCAAGAGAGTATGGAAAATGTGTTTTCCTCTCCTACATATGGCAACTATGAGCTAAACAGCCTTTACCTCATTTTGCGGGACCTGTGGGGATATTTTTGCGGTGTTCATAACAAATGTCAGCTGACTATTAGATTGTTTCATATAGGAATAAGTAGGGGATGCAGATACGGTATAATTCTCTTTGACTTCTTTCCACAGTGATTACTTGCAACATCTTCAGTGGGTATCATTTTACTTTTGGTGCTTATTGTGGGATTGCTTTTGTTGTAGGTTCATGTTTTGGTTGTGAAAGGAGTTTATGTAGGTAAGGTGGGGTTGGGCTGAGGTGAGGGAGATAGGTCAGAGTAATAGGGGGCAGTTCAAGGAAAATGGCACTTTTGCTATGGCTTCATGTCTTAAGAATGTTTGGGTGAGTATCGTGAATTTATATTGTTCTTTCTTATACAGATGTAAGCAGTCAGGGTTGGAAGAACATGAAGTTAGGAGTTGATGGTTGTCATGGTGGCTGTTCTGCTGTATTTGAATACATTGGTCGCAGGAGATGTTCTGGTCATCAGAGTGGTGTGCAATGAGGTTGTTGAGGGCAGTTAGAATGAGCACACCTTGAAGAAAGCTAAGGTGCAAGACGGTGGTGTGATGATGGGCATTCCAGTTGCTGTGGTCTTACTCAGCAAGGTCCCAGATGGTGGAAGCATGTTATTATTGGATGTCTGAGTTGCTGTAGAGATGAGCGATGTAGTCATCCTCTGGCTTGAAAGAAGTGGATCTAAGGTAATGGATGCTGATGGGGTGGAAGTTCTGGTTGGTGGAGTGGCACAATGAGGCTACACGTAATTGGTATTGACTTATTGCACTTGGAAGGATCATCATTTTGGGTTAATTTTCCGTCTTTTGGGCAGCTAGACATCCAGCCATTAGAGGCAACAGAATGATGTTTGGAGCTGTTTATTACATTTGTGAGGATGTGTTAGCATTGAGGAGGATGTATCCGTCCTTGGGTTTTAAGAGGGTCTGAGATTATTCCCCGGTTGGTGTGGAGAGGGGTAAGGAATTTGGTAGCATTAGAAAGAGCTCGGAGGTATGTTAATTTCACTTTGGTGAAATATTTGAAGGCAGTTGGGGTGCACACGATGTGGCATGTGGAGTTTGAAAGCAGGGTTCCTGTATGGGCAGGTCGGATGGACTTAATTTCAATAAATTTGGGCTGGTTTTATTTCACCTTCAATGGGTTTGAAGGTGGAGGATTGATTGCAAGGTGGTATGGTCTGAGGGAGAACAGCGGAGAACAGTCAGGCTTGACCCTCTTTTGTCCCCCTCAGTAGGATATTTGGAATTGAGATGGTGATTTGATGGTGGATGACTCGGAATAGAAATATGGAATTGATGATGATATTGAGGTGAGCGGGGACACTGCCTTCAGGATTACTATGACTTGGAATGGAAATATGGAATTGATGATGATATTAAGGTAAGCAGGGACAATGCCTTCAGGATTACTAGGATAAATGAGGAAGTGGTGGATGCTGCTTATTCAGGGTGAGTGGGTGCGCTGCCCTTATGTTTACTATCTTATTCGTTGCATTGTTGGATTCTGTGTGCCTCAGTAAAGTTTGATGTTTGTTGTTCATTTTAATTACAATAAAGGTCATCAAATGTCTTTGGGTGTTTGTGTTTTATTAGGACCTTGACAAATGATGTTTGGAACAGATAAATTTGTCACGGGACGACCTTGGGTGAGTAAAGTGGGGGGGGGGGTTAGTATTAGGGTGATAGGTAGGTTAGGTCTGTGTGGGTCGGGAAGAGTTAATTAAGGTGGGAGCTGAGAGAGGAAGTGAGGTTAGGATAAGTGGGTTTTGTAGGGGAACTTGGTATGAGTAAGCACAGTTTGGTGTGGTCTTTTGCCCTCCCAGCCCTCCCGTTTGTGATGGCTTGAGGGGCAGAGAAGAGGGTCAGGTCTGTTCTGCCAAGATGTTTCTTGTTCATTTTAATTACAACAAAGGTAGTCAAATGTCTTTGGGTGTTTAATGAAATTATTAATGCCCTTAGTGCCATTATAAAACAAGCATGAATAGTTTTGTTTAATTTTTGATGAAACTGTGTATCTGAAGTATTAAACTTTAGGAAATTAATTTATGAGATTGGTGAGATTTGGCTTATTCATAATTATAGTTAAGTACTGCACACACACGCTCGTTTCTACTTTAATGCTTTGCAGACAAAAGAAAAAATAATGCAATAATGTTATTCACAAAAGAGTATAAGGAATAAAATAATGCAGCAACTAGTGGATTTGCTGCTTTTAAAATAGTTTATGCACAACCACTAGATAAGAAATACAAAGGTTAAGAAAGAGTAAAACCACTCGGTTGACTATGTGCCACTACACCACCAGCAATTCTTTCAAAACTCATCTTCTGCCTCAAAAATCAAGCAGATAAGATTGTAAAGTGATGATTTTACTTTGCCTGCATTGCTCTGTCATTTGCTGTCAGTTTCCATAATAGGCCATAGCCAGTAATTAATGAATCACTTTGCTTGCCATAAATAGCATATTAAATATTTAAACTTTGTTGCTGTCATTAGTGTGACCCAGTTGGTTAATTCATCACTTGCACTGACAGTATTATAGTAATCATGTTCCTGTCACTCAGAAGGTCATTGTCTTCAATATGTAAATGTCAGTCTTTGATTTTAGAAGTGTCTATATATTAATCAAATCAATTATGTATGGTTTTACAGGTCATACTATGATTAATAGTTCTAGCCATTATCTTTTTTCATAGTTATTGCAAATGGTCTGTTTAGTTTTATATTTCTATTGAATACGCACCAGAAAAATGAAACTCTCATGACTAATATTTACGACTTTCTCTACTTATAACCATACTCTTTTGTCCATGATTTGCAGTTGCTTCTGAAATCAGGACATGAAGCAATGCCAAGAGGGAAACAAAGTTAGTTGCCCTATTTGCTCCTCCTAACTACATAGAAGTCAGTAACTTATAAGAAAAGGTATATTCCTGCAAAGTACCACAGCAATAGCAATACCCTAAGCACAAAATTAGTGTTGAGAGATCTGGGCACACAGATTGACAGCAACCTTAACTTTAATCACCATGTCTCCACAGTGGAAAGAAGGGCATTTTATATTGCTCCTCATAAGTACAGGCACTGCCTCTAGAAAAAAAAAGAGGTTACAACCCCCTGTGCTCTTCCCTCATTAGGCCAATAATAGAGTACAATGCTCCCTATGGTATGTTTCTTTCCAAACATCTGCAGCAGTTGGACAGACTACAAAGTTCCTTACAAACAAAATTCAGGGTCTTCAAGCTCTGTCTTATTCGGACAGACTGAAATCATTGTCACTTAACTCTGTCATACAGACTACTCAAAGGTGACCTGTGCCTAGCACAGATCAGTCTCTGACCCAGTTTAATGGAAATGTTGCACATTTGCAAGTCAAATGGCACACAGTCACTCACTCAAAGGACCTTAACCTGGTATGTGAGATCAACAGAACTTGCTAGAGAGAGATATTTGTCCAGAGTCATTGCTCCATCTTTGGAACAAGCTTCCTATTCATGTTAAACAAAACCCCTTGTTGGCCCTATTTAAGTGTAATTTGGATGACTTGATGGGTAACCAGAAATTCACCCTGAAGGTTCCTCTTGGGAATGAGCAATAGGTGCTGATTTTATTGTCTGCTTGAACCAGACACCCTTGGAAAACGGGTTGAACTTGGCTAGGCTTGTAAGGACCCCGGGACCAATAGCCTAGTAACTTCCTATGATTCTATGATCCAAAATGTATGCATTACAAAAAAAGTTGGAACAGATGGATTAAGTTCGCAGTTTAAAAAAAAAAAATGATGCATCATAGAAGTAGAATGTGATTACCTCAGAGCATTATATTAAAAAGGCATAAGACTTAACTCTTTTTACTTGAAATTAAATGTTTTGATATTTGGAATGCCTTTAGAAATTTCTTATATTATTGGTAGTGGTCAGAGATGTCAAAAGAAATACTATGGGCTGGATTTCAAAACAATTAATGTTCATATAAAGCTTTGCCATGAGTATATAATATATTTAAATGTAGTTACAATTCCTGCCCACCCCCTCCAATTTAGCAGTCATGCTCCTAATCCAAATAAATAACATTGAAGAGCATGGATCTATAATATATTATATCAATGAATGTTCATAATTCTGAATGCTCTAAAGAGTGAAAATGCCGGACCTCGAAGTGCTTCTTGAGGGATCGCAGTACAGTGAAGGTCAGAATATTTGCCCTTTCCTCACTGTAGTGCAATCTCGGAGTTAGTATATATAAAACGCAGAATTTATGAGCATATGTACGATATATCTAAAAAGAACAACACCAATGCTCTGTATAAGCACACACTAGTATGCCCTACAGCTAAATACCAGTTTTTTGTATTAGAAGGTGTTACCAAAGACCCAAGAGGTGGACCATGGCAGGTAAAATTGGAATGTCAGGAAACTTACTGGCAGATTCTTTTGGAATCAAATAAAGAACCTGGCTTAAATGACTACATCTCTATTAAGCCTTTGCTGAAGCTCAAGGCTATTAGTATATAACTTGTTTTAGTTTTTATATATTTCATACAAACAATATTTATTCCTTTGTATCAATGTATTAATATATGATTGCTTCTATGTCCTGGAATTTGTTTTTTATATACATATATATTTTTAAAGTATTTTAAACAATATATCTTTTGTTTGTTTCTTTAAAAAAACTTTTAAAAAACTTGATTGGTATCAATTAACTTAATTATTCATCAATTATGTGTGTATATATACTCAGGGACCCCTCCCTGATATTGTCTGATGAAGTTGCATTGTGTAACGAAAACGTGTTATACCAAAAGGATTTTGCGTTAATAAACCTGTGTTTTTACTACGTGGTGCCTTGTGCATTTACATTACAGCTTGTGGATATTCATTGGCGTTTCTCTCATCCTTCACTGGCTTGATTTTGTATTATTTAAAGAACAATACTTCATAGAATAAACTGTACAGAGATCCAAAAAGAGGTACGGTGGTAATTATCATATCTCTAGTCAATTAATACATTGCAAGGTTTACATGCACTAATATATGAACCTGCATCCCGGGCTGAAGTACAGAAAAAGTAACTAGAGTGAGCAAGAAAACAGGATCCTCCCAGCTCTGATATGCTAACTATTAAACATATCTAGATTGCATCAATGCTTAACAGGCAAACCAAATAGAAGTAGTTTATTCTAACCAGTGGGGGAAGCTGCAGGCTTTTTTATATGCAGTTGGTTTTCCCAGGGAATTTACAGTGCAATTTGCATAGATCTCAATCAATAGAATCTTCTTTGTCTAGTCTTCGTACTTTTAATGATATCCAGTAAACTGCAGTGTCATTGGCATTAATATGGCAGAACCTATAAGAGCACGAAAGAACACTTGCAGGTATGTCATTTTAATGGGGAAAAAGTCCAAAATGGTTATTGTAAAACTGCTTAAAAACTTACACCGACCTACTGAACGTCTACAAAGTCTCTAGGTTCATCGTCCCCTTAATAAACTACCAATTATGTTTAATGATAGTCCTTTTTTATAGTTTTTACTGTATGGTTGTAATAAAGGGGATAGTGTTCAATAGGATACCATAACAATGCAAAGTATAATCTTATTTTTATCATAATATCCAAACTTATATTTCACATTGCCCTCTATTTCCATAGTTGACACAGCTGTCATTACATGCAGAGTAAACGGGGAGTCTGGCACTTTCATGCTATCCTTAGGATTACAGACAACTCTTACGTTAAGTATTTTGGAAGAACATTTTGTTCATGTGAGGAGTGCCAAAATAAGCCACCGTTGTTACATTTTGGAACTGCATGACTGGACAGCTGAACAGCGTCTGCTTCAGGAAAGCTTCAGAAACAACAGTTAGTTATACTATTCAGAAACCATAAAGACATAAACTCAGTTTTATTTCATATGTTATCTGTGAGGTCATCAGAAATTCTAATATTAGCAAATGCAGTTTGTGGTGTAAGTGGATAGTCTTCTGGTGATTCCTGTTCTGCTGCTGAGGATATCAAGAACTGTATATTAAATGCCCCTGTTGCTAAACCCAGTTCTGATTACTACATTACTAGATCAGGTGGCATTTCCAGACCATATTACAGATACACGGCAAGTTGGACATGAACATTGTGTTTGTTTCTGTTGTCTGTATTATTGCATGTCTTATTCCAATGTCATTTCATTGAGGACAATCTATTTAAGAGAGAGAATGTAGATCAATATGAGT
This sequence comes from Protopterus annectens, assembly GCF_019279795.1. NCBI lineage: Eukaryota > Metazoa > Chordata > Ceratodontiformes > Protopteridae > Protopterus > Protopterus annectens. The sequence goes on from NC_056735.1 coordinate 463,529,415, forward strand.
GTACAGCTTTAAGAAGCTTTCTAGGAGCTTGCACACGTGTGTAAATACTGAGCACGTGCATGTATGTCTATGTAGGCTGTCTGTTAATCAGTTTGTTTATATTTTGCAATGCTGCTATCCATCCTGGTGTGTTTCTATGTAATAAGGCATATAAATGAACTACTCTGCCTGTTTGTCATCTATGTTAGAGAGGGACGAGCGACAATATTGTTTAGTATTTAATCTTAAGGACCAGCTTAGTCACATCAATACTAAGAACAAATACTCACTTGCTAGTGAGTACCTTAGCATGGCATAAAAATAGATCACTTTATCCAGTACATTCAGAGCACTAATGTAGGAAACAAGCCAGATGGAACCATTTTTTGATGTATGGCACAGTAAGCCATATTAACTGAAACTGTCAGGCTGAATCTCAAAGTAGCAAAATGGAAACTTGAAATCATGCCTCAGGAGAAAGGTGTATCATTAAAACTTCAGTCTCACTGAGCAGGGTTTGATGGGTATCCATTTCCACATTTAAAAAAAAAAAGAAGATAACTTAGCAATCTTCTGTTAGGTAATGTTTGATAAGATACAGGTAAGACCATAGTTATATTGTGCAGTGCTTTAACATGCAGTCAGTCTAGAGCTGCAGTAGTCTGAATTTATAGAATTTATTTAGAAAGTACATTTCAAAAATCTTTGCCAAAATAGTCTTGGAGAAAAAAATATTAGAAGCATGAATTGGCATATACAAAAATGTTCACAGATGGTAAGAGTAAAACAAATATTGAAAATCTTTTGGCAAATTTTCTATTAGAAACATGACTATGAAAAGAAAAGAAACACTTGATACACATTCATTGTGATTCCAAAATTATGAATTTTTACTTTACAAATATGTGGTGCATGGTGAAAATGAAAATCTGTTTTGACACTAGATGTTGATTTTTCTGTCCTTAAATTCAGACTCTCAAAGAAATGTAACATATTTCTCTTAATTATTTTCCAGGGCATAAAGTCTGATGCCATTATAGCTCAGGGTCAGTCACTGTAACAGCAGGAAAGAGTGAGTGTGTCAGTCGTTTATGTACTAAGATAAACAGTTAGATTACCTTACATAAATCAGGACAGAGTAAGTGTTAAAATGAACAAGAGACTGACAGTAACTACTTCTAACCGTTACTTCTCATTCAGAAAAATGACATTTCACAAATTTAGCAGAGAGAGTCTTAAAATCAAGAAAAAAGTGCAATCCATGAGAAATTACAGCACAGTATGAAAGCTCCCACATCCCAAAGACATGCTGCAGGTGGAATGGACACTCTAAATTCCCCTAGGTGTGCGTGTGTGTGTGTGTGCTCTGTGGAGGGGCGGGCGAGCTGGCAGCTCGACAACTCAAACTCCACTGCCATTCAATGTGCGGACAAGGCGATCCGCTGTGGCGACCCCTAACCGGGAAAAGCCGAAAGAAGAAGAAGAAGATGAAAGTTACTCTTAAATGTTTATTTGTAAGGAGATAATCCCCGGCGTGGATGTGCATCCCCAGATGTGGGGCGATCGTACTCTGCACCCACACTTTTTATATATATGAACAATGAGAATGTTAAACCTTACAGAAGAGGGAATTAACTGGCATGCAGCAATTTCAGACTTCTTTTTCAGTCAGCCAAATGTTTGCAGTTTTGAGGGGTAAAATTTCAGTCTTATGAATATACAGTGGTCCTCCATATACACATGTTTTGACATGCTTTTACTGGAGACATATCTGTTCTTATAATGTAGGGTGCCTGTATTTTGACTTTCTGTAGAAAACTGTTGCAGCAGTTATGTTTAAGAGAACTGTATTTTAATATAATGAAGCATATCACTAACATTTTTATATGCATTGATTAATAGTATTTTCCAGTTGTTTGTTGTTCTTCATAAATGATTTTCAGCCACTACAGTCTTCTTCACATGGCAGGGAGACGAACCACAGTTAGAGTGGTTTGTGAAATATCTTGGTAATACCACCTCTTACTTCTCCTTCTCCCTTAAGTATTCAAAGAGTAAGGCAGACTTTTTGGATGTTAATGTTAACAAGAACATGCTAGGTAACATCTCCACTAGGATGCATAGGATGGATTGCAGGAAGAATAATATTCTTCATCACTCGAGTATGCATCCTAGGCATATTACAAAGAATATTGTCAAAAATAAGACTTAACACAGATAGTGAAGATCTTGTGGAAGCAATGAATAACCTGACCACAGACCTCATGGATAGGGGATACAAAACATTTGATATCGATAAAGCTGTAGGGGAAGTTGATTTCCTTGACAGCTATAAGACTAAGCCTTATTTCTCTGGTGGGCATTCAGTCAATGCACAAGATGTAGGACAGGCAAGTGCTCAGGCTATAAATAGACTGTGCTTAACCTTTTCTAGTGATGTCAGTAGGACATGTGAGATAATTAAAAAGAACTGGTCCATTCTGCTTACGGATCCTAGCATCAGTCGTGTTATAGGATCTACACCTAGCTTTAGTTTTAGAAACAATAAAAATTTGAAAGAGAGGTTGTGTTATAAGCAAAACAGTATGTGTGAGAGATTTGTTTCACAATGAAGAGGCACCTATCAATGCAGAGCCTATAAAGTATGTGGTAATATTTGGTCTACTTGTATGGTCATGCACCCGGTACACCACACACCTATAAGAGTTTTCATTTTATGCTGACTGTTCCACTAGGAATATTGTTTATTTGGGTAAGTGTAATCTATGCAGTGCATTCTATATTGGTAAGAGGAATCGTATGTTGAAGGAGAGAGTGATGGAACATCTTAATGACATATGAAATAATAGGTCTACAAATGCACTGGCTAAGCATGTGTCAGATTTTGGTGTTCAACGTAGTTTTAGATTTTTGGTTTTGCAAAAAATTAATGAAAGTTTGAGAGAAGGTGATATCAGTAATGAGACTGAATACATTGAACTAAGATGGATTATTGACTTTAAGGCCTATTTACCTCCTGGCCTAAATAGTGCCATCTCTTTAAAACCTCTTTTGAAAAAAAGAGTGTTACCACACTGATTTTTAAATGTGTTTTATTGTTTGTTAGTTTTATTTAAATTCTGTGTCTTTGCATTCTGTATTAAGGACTGACGAAGAGGATTGCCTCGAAAGCACTTACCTAGTTTTGCAATAAATAATAGTGTGTTTTTAACCTCCAGCCTATATGCCTATATATATTTTGTCATTTGTACTTTTTGGGTTTATTGGTTCCACCAGCTTTCTAGTATTTACTGTTATAAAACTTTGGCAGTTTTGGGTAACTTTTCAAAACAAAGTCTCTTACTAAGAAGTTTAACAACATTTAGATAGAACATTCACAGGGATGTGAAAAGACATGCTTTACTTTGGGGTCTTTCCCTGATAGGATAATAGAAGCAATAATGTAGGTGTGAGCCTGATTTCAACATACTGAGGGACAGAAAACTCATCTTAAGAACCACTTTAGTATTTCCATAAAAAAGTCCATCTTCATAGGTTCATAGGTGTATACTAGATTAATGACGACTGAGGTCCGTATAAGCCTAGTAGTGCAACTCAAATGTGGCTCACAAGGGGAGGTAAATTTCTGATACCCATCCACTGGTCCAAGCTGCACTTAGATGAGGATAGGGAGGAACTCTGTTTCAAAAGGATGGGGAACCTTTTCCAGAGAATGGGAATTCTCCGAGAAACAGATGTCTGTCTGTCTATCCTATATGTATTACTTATGAGGCAAGTAAGATTTAGATCTTTTAATCTAAAAGTGCTGATGATGTTTGTTTTGTGGATGTGCAAAAAGTGATGCCTTGTATGCCAAACTAAGATCACCTCTCAGAAGTCTGTTTGATTCTGAGTAAAGAGACAGAGCTTTGAAGTGGTCAGCATAGGACATCGCATTTGTTATCCCTATTCTTTATGTAAGGAATTTTTGCTGACATTCCAGTTTCTGCATGCATCTGGTCAGACAGGTATGGAAGGGGCATTATACTTTATGAGAGGTCTGATGAAGGCCAGGTACAGCATGGTATGATGACCCCTCTGGACCTAGATGCCATGATTTTGCTTATAAGTTGAGCAACATAAAAGGATTTTCTTATTATCTTGCACACATGTTGGTTGAAGGTTAGGTTACTATCTACATGACATCCCAGATCTCTGAGTAATGAATAAACGTTTAGTGGTGTTTTATGGATGACATAGTTACCCGGGGTGGCCGACTTTCCAAAAGGTATTATAATGCATTTCTTGGTATTGAGGTTTAAGCCATGGCTTCAGCACCAAGCGTTAGTCTGTGTTAGACCTGGTTGGGGTTGAGAGGGAGGTAAAGTTTGAAATGAATTTGTTCACTAGCAGGTTCACTATATCACCTGGCTTGATGAATGTGGCATAATTTATCACGAGTTCGGCACATTGCTGCATTTCTCTTGAGGTTTCTGACATAGCTGAAGAAGGACTTACAGTTCTTTCACCTTTCAGGCTATGTTAAACTCTAAGTTGGCTTTGTTTCACCTAGTTAGCCAGATAGTTTCCTATGTAATTTGATAACAGAGTTTTTTATCTCTGATTAAATTACCCTTTCTGATTTTTGCCATCATTTTTTACCTTTTGTTGTATATACTCTTTAGTTTGGGATGGCACCAGGGCAGCTTGTTATTGAGGCTAGTCCTGGTCTTACTTCTGGTAAGTACAGCAGCCTCTATACAGCCACTCATATGGTTGTACAGAGTTTCTGAGAGCAAAGCAGCACTAAGTAAAAGGTAATTTGCCTTGGAATAGTCTCTATTAGTGGCTTTAATGGGATCACTGAATTGATTTTAATTTCAAAAAAGACAGCTTTATTTGGACCTTACCAGGAAGGATGAAACACTGGGGTGTATAAGCATGAGGTCCAGTATGTCTGAACTTCTAGAGGGGCACATTAACTATTTGCTCCAGCATGTTTCTGTGTACAAAGTCCAGGAATCTCTGTGCCTGTATATTTCAGGCAGTGTAGGATTCCCGGCCTATAGTGGGTAATTAAAATCTTCTATGAGTAGGGTGTTAGGATGAATGATGAATGTCTCCAGGAGATCCAGTTATGGATTGTGAGCTTCTTGGAACATGAAGGGTGACCTAAAACTGGCTAGGATGTGGTACAGGATTTTGTTTATGGTGATCTGCATACAAAGGAATTCCAGAATGTCATCCTGTTTGACCACCCTAGAGGTATGCTTGTTATTGATGTATGTAAGTATATACATATATATATATATATATATATATATATATATATATATATATAGAGAGAGAGAGAGGGAGAGATGGAGACTGAGGCAGTGCTGACATGGCAGCTGAAGTTGGGTAGGTGGTGCTTCTGTTTGGGCTGCTGCATGTACATCTGAGGGGGTGAGTGGTTACGTATAATAATAAAAAAGTATGTATATATATATATATATATATATATATATATATATATATATATATATAATATATATATATATATATACACACACACACACACACACACATATATATATATATATATATATATATATATATATATATATATATATCAAACAATGCATACATAGCTATAAACACAACTGAATAATAATTTGGTGTTTTCAAATATGGAGGTAAGTTTATATTGTGGACATAGGGAATGCTAGGTTCTGGGCATCTTACAGCAAATGTTTGTATTTCGTTCAAAGAAGTTCAATAATTGAGCAAATAATTGTCTGGTAGCAGCAGGTTGGTGGTGGAATGGGGGTTTTGCAGTGAGATTTTTGTGTGGGACATGTATCCTGTCAGGTATTGTTTCAGAATGTTGGATTGAGCTATCATATGTGGTGAGGTACTTGTTTTGATTGTTAGCTGCAACTCGTTTTTTCTGTTTGAGTTATTATGGCAGATTTGGGAGCTGACTGTGAGGGGTCCAGTCTGTTTTTTGCTTTTGTTCTAGTGGGGCTTGTGCAGAGGATGAGTGGTATTGTATAATTATTTTTTTTTGGGGGGTGGTCTCTTGGGTATGATTTAATAATAGAGTTGTGAAGTTGGGACCAGCTTTGTTGAGTTTTGGGCAGGACATTTCAGATAGCTGCTAGTGTATAATGTTTAACTCAGCAGTTGATCCTCAGGATGTACGCATACTTGGTTGTGGCAGACTGTTTGTGTAGGATATAGCACGGCATTGCAGAACCTCCGTAGCAGCTCTTCTGATTTTAGTCACGCTGGTCTTGTTAAGGAAGGTGGAGCAGGGAAACTTCCTGAGTGCTCTACATTCTAGAACTGTCACAGCAGCACAGCTTCTATGCATCGAATATTTTAATTTCAACTATGACGTTGTATGGTTTGTAGATGTTAGTAGTATTTTCCCGTCTCCTTTTTATTATTATCCTTATTTTTGGGGGTTGTTGTACTTCAGCCTGTTCTACTACTTTTTATCTTTTAGGTTCAGCCACAGTACAGTCCATTAAAATTGCAGGAAGCACAAGGCTTGCTAATTGATTTAGAAATGGTGGGGATGGCTGAGCACAGCCTGAATTCCAGTAGGAGACCTTTGCTGGATCCTGAGGAAGAGGATCTGAGGAGGTCCTGAGATCAGAGAGGAAGGTCCCATCCCAGTCAGATGAGTGTATCCCCCAATTTTTGTCCCTACTGGCTACCCTCAGCTTCACATATTCCAAATCACCTGGCTCTCATATCACAGCACATATTCCCTCTAAGGTCAAAGATAAGGTAATAAAAGGGGAGTTTGTAGATATATTTGACCTAGTAGATAATGCATGTATAAATCTCATACTAGATACTGATAACATGTCCAACAGGGACTTAATGGCAGCCTTGGTGGCCTTCGGGAAGAAGGTGTCAGCAAGGACACCTGTGAAGAACTGGGATACTTGGTCTCTCGGTTTTGTGGTATTTATGGGTATAAGCATTGAGAAAGTTCCCACCCAAGCATTTCCTTTATTAGCTTACTTTGTACCATAAGGGAAGCCCACCACGTGAGAGGGGTTTGGGGTAGCTGAATTATGATCAGCACTTAAAGAAGCTGAAAGCCCTCAATAGTTCCCTCAGGTGGGAGTCAAGGCATCCTGACATATGGCTCAGTGCCATAACTGACAAGGAGGTGTCTATGGGCATTGAGGGAGGAACAGCTAATACAAAAGATATAAGATTTTGCTAGGTATTAAATCAGGCAAAATGCGCCTCACCCGCTGTATGTAGGAAAACATCATTTTAAATACATACAGTAAACTGAGGTGACACATACAGTATTTCATTTCATGTTAGCAAAAGGTAGCAACTGTTGTAGTTTATTCCTGCTTTTCGTCTTGAGTTCCTTTGCACATTTTTATAGTTTAGTACTAAAAATTTGTTTTTAAATTTTTCAACATTTTTTGAACACAGATCCTCTAAGGTCTTAGAACACAGTTTACTGTATGTATTTGTACTTTTAGGTATTTGATACCCTGTCCATAGTTATTGACATTTTTGCTTCAGACACTGTCACCTCTTGGTGTTATGAGCAGTAGTCTGTTGTTATATTTGTACTCATTTTATACTTATTATTATTATTATTATTATTATTATTATGTTCTTTTCTTCTTTTACACTCCAAGCATATTTTTAAAATTATGTTTTCCTACATTTATGCTTTTCATTCAGTATTTCTGTTCTTTATGTTAGAGTAGTCTTGCATTTTGTTTTTTCTAAAATGAAAGTTTTAAACAGAAGTTTTAAATGAATGATTTTATTTTGCTGACATGAGCCTTTTTAACACAAGAAAAAAGTTTTTGATGCAGAACACTTTTAATTATTTAACTTAGTATTTAATTAGTTAATTGAATGGTGGCTGTATCCAATAACTGTGCTTTGCTTTGGTGTCTTTTTCCTTTTAAAACTGTGTATGAAGTTTTTTTCTTTAGTCTGACGAAGTCTTCCAAAGGTGGAAGATGAAAAGCGCTTCACATTAAACTTTTTTGGAGTTATTCTAGCCAGAGTGTTGTTTTTTTTCATTTTGGAGAGTTTGTTGTTCCAGTTATTTTCAAGAGGTTGCATCTACTGGCCAGATTCAAAGGGTACCCCATTTCTTCTGGGAGTCTGGCTAATTCAAGAAGACAAACATTATTAGTTTTGGCAAATTCTTGGGCTAGCAACACTAGGGAAGCTTACTTGTCATCTCTTCAGTTTTCAAGACATTCTACATGTGTTTGATCTCTGGACCCAGGCCATGGGGAGTACAGCTGTTGCTACAACTTTTAGTGGCTAGGCCCAAAGTGGGGAATTCACTTAAAACTCTTAGAGTACACCTGGCAGCTTTAGGATGATTGAAGTGTTTTTTGGGCCTTCACACTGTCACGACATTGGGAGGACATTGGGTTATGGGGATAATACTTAAGGGCCTAGAGGACATGTGGGGACTTTTCCAGGATTCCAGAAAACCTACTGGGAGACATCTTTACAGGACCATTGGTGAATTTCACTTGTTTGTCTCTACAGCTGCTTTGTTCACCTCCTTGCATGTGGATGCATTCCAGACCAATGAACTTCTCCTTTACCTTTATTATGTAACAACCACCTTTGTTGGGAGGCTCTTGCCATTCGCAGGGAATTTGACATGATTTGGTTAAAAAAATTCAAGACTGATCAAGTTGGTAAAGGTCAGCAGGTGTACCTGGATGAGACCAGTGGGCTAGTCACTTGCTCTATGCTCTGGGTAAGTCTGTTATTTAATATTACCTACTTTAAAGAAAAGGTCAGGCTTGGTTTTCATCCAAGCCTCCGGCAGGCCTTTTAACCTATCAGAGATAAATGCATTTCTTATGCAGGCCTTAGCAGGGAAATGAATTCATCCACAAGGATACTCCTCCCATTCCTTTCGGATAGATCATACCTCAGACTTAGCTATGGAAGGGCAATCTGTTCATGTCATTCAAAGAACGGGAAGGTGGGTCTCTGGTGCCTCTTTGTCATACATCTGACATTAGTTTTTTATTTATGTTGCAAGAAAGGATGTGATTTGGCTCTTGGGCCATTCTTTTATGCAGAGAGCAGCCATCCAAGCCTTGGCCTGCCCTGCTTGTCATGCAAATTCTTTTGATAGTAACAGGTGGACAGTTCATTCTTCTAGTTTTCTGGGTCTTAGTTGCTTTCACGTTTTGGAAATATGGTGCAAGATTACAATGGAAGAAGCCTTGCCCAGCATTGTGATAATTCACCTCAGGGAACGTTATCTTGGTCAAGCCCGTAAGAAGATATTGTTGGCCAGAATCTTATCTGATATGGAATACTTGTGGCAGCTATATCCAAAGGCAGCCTTATTTGGTCCACCATCATCCCTAGATTGTACTAAAAGGCCTAGTGCCATTTAGAGAGTGAGGCATTTTATCAACTACAGACTGAAGTGACCTGCTAGCCCAATTGGCTTTCAAGCAATTGAGGCAGTGATATTGACAGACTGGAGCCCAATTTATATTTGATTTGTTTATTTGGATATGGTTGTTGCTGTACAAACATTTTTCAGAGTTTAACTTGTTTTCTTTTATAACCCATAATTTATTTGTGAGGCCAGTGATTTCGGGGGGGATATGGCATGCCAGTTTGGTGGCAGCCTTAAGGCTTCACCCCCCTTTCTGTCCCCCCCCCTTTTTGTTCAGTAGCCTCGTGTCTCCTAAAGTTGGACCCAGATTTAACTAGTGGCCATATTAAGGGGTATGTGGGTTGTAAGTATAAATTAAACAGGTTTGCCAACAGGTCCAAGGTAGCCAGGAATACAGACATGGTTTTCTTTGTGTTGGCAGCTGAACAGATGGGCGTATGCCACCGGCGTGAGGTGATGGTTTGATGGTATTTATTGATATGTTGCATATGAATTGATTATGGCATCATTATTGGTTGCCCTTGACTGTTACATAATAAAAGGTCACAAAATCAATCTGGTGTGTTTTATGACTTGGCTCAGAGGACAACCATTTGTATTGAAAAAAATGCAATATTAACAGAATCAAGCTCAAAATCTGGCAATAGTACATAGTCCTGCCACATCTGTGAATTAAACTACAAGCTATAGTCCAGCAGAGTTTAAATACAAAAAAGATAGCTTTTTCAAGTAATTCTACTGGTGGAAGTAGAACTGCAGAATACTGCACATTCTTCCCACAACTGCAAATCTGCAAATTAAAATACAAGACTAAGGTCCCAAAACAAACTAAAAAATGACTAAAATATAGCAAAAAGCAGAAAAGTACAAGGAAGTACCATTGCATAGGTGCTACAAGTGCAACTTACATATTTAATTAGAATTGAAATGCTTCTCTTTTCTTTTTATTAAAAGTTGTTTACTCATAGTTCCACACCTCTGTAAGTCTCGGATAAAAGACCCTGGGTGGAGCTACCTCTGTGCTGGAAATAGGAGGCAAGCTAGAGAGGTATCCAATTAAATAAAGTCAAGAGTGGCAATCTTTCAGAAACTTTACATTAATTTGTAATTGAGGGATGGAGCAGACACCCCCCCCGGATTTACGAAGCCCTTTACAGCGTGCAGGATTAGTTTAAGAGCTATTTTCGGCAATATGGGAGACGTGCGATCCAGGAATGTGCTCCCGGGAAGTGCACACGAGCTATTAGGCTAATCCTGCATGGACTGAGCTCCTGTATGCAAATTACCATCATTTGCAGGTGAAAACCATGCAAATGAGGGTAATATGCTATCCAGGAAGCTGGCAGCCCTCCGTGCAGGATGAGTGCAGTGTGCAGAAATGTACTCGGTTAGTAACCGAGTACAGTTCAGTAATCTACAAAACAGTGCCATGACAGCTCCAAATAAAGGGTGCATATCTTTCAGGAAGCATGCCAATGTCCAAGTAGAAGGCCATTGGTATTACAAAATGTAAAAGAAAAAAAATAAACAACGTTAAATTGTATCTTCACCGATCTCGCCTAGTTAAGCATAGGGCAGTGAAGCGCAAACGGGATAGGGGGAAATAAATAAAATAAACCTAAAATAGGCATTCTAACAAAAATCAGTATTCTGCCATGCAAGTCAATGGCAGTCAGAAGACAACCTGGCCAGTGCATAATGGGTGCCAAGGGGGAGGCTCAGTGTGGGACATGTAACTATGCATTAGCAGGCAATCCTATGCAAATGAAGGAAGGGTTAGTGAATCCCAGATTTTCCCAGGGTGTGAGGCAGGTCCCAAGAGGGTAAGAGTATAAATAGCTGGGTGCAAGACTAGGTATAGGTGACATCATGGGGGGGGGTGTCAGGCATACTGTAAGTGGATTGGAGACCTGTGGCCCGGGATTGCTCCTAGCGTAGCACAGCTAAGCTAGGGGTGTGTCTAAACCTGCCTAGCACTCTTTACAAAGTGTAAGCGTGTGTGCACGCCACACACCAGGTTGTACAGGAAGAAAAAGGAAGTTAAACCAGGAAAAAGCATCTCCATGCCTAAACATGTATAGGGAGTGTACTATGTACATCTGACATAGGCAGCCCCCCAGCACCATCCTCAAGTCTGGTACACCCTCAAGGTAAGTCAATCAACCTACCAATTGTCAAAAGGAGTAGAATGTCTTTTTATCTGTAGCTATGGTATGGATGTGAACATGCAAGGGAATTGGGTGGCCGGATGTCAAGGCAGTAGAGTGTAGACACCCATAGTGGCAGCATGAGATCTGTAACACATACTGGAGTCAACATAGTAGCCAGTACTACACAGGGTGACAAAACCCACTGCAGGAAATGACCTGAGTGACAGGGGTGTCCATAAGAGCCACACATACCAGTCAGGAAGGAACACATACCCAGCAACAGTCTCAGCCAGCAGGACAGATGAAGACAAACACAAACAAATGCTGTACTATGGCCTCCAAATGTGCCCTGTGGTTAACCCCTCCCCCAGACCTACACAGACAGACCGCAGCAGGCCAGGCAGTTGGCTGTAAAGCTAGGAAGTCAGACACTAATATGTAGGTAAACAAAGCTAGGATTTGTACTAGACTGGTAAGCCCTAGCCAGCAGGATAGGTAAGACTACAGACGGAAATGGAGTGCCTGACTTACCAGTACAGTCCTAGCAAATGTGTGCAAGTGTCAGATGTGCCCCCCATCCAACGTACACATAGAGTAACAGTCAGGTGTGCCCCACCCCACTCCCGTGTAGAACAGTAGAAACAGTCAGGTGTCGTCCCCCCCCCCCCGCTATGCAGAAATGTAGCAACAGTCAATTGCAAATGACCAATGGATACCCTGCAGACACAGCATGCTACCCATTGGTGTACAACAAAAGGTCAGCACTGCAGTACAAACAACCTGGACGTGGTCCACACATGCAACACAGATGGCCATACTGGGCATGCTCACACACTTAGAGGAATGAAGGCAATGTCAGTCAACAACATACTGAGAGGTCATACTGGGAATGCTCACACACTTAAACACATGAAGGCCATGTCTGCAAACACCAGTGGACCAGACATATCTGGAAGTTGCAGTTCTCAGTGTGAACACATGTCAGTATGCACCACTCCTGCCTTGCACACACAATGGATAGGAATGATACTATAATAAGCCACAGGCCCACAGGCATAGATGTGTGGAAGAGGGTGACTGTGACAAGGAGCCATGCGGGCCTGTCCCAACTGGCACACAGCCTACAGCCTAAAGGCCCCCAACACAGGAGGTGTGGATGTAACCCACTGCGGATACTAGCCACCAGTACCTGTCAGCATGACAGAATATGTGGTATATGTGCCAGCTGTGCAACAAGACTGTACAAGGAAGCCGCCATCTATTAGCTGTATACATGCACCTGTGACATATGACACAGCATGTGCCTGCATGTGGCATGTCAACCCCTACATGAATGGGGTATGGCCTATGTACACACTGCCCTCCCCATAGCAGTAGTATGACAAGCCTGCTGAGGTCATCCAATGTGAATTACACCTTTGGGAGAGCTATAGCTAAGTAAAATGCATGGCGCGTCCCATAACTGCGTACTGCTGTAGTGACAGAGTAACTAGGTAGTAGTACTAACCCCAGACCTGTCAATTGTGTGAGTGTGTGTTTGTGTGTGTGCCTATCTGCCTCTGACTGTGTAGAGTGAAATGCTTGTTAGGCTACCCACACTCTGTGCAATACATATATTAAACTTTGGAAAGGCTGCTGATGTCACTCACCTAGAAGTACACCTCTGGGAACATGATAGCCCATAAAATCACCATGGTGTGTCCTGTAACTGCGTATTGCTGTGGTGTGATAAACTAGTTAGGTAGGTGTTCGATCCCCAGCCCTGGCAACTGTGTGTGTTTGTGTGTATGTGTGTGTGTCTGTCTGTCTGACTGGGTAGAAAGCAATGCATTTTAGGCTACTCACACTCCATACAATACAAATACTCTACTTTGGCAAGGCTGCTGATGTCACTCACCTAGAAGTACACCTCTGGGAAATTGATAGCCCAGTAATCACCGTAGTGTATCATGTAACTGCATACTGCTGTAGTGTGGTAAACTAGTTAGGTAGGTGTTCGAGCCCCAGCCCTGGCAACTGTGTGTGTGTGTGTGTGTGTGTGTGTGTGTGTGTGTGTGTGTGTGTGTGTGTGTGTGTGTGTCTGACTGGGTAGAGAGCCCTGTTGCAGATGCCACTCACCATCACATATATGTTCTGAGTGCTCCCCACCAGATAACCCATGTGGCGCATCCAATAACAGCATCAAACTGTGATAGCACTACTTAGCTGTCGGGTGTTTGATACCCTGTGCTGGTTGGTGTGTGACACAAACATGCATAGGTTTTACCCTCCCACCCCTCCCTGACATGTATTTGCCTCTGTCTGCCTCCTCACTCCCTCTCTGGTGGATGTGGAAGGCCACACCTGCATTGCTTAGGCAGCAGCATAGGTATTTAACGTGATGCTCATGATCAGCTGATGGCCTGTGCATGAATTGCAGCCCTTCCCTAGCCAATTGCATGTGGAACAGGTGAGGTAACATTCCCATAGCCAATTGCATGGAAACGCACTCCAATACCTGGGAACATCCTGGTGGTGTTGGCCCTTGTCTGTCACTGTGAGCAGGAGCTAGAACTGTCGTTTGGCAAACAGAATTCCAGATGGGTTGGGGATTTACCTCTAACAACATACACTGTGGAAAGAGGGCAAATAACAGGAGGGGGATGTGCCTGACCTGACTACAGACAGTAAGTGTGGCTATACTGCATATGGAGTAATGTTGGATTAACAGTGTTTGTCTGGATATGCCTGTCATACATGTCACAATACCTGCCATGTCAGCTCCATGTATATCAGGAATCCCCATCTACAGGGTCATCTGCAGACTGGGCAGTGTTGTGCCTTTGGTTTCATGTGTTAGCCATGATGCATCTATCTGTTAGAATGCAGAAGGCAGTGTGAGGATTGCAATCTGTTGATGGTGAAGGTCATGATAGTTACTTACTACATATCCATCATTGGACATATGTTGCAACATACTCTTTTACAATGGTAGATTAATGAGTATATCACTGCAACATGTCTATACTGGCCCTGTGTATGTGCTGTCAGCCACACCTCTGTCAACCTTTGTACATATGTCATGCATGAAGTGGTGCATAAGTGCTGTACACCGTAAACAGTGTCATCATATCTGATAAAATGCCAGTGATATATCAGAGTGCCACACATGTCATGTACAGTAGGGGTTACACTTAATGCCATACCCTGGAAATCCTGTGGATGTTTTGTACAGTACTGAGGTCTGTGTAGTGATGGTGAATGTCTGCAGTGTGTGTATTGTTAATATGTACTATGGCTTGTGTGCAGACTGTGGTAGATGTCATTGTTCTAGCTCCCCTTCTATCTGTTGTTACATGCTGCCCCACTGTATGGTACCGTAGTACTTTACATGTGTGTAGGGCCAGACACACACATGTCCCATACCACAGACAGCCATCAGACCAGACTGTGTAGTAGCCCAGTATATGTAGGGTCATTCTGTGATTGGCACATATGAGGATGGTGTAGGACAGATAGTCCATATACTGTACTATTATGCTGGTGTACTATGTGTGGATGTGGCTGTGTTCACTTTGTTTGTGGTTATGCACTGTCACAC
The DNA here is from genome assembly GCF_019279795.1 of Protopterus annectens. Classification (NCBI taxonomy): domain Eukaryota; kingdom Metazoa; phylum Chordata; order Ceratodontiformes; family Protopteridae; genus Protopterus; species Protopterus annectens. The sequence goes on from NC_056735.1 coordinate 463,544,524, forward strand.
AGGCGTATCCTACCCTGTGCTGTGACATGGCTGTTGAGCCTGCTATATATGCACATACTGTACCATGATAACCTTAGGATGTATGTCAATAGCCAATGGCACACATGTTATGCGCAGATGTCACCTTCCACACACTGTTTTAACAATCCCAATGGCAGTAGCAACAGTCTATTAATATACCAGCTATACATACCAGACATCCCCTTGCACTACTACATTGGGTCTATAGGGGTTGGGGTAGGGCTAAACACCATGGCCAGGACATATGGTGGGATGATATGGACATGTACTTATTCAGATAGCCATATATATATCTGAGTACACATGTGTAGAACTTCCAATTACCACTGTCATGGCAACCGACCACTGTGCATCCCTACATCATGTGGGCGTATTCCCTGTACATTCCCTGTGTGATGGACATCCTTCCTGTGTGTTACATCAATGTTACAGACAGCAGGTAGCAATACCACTTACAGGAGAACCTGCACACTCAGGGCAGCCACATATATGTAGGAGGATCGGGACATACAGACAGACTGTGAGTAGAGTGGTGTATTGCTTTGCATAGTGCTGGTGTTACAGTGTGTGTGTACATACTAGTTTACCTTGGACTGCAGTCTGTCTGCATATCTCACTACTGTGGGCCTATACTCTAGCTGGACAGGGGTGTGCTTCTCATGTGTTGTCTGTCCACCACACAGGTCCTGTGTCAGATATTACACTGGCAGTGTGTGTGTTGTGTGCTAGCAGTACATGGTTATATACATTTGTGTACCTGATGTCATACTCCTGCATTAGGGTATGTTGCAACACATCCTGTAACACCAGCATGCTCCAGGGTGTGTAACTGCAATATTGCGAGTATGGCCCTGCATTCCTGCCTTTGTCCTCCACATATATGGCGGCCTTTGTCCTGCTGTGATATGGGTAGGGGTTGTTCGGTAATGGCCTACCATTAACTACTGCTAGCATTCCTACTATCATCCCAGTCATAGCGTGGACACCCACTACATTTGTTGGCCAGGGACTATACATTGACATTACCACAAGTAAAGAATGTCCCCCTAGGGCTTGACTACAGGGTGTAATTGGAGGCTGCTGACCTACATCTGATATTGTTGACTGTTACGTATCATGCAGGCAAATCTGTTGTCTACTGTTGTACGAATTGAAGGGCTTAGCCTGGACACCATAGTATGTTATAAATCCGCACTGTCTGCATCTACTGTTTTGTATGGGCCTTGCATCCATCACTGGTTATATACATCAACATCCATGTGTTGTCAGTAATGGCATACATTATTGTATGGTACACAAATAAAGGTTGTCTGTGTACACATACCTGTGTGTTGTGTAATGTCCTTTGAATTGTGAGTGGGTATATGTGCAATGTAAGTATCCCCTTTGTGGGGCTGGTTGCCACAGCACACGTCACAGGTACTGGTTACATGGCTTGTGGCTGGGGATATACATTGCATCCAGTACGCCCACACTACTGCTACACATGTATGGCTACTACTACCCTTTGTCTGTGTATATGTGTACCCATATATCTGGCCACCGGTCTGTGTTGGGCAGGCGATGCCCAAATAAACTTCTTCTAACCATTGCTGTTTGGTATCTATTTATGTCTTATGGAGGGCTGGATTTGCTTTGGGGAATTGTATTTTTTTCCGAGCACCCACCAGTACATTCCGTGCACCTAGCGTTTGGGATTGGTGTCTATTTTGGAGTGCTGGTACGTAACCTCAGAAGCTCTAAGTAATGGAAGGGCCTGGGGACATATTGGCGGTGATTATTGTATCTATGTGACTTTTTATACAGCTAGTGTTTGGCCAGAAGTGGTGAACCAACAGAGCCTGCATTGAAATGGTGACGAGAATGGATTTTCAAGCATATTTGCAAAATATAGCGGCAGACATGGATGATTGTGCTTTTTTATGGCGATCAATGAGGAAAGGGACATTTCACACAAAAATAATGGGGCAGGACAGTTGGATTTACAAGAAATGTTTAGGCAACTAACTGAATCTCCTAAAAAGGTACGTTCTTATGTTTGGCACTGTAAGCTTTTAAAAGCTTACTTAACAGCTAAAATTGCTCCAAGAGGCCTTAGAGTATATGTGGAACCAGGATTAGGAAGTGATGATGGGGAGTTTATGCACAAATGGAGGATGATACAGCAAACAACCTCAAAAATGTTTTTGCAATTACTGGTAAAATACTATGAAAAACAGCTACCAGATCTTTTGGCCAAACTTGAGATATGTTATGAACGTACCAAGAGTCATGTTACTGCCCCTAATTATCAAGATTTATATTCACAGTTTGTTATGGACACTGACAAGTATGATAAGGAGTTGTGTAAGAGGAAAATGAATAAATATCAACGTGATGTTAATGACTTTAAAATGGCAACTGCTTATTCATGGAAGAAACCCAAGCGGGGGGTAAGGTTTTCGGAAGAAAAGAATGTCCCTAGGCCCAAACGGAAAAGAGTCAAGTCTATTCTTAGGCAACAGGAAATTTTATCCAGGGCATCCGAGTTTTCTTCTAGTGTTTCTAACACTGATACTGAAGCAGTTAATGATATTAATAATCCAGTCATTAACTTAACTAAATACACCTTTTCTCCTAGTGAACTCAGTATGCTAAATAAAGGTCTGGAATTTGTTCCATCCTTTTATGTGTCTCAGTATGATGTTATAAATTATGTAAAAACCTTTTGCAGAAATCGTAATTTAAAGTATTTCTTTGCACATAAAGAACAGGTTATGCAGACTACTGCCCCAAAAGGTTTTCAGTTTAAAAAATCTGAATTTATGCCTCCCTATCATAGTACAATAAAAACATTTGAACAGTTGGTATTAAAAGATTTGCATGTTAATTAGTCAAACATTTTTTGTTCTGGATTTGATAATTTGAGTGCGTTAGAAAAAGAAGCAGTAAAATCACTTGCAAGTAATATATATATAGTGATAGTGGGTGCGGATAAAGGAGGGGCAGTTGTGATATGGGGAATGGAACAATACTTATATGAGGCGAACAGACAGCTGTCTGATATTGAATTCTATTTAGCTTTGAATTATGATCCCACATCAGAATATAAATCAGACATTGATAAGTTTTTACAACAGACTACAGATCAAGGTATTATCACGCCCTCTTTGAAGGGTCAGTTACAAGTAGATAATCCAGCATCACAATATTTCTACATGGTCCCCAAGATTCATAAAACACTTAATAATCCACCTGGACGCCCTATAGTGGCAGGTAGAGGTTCGTTGATTGAACCCCTTTCTGAGTATCAGGAATATAAGCTAAAGAAGCTTCTTCCCTTGGTTACTGCCAGGATTCATGATACAAAACAGTTTTTGTCCTTAATGGACAACTTGCAAGTATCCGTTAATGATTATTTGGGGACATTAGATGTTCAATCATTGTATACAAGTATTCCTCATGAAGGGGGAATCAGAGCTATAGAATTTTGGATGCAACAATCTGGTCTATACAGTATACAGGAAAGAGGATTTTTGATAAAGCTCCTTAAGTTGGTGTTAGAACATAATGCTTTCTTGTTTCACAACCAATGGTATTTACAGACAAAATGAATGGCAATAGGGGCTACTTTTGCCCCCACTTATGCAGACTTGTTCATGGGTTATCTGGAAGTTCAATACATATATACAGCTCCTATGTGTTTTAAAAACCATCTTATTATGTGGCGCAGATGATTGTTGGGTTGTGCGTGTGTGTGTGTGTGTGTGTGTGGGGGGGGGGGGTGATAATGCTGTTTGGCAGGAATTTGTAGATTTTCTTAACAGAAATCAATATGGCATTAAATTTACCGGGGAGATTAATATTCAGGTAGTTGATTATCTGGATGTTAAGGTGAGTAAATCAGTCGAAGGTTATTTGATACTGATTTATATAGAAA